>NC_136249.1:3027500-3450000 GCF_053564925.1 Oryzias latipes | reverse complement strand
GAGTGTCGATCACTCTGACGGAGCCTGAGCCTCGCCTGAGGCCTTTCCCCCTTTTAGGCGAGGGGGAAAGGGGCGTCTGGAGGACGATTCCCCCTGTGGGCAATGCAGTTGTGACTGAGTTGCATTGTTCCAGAGCAGACATTCTCAAGTGCAAGGATGTTTTATTTGTATGGAAAAAGAGGAAGTTTATGCCTCTGCTGCAACGGCCTGCTGCAGCGGCACACAAACGTCCACAGCTCTGCTGTCAGTCTCCGCTCGCCGTCTTCCAGTTATCTTCCTGCTTCTGCAGCACCTGCCAGGATCAGGCAGACGTTGACTAATTCATGTCTTCCTGTTCAGACTGCAGCCCCTAGTTTCTGCAAGCGGTGGAAGCAGCCCAGAACTCAAGTTTGAAGGTGCTTTTGTGGCCTCTACTTTGTTTTTTAGGTTTGTACAAAGTCATTATTCTGAAACATGCCTACGAGCAAATTCACCTCTTGGCAGCGAGCCTGGAGTCGTGCAAGTGTGACAACACCAGCCACCTGGCTGCGCTGGCAGGAACAAAGGCCTGATTGTGTGAGGATTGGCTTTCCCCGTCTTGGAGCGGCCCCTCCACCGAGGCACGTGAGGCGGCAGGACAGTCACGCCACCAGCCCCAGAGGAGATGGGCGCAGAGCGGCAGCCAGGCTTCCCTCCCCCTGCGTGTGAAGAGACAAAGGCGGGAAATCCAGCTGTTTGCTTCACGCGCTCACGACACAAGGAAGAGGTGCCCCCCCCCCTATCTGTCTGCCTGCAGCTCTGCAGCATCTGTCCAACACAGACATGAATACATGTGAAGAATTCTTCTGTGCGATTCTCCACGGAAACACAAACTGCACTGAGCTCTGAGGGGGACCGGCTTCAGGATTTAGGAGAGATTTAAAAAATGCCGGAAACCACAGATGTTTAAGTGTCTCTGAAAACACAAAAAAATTAAACCAGCAATTGTAGACCGGGGGTCCCCAACCCCCCAGGCCGCAGACCGGTACCGGTCCGTGAGCCACCTGGTACCGGGCCGCAGACAGAAAAGAAATGTATACACTATCTGACTGTTTCCAGTTATCTTTCTGATACTAAAGGAAGTTTTATTTTGGAAATGGAATCCTGTTCTCCACATCCGTCTGTCTTGATGTGTCATGTGACTTTCAGCAGCGGCTGCGACTGCAAAGTTGACGGCTCAACGCTTACTTACTCAATGACACTTATTGGAAGGTTTCTTTGGGGAGAACAGAGTCAGCGAGGAAACCGAAGAAGAACCTTTGACTTCAGCCGTGAAGCTGCTGTTTTCAGACCAAACCGGAGTTTTCCTCCACATCCAGATGGATTCAGAGCGATGTTCCGCCTGATCCGACTGACGTCAGAATGTTTCACAAACGCAGATGATGACACGCTGCATTCATGTTTTAGCATAGCATTGATAGAACCAGTTTTACCACGGTTGCTGCTGGTTTACAGCAAGGGTGAATTAGGCATCTGTTAGGAAACGATCAAATGTTTCTAATGAATAATCAGGATTTATGGAAAAATCCTTCTGCCCTAAAAGATGATCAGAGACTGGGTTGAGTTTTCAGTTCTAAAAAGTGTTCTATGTGTTTTTACAAATCAGAAAAAAACTTTTACAAATCAATAAGTTTGTTTCGTTGAATCTTCGTCATCTGAAAAAATAAATAAAATTTCAATTCTGCTACTATTGTCAGATTGTTTTCAACAGAATTTCTTGTCTGTTTTCAATTTTAACTGGAAAAATCTTTTTTTTTTCAGAAACTAGTAGCTTATAAATATCAAATGCAAACTTTGACCCGGTTTGGATCGGACATAAAATGTTGTCTGACCTTCAACCGGTCCGCGGCCCGGGGTTTGGTGACCACTGACGGAATCTCGCTGAGCTTTGTCGGTAAATGTCCACGTTTATTTACATCAAATAACACATTTTGATTCAGACAAGCATGACTTTCTCAATGTAAAACACTACTTCTTGAAACGTGGATGTGCGATCGTGAATGAGGAGTGAGTGAATAATGGACACACTGAGACCTTTGAGCGCCTGGAAAAGCACACAGAAATCCAATCTATTATTATTATTATTATTAGTTTATCCTCATAAAATGTTGACTTTGAAACATTTTATCATCCTGAATCCTTATTTTACAATCCTATGGGCTAATCATTTCTTTTCTTTTTTATGGTGGTTCTAAACTCCGTCTTACTTTTTAACAGTGTTCCCCCCGTTATTCGTGGTTTGACAGTCATGTGACTCACAAAAACTCACGATGCTTAAATGAGACGTTAGCGTCCGAATGAGGTGCTGTGTGTGTGTGTGTGGGGGGGGGGGGGCTTCCTCGCCGTTTGCTAAGGAATAATTCACTCCTGGTTCCTGAGTCCCTACAACCAGAGTTTGTGCCTCTGCACGGAGAAATGGCATCAGCTGACTCAGAAACGGCGGGAAAATCTCCTGAAACGCTGAAGATTTTCAGGGGAGAATTCTGTCATTCGGATGTAGAGCTGGGCGATAAAACAGCTACAATAGAACTTTCTCTCAATAATAAAATGAGTCTATCAGGATAGACTTTTATTTTGAAGGGTCCGCAGCATTTTCTCCTCTTTGGGGATAAAAGTTAGAGTTTTAGTCGCCACATGGCGAGTAAACGTCTGCGTAAACTTCGTCATGTATTAGCTCTCCTTCTGCTGAATTTCCTTTGTCCTCTAACGTCTGCACATAAACAAGTGCATGAAGGACGCTCCACCCCCGCGGTCACTTCACATTTTTGTTCAGTTACAGTTTAGTGTTTTAGTTTGTCAGTCTGCATCACCAATAGATGTTCTAATGATTTCCATGTTAGACATCTCCGCCCAGTTCACAAGACAAACCCAAACCGAGCTCACATCAGGTCTGCCGCAACAATGAGGACGGCGCTTTTTAATGTCAGATAACTTCTAAAGAAGTCTTTGATCATCAATGATCTGATTTAAGGTTGGGGGTACAGCACAAAAAATAACATCTGAAAATAGGGGTCTTCCCCCCTGCCTGTAGGACGGCAGCGCTGAGGCCCCCTCTGAAGAAGAGTCACTTAGATCCAAATACTCTGTGTTCCTAAAGGACATTTGGGACGGTCCCTCTGTGTTCCTAAAGGACATTTGGGACGGCCCCTCTGTGTTCCTAAAGGACATTTGGGACGGTCCCTCTGTGTTCCTAAAGGACATTTGGGACGGTCCCTCTGTGTTCCTAAAGGACATTTGGGACGGTCCCTCTGTGTTCCTAAAGGACATTTGGGACGGTCCCTCTGTGTTCCTAAAGGACATTTGGGACGGTCCCTCTGTGTTCCTAAAGGACATTTGGGACGGTCCCTCTGTGTTCCTAAAGGACATTTGGGACGGTCCCTCTGTGTTCCTAAAGGACATTTGGGACGGTCCCTCTGTGTTCCTAAAGGACATTTGGGACGGCCCCTCTGTGTTCCTAAAGGACATTTGGGACGGTCCCTCTGTGTTCCTAAAGGACATTTGGGACGGCCCCTCTGTGTTCCTAAAGGACATTTGGGACGGTCCCTCTGTGTTCCTAAAGGACATTTGGGACGGCCCCTCTGTGTTCCTAAAGGACATTTGGGACGGCCCCTCTGTGTTCCTAAAGGACATTTGGGACGGCCCCTCTGTGTTCCTAAAGGACATTTGGGACGGCCCCTCTGTGTTCCTAAAGGACATTTGGGACGGCCCCTCTGTGTTCCTAAAGGACATTTGGGACGGCCCCTCTGTGTTCCTAAAGGACATTAGGGACGGCCCCTCTGTGTTCCTAAAGGACATTTGGGACGGCCCCTCTGTGTTCCTAAAGGACATTTGGGACGGCCCCTCTGTGTTCCTAAAGGACATTTGGGACGGCCCCTCTGTGTTCCTAAAGGACATTTGGGACGGTCCCTCTGTGTTCCTAAAGGACATTTGGGACGGCCCCTCTGTGTTCCTAAAGGACATTTGGGACGGTCCCTCTGTGTTCCTAAAGGACATTTGGGACGGCCCCTCTGTGTTCCTAAAGGACATTTGGGACGGCCCCTCTGTGTTCCTAAAGGACATTTGGGACGGCCCCTCTGTGTTCCTAAAGGACATTAGGGACGGCCCCTCTGTGTTCCTAAAGGACATTTGGGACGGCCCCTCTGTGTTCCTAAAGGACATTTGGGACGGCCCCTCTGTGTTCCTAAAGGACATTTGGGACGGTCCCTCTGTGTTCCTAAAGGACATTTGGGACGGTCCCTCTGTGTTCCTAAAGGACATTTGGGACGGTCCCTCTGTGTTCCTAAGGGACATTTGGAACGGTCCCTCTGTGTTCCTAAAGGACATTTGGGACGGTCCCTCTGTGTTCCTAAAGGACATTTGGGACGGTCCCTCTGTGTTCCTAAAGGACATTTGGGACGGTCCCTCTGTGTTCCTAAAGGACATTTGGGACGGCCCCTCTGTGTTGGAACCCCTTCACGTTTGGGCCGCTCCTCATTCATCCTTCATCAGATCTGAGACGCTCAGCTTTGCTAATTTCCTGAAATCTCCCAGACAGAAGTTCATCCTCGTCTTCAGAAAGTCCACCTGTTTGTGAAAAATATCACGTAATCATACGTAAAGAAACATTCCTGTTATGAAGTTTGGGAGCTGTCCTACAAAAAAGCAGAACTTTTTGTTTGTTGAAGTGTTTTTACAGAAACCCCACCCTTTTGTTTTATTCTTTGTAAAAGGGGAAGATAAACCTTTGATTTAAGTAATGAATGCTGCAGTTTACGTTGTTCTTGGTGTTTTCTGAATCAGAACTTTGTCCTGTGCAGAGGTTTAAATAAAGTTATGTGGTTTGAATGGATGTCTGGTGCAGCTTTGAGGACAGAAACTCCATAAAAGCTCCTCTGTCTGTGTGAACATGTCCCACACAATAACACACAAATACATTTTGTTATAATATGCTTTGTGCTCAAATAAAATACAGTTTGACAGAAAAAAAAACTTAACAGATTCGATTAAATGTCATTTTTAACTATTTATATGGTGAAACAAAAGCATCAATTAAATCTGCTAATAACAGAATAACGACCAGATCTTAAACCAACACTGACGTTCAAATGTTCAGTTTGAGCTCCAATCCTTGCATTTTCTAAATAAAACGTTTGTCCAGCAGGTGGCGCCACCGATCCCAGTTTGGTGAATGGTTAGGATGAGGAACCAAAGTGGACAGCGTCTCCTGAAGCTCCGAGGGACCGTTTGAAGACTGATGAACGTAAAAGTTCTGCCTTTTCACATTTTTGATTCATAATTTGAATAAATGGAATAAAAACGTTGGTTTACAGCCTTTGGCTGCCAGATGATCCTTTTAGTGATAACGAGACTTTCACTGAAGTGGAAAACAATCGAGAGAACAGCCAGACAAGGAAGGATTGGACCAATGCTGCCTGATGTCACTCAGGAAAGAAAATAAAGATCAGTTTCATTTTATAAAAGTAGGGTACAGGAAAAGTGACTCACGGCTGCTCTCTGGTGGTGACTGCAGGGATTGCACCTAAACAAACGTCTTGTTTAGTGTGAAAAGTGGAAATGGACATTTTTAACCTTTTAATTTGTATGTTTCAGAATAAATTAGTATGGAAAACATAGAATAAAATGAAATAAATCCTCTTTACAGAACTGTTTTTCTCTCAGAAATTTAATAGAACAAAATTTTCTCTATAAAGATTTTTTTTTCATGTTTTTACATCGTTCTTTGATCAAATGGCAAAAGAGCCAGAAATGACTGAAAGAAGCCTGAAGTGAACGTCTGATTTAGTGACGTGAACTCTGACTGTAACAGTTTTAGACCCGACAGCTGATGGCGGTTCGGCCTGACCTCAGCGTGGGGGGGTCCACGACCTGCAGCCCACAGGGATGACCCACAGGCCGGTCGCTGTCATCACGCCGTCACAAAAGTGACCTTTCATTTAGAAAAGAGAAAACTGCAGGCCAACATCCAGCTAGGCCCCGCCCCGCCCCGCCCCGCCCCGCCCCGCCCCGCCCCTGTATGGATTCACGCAGCTCTGGTGCAGCAGGTCCAAACCTGCAGAGCAACGCCGTTGTCGCTTTTCTCATCTTCATCACTCTCACCGTCTACTGGAGCGGTTCCTGCAGAGCCCCGCAGGTTCAAATCAGACCCTGAGAGGGTTGCCCGCTGCACACGCGGGTCACCCTCATGAGGAAGATGACGAAGCACACCTGGAAAGTCCCTGCAGGGAGAAGGTCGGGTTAATGTTTGCCTGGCGGCCGTCAAGGCTAAAGTAAATAAGAACTGATAAAAACCAAAGTACCAGGATGAGCGTGTTCAGTCTGGTCTGAAATGGACGGAAATACATGAAAACAAAAGGGACAAAAAGGTTTTTGCAAGAACTCAAGATGGTCCTTTTTATGAAATAATTACAGAAATACACTTAAAGAAATGTGTTTGGTTATTGTTGGGGACAGAGCTCCAGGTGTCCTACTAGTGAATAACACATATTTACTATTAAATAATCACACACACACACACACACAAAGCTTACAAACACCTGGTGTGCTGAATCCCCTCCAGGTATCTTCATGGTGTCTGCACGCTCACAGCTGACCTGCGGGTTTCATTTATTATTCCTGCTTTCTAACAAACAAAGGCAGAGTCTCCGTCCAGCTTTCAGAGAACAGAACCTGCATCCCACAATCCCTCACTGTTTGCAGGAGATCCAAGCTGTTCCCTCAACTCTCCCACTTCACTGCTGACTGGAAAGAATTTTAGAGACTTCAGTTTGTTTGTCCGAGCTTGCAGCTCCTCAAGCTGCTGCAGACGGGGGGTGTCGCTGCAGACAGGGTTTTCCTGGAGGGGGGGTCACTAAGATCCTTCCACAGAGAACATCTTGACAGAAGTGAGGATTTCAGCCTCTCAGTGATGTGGAAACATTTTCTCCAGAGCTCTGAGGGTCCGGAGGACAAAACCCAGTCCAGATCCTCATGGGGAGGGGGGCCTGTCCCTCTACAGCACATGTGTCAAACTCAAGGCCCGGGGGCCAAATGTGGCCCTCCATGTCATTTTATGTGAGAGCATAACAGTTTTTCATCTCTTAAAATAAAAAATAAAAATTGGTGTGTATTTATTCATATTTAGGTGGAATCTGCCTTGAAATATCTGATTGGGCAACTATACATTAGGACTTATTCACTGTCCATATAACCTAACCTGACAGAATCAAAAGTAAAAGGATTTATGCTAGACGAAAAAACAAACATGTGTTTTCTATGCAACTGTAATTGTCACTTTCAAAAGTTATTATAAATAAATTAATTAGTTGTTTAACATTAAGGAGTACTTACGTTTATTTTTCATTATATTTAGTTACATGTATAAGTTTTATCTGGCCCTTTGAGGACAGCTACTATGCTGATGTGGCCCTCGGTGAAAATGAGTTTGACACCTCTGCTCTACAGGCATCATGCAGGCGTGCAGCATCGCACCTTCTCCCTAAAGTGTTCCATCCTGGGAACATCCCAACATTCCCCCAGAACACTGGGTTGGTTCTCTGTGTTTTCAGGAGAATATGTGAGTTTTTCTTTCATCCCTGAAGTGACAAACGCTCCTAAGATGGCTCTTTGGTTCAGTCCAGGGGTCTGCGTCAGAAGTTCAAGTCCGGTCAGTGCTCACTCCTTTTGGCCCCGCCCCTGGAGGAGCTGCAGCTCAGGGACCTTTTGGTGGAGCCACAGAGTCTGATTCCCTTCAGACTCTTGTTATTATTGCTGCTGTTTGGATCAATACAAATGTCTTGTTTCACTTTTGAATCCATACATTGAGTGGTTTGAAAGGCGCTTTTAAATAAAATGCATTATTATTATCATTATCATTGGTTTTTTGGCATAAATAAAGAAAACAAACATTTAAAAAACGGTCTTTTTTTTACTTTTCAGAGATTCACTGGACTCCCTTTTAACATGAAAGACACTGTGGGCGAATCTCAATGCAGCAATAGTTTAATCTCAGCAATGATGTTTTTAAAAAGCACCGTTTGTTTTACTGCTGGAGCATCTCAGACAGGAATTCTGACTAAGTGACCTTCAGCATATTTTCCGGAGCTTGAGGAATCTTCAAATCCTTGGATTTTCCAACAACAGGAAGTCTGAGACGTACTCTGCTTCAACTTTCCTGCCTTTTGGGGTTTGTTTGACACACCTTGTAGTAAAATACAAAACAAAAAAACAGGAAGAACTTGGATTTTTTCCTAACCAGAGAGCCACATGAGGCTCCGGAGCTGCAGGTTGCAGACTTCCTGTTTAGCTGCAAGGAGCTGCTTTGCTCTAAACATTCTCTGGAAACATTGCTGTGTTTGAACATTAAGAAGTCAAGTCTGGCTGGTTGGGACACACCAGCACCTTTACCTGAAGACCTGATTCCACGCTGAACCTGACCCCCACCCCATCTGCTCGCTACACCTCCAAACGGCGCTCTGACAGCCAGCAGGGGGCGCCAGAGCGCTGCTCCAATGAGGAGGTGATGCAACCCAGGCAGCAGATCTGCTGTCCGTCACTTTCTCCCTGCAGCCTCGGCTTGCATCATGGAGCTCTGCAGACCTCCATCCTTCAGCAGCAGCAGCCCCCGCCCCGGCAGAGGAGGCCCGAAGCGCCGCCGCCTCCAGGCTCTGCTCCACCACTCAAGGCTGAACTAAGCTGGGGCTTGACTCCTGTGCTGGAGTGTGCAGCTGCTGCTCTGCTGCATCCGCTCCCTCCAAAGCCGGGCTGAGGCGGCGAGCAGCAGGAAGGAGATGATCCCGCTGCATGGCGTCCACGCCTACAACAGAACGTGAGATGAGGGATGTTCAGAAGCTCCAAGACGCCGGCTTCATATTTCATGCACTCTCTTCTTTCTTGTTTCCCGTCTTTAATAAGTCAACAGCGCAGAGCTCCAGATCAGAACAGCCAGTTTGGCTGGAATCAAAGTTCCTTCAGCAGATGGGGGGGGGGGGCAGCTTTACAGAGATGTGAAGCTCCCTAAAAAAGAGAGAGAGTCATCATGTCAGATACAGTTCAGTCATGCATGGCTGAGTTCAATCCCCCGGCCTCAAAGCCCCCCGTTGATGAAAATGATGCTTTTGCAGTTTTTAGCATCTTCTTGAGGCATTTTTCTCATGATGGACAGTTTTTATGAAAGTTAAGCTTAAATTGCGTTTCTGAGTATTTTTCTATTCAAATGTTGTGAATCAGGAGCAGAAGACAACTTTTTGATTGAAAAAGATTCATCCATCTTCTGCTGTTTTATCCCTTTTGGGGTCATGGGGCTGTTGGAGCCTATCCTGGGCACTTGTGGGTGAAGGCGGGGAACGTCCTGGACAGGTAGCCAGTCTGTCACAGGGCCAGAATCACACACACATTCACACTCACGCCTAATTCAGAGTGGCCAATTGACTTATGAAGCATGTTTTTGGACAGTGGGAGGAAGCTGGAGACCCTGGAGGGAACCCACACATGCAAACTCCACACAGAAGGCCCCCCCATTGCTGTTTTGGTTCAGGTCCCCCCAGCCAGGACTTGAACCGGGGGGCTTCTTGCTGTGAGGCAAGCGTGCTAACCACTCCACTCATCCGGTCTTTTGGAACCGACATACCCAGAGTAAGCAAGTTCAGGTGGATTTCAGCCAGAGTTCAGGGTTAAAGTCAGGCTAGTTTAAACGTGCTTCCTAGGCAAACGCCCCAGCTCTATGCTGCAGCCTGTTTGTTTATTTACAACAAACTACATATTTCTTCTTCTACGGCCTTTCTGATATTTCAGAGAGTTCTGTCACAATGATTCATTCTGACTGAAAGTGTGGCGTTTGTGAACATTTGTTATAATCGCATCAAGTTTCTCTGGGTCCATGCACACAGTTCAGTTCTAATCCCATCTTTGATCTGATCAGAGACATTTTGCACATAGAGCCTCAGCTGCTGTCTTTCTGTTTTGCTTTTCTTTGTAAAATTGAGCTGCGCTCTCAATTAGCATCTTAATTTGCTGTTTTTGACACTCTGGGCTTGCCATACAGCCAGGTGAATTCCAGTGGGCGTGGCCGAGCACAGGTACCTGCGAAGCCGCTCAGAGCAGCCTCAGAGAGCGGCTGAGTCCGTGTCAGGGTAGAGCCCCTCCAGCCTCGCCTCCACCTGTGGCCGCGCGTGCACAGCGCACATCCCCGCAGCTGCTCCCGCCTGTCGCTCCTCTGCGTGATGGGGGCCAGCTCCAGGAAGAAGCGGGACGCTCCCAAACCCGGTGTGGCGGCCTCCGACGGGAATCACGGTACGACTGAGTGCTGATCCGGTGCGTCAGGGTCTGCGCATGCTCAGACTGAGCAGCGGACTCGTGGGGCTGCTGTTGCAGTCAGTAACGGCAGTGGCGCCTCCAGAATTTTTTCATGGGGGTGGCCAGTGGGGGGCCACATTAAATCTTGGGGTGGCACACAAAAACCATGAGCTATATTTTTAAAATTCATTCTACCAAACGTAGTAAAACAACCTTTAGAAAACCAACAGAAAGATAAATGCCTACTGATATTTTGTAGAACGTGAACTTATAGTAGATACTACTAGTATAATAACTAATAGATACTAGTAGATACCATTAGTAGATACTACTACTGATATATATATATATTTTTTTTGTTTATATTTAATGCTTTGGTGTGTCTGCTTGGGGTGTTCGGCTCTTGACTGAGAGATAAGAGATATCTATAATGAACAAAAAATAAAATCTGTTGTTCTGAAATAATAATAAAAATATCCTTCTAATTATTAATTATATCTGTTGACATTTCTATTCAGACTAATAATCATGAAACATTTTTATTAATAGGGTAACATAATTCTAACTTCACCAGTTGGTCCAGGAACAAGTGGAGCCCCTGCTTATGCTGAGTAGTGCCTTGCTTCTCTGACCAATGATGCTGACTGTCCCTCCTCTGATGCCGTCTCATCTTTGTCTTCCTCATTCTCTTCTGTCATTCATGCTGCTCTGTCTCATCTTCCTCCTCCTCCTCACTACTCCTCTGTTGCTCCCCTACCATCTCTTTCACTCCTTCTGCTGCACTTTTATTCTTAAAATAAGAATATATGTTGAATTTCTCTTCATTCTCTGAAAATGGACAGACACAAGCATCAACTAATGACTATAGGTAACTCTGTGCAAACAAAAACACATCAAAATGTTGCGGTAACACAACAACCAGTGCTTAAATAGTGCCATGAAAATGAGTGGCGCGTGTGACAGGGACATCCTTTTTTTACTTATTAATAAGAAGTAATGACACATCTACCACCGCTGATGATGTGGCGTATTTGCACCAAGTATTTGCACACTGGGTTTACATGTTTTGCAGACCGCATGTTTTTTACACCTTTGCAGCTGTAAAGCGCGTGTGAGGGTGTGGAGCGCATACGCGCGCGGTCAGTCGCCGTTTTGGACTTAAGGAAAAAGTAATAAAGAAAGTTCATCTTTAGTGACTGAGACTGGTTCTTTTGTCTGACCGGCCCGGAGGATCTGAGGGTTCGAACGCGGAAGTGAACCACGCGTCTTATTCATTCTGCGTCCAGCGGCTCCTCTGTAGATGTCTGCGCACTCAAAGGCAGCAGGGAGGGGAGGGGGTGAGGGCCGGTTTAGGTGATCAGAGCGACTTGCCGCTTGCTGGCTGTGCATTTGGGATGAAACGCACAACTGATGCTACCACTGCTTATAGTGGCTACTGGGGTGGCCACTGGGGTGGCCAGGTGTCGGAGAGGGGTGGCCATGGCCACCCCTGGCCACCCCCTGGTGGCGCCACTGAGTAACGGCTGCAGAGACTGCCGCTCCTCCAGAATCCTGCAGGCGGCGCTGTCTCCGCCCTCAGCTCTTCTGTTTGTCTTTGTCTTGCAGCTGCAGGCCGTCCCGCCTTTGAGGGGGAGAAGGTCTACGCGGGGGTCCGAGTCCGGATGCCCGTCAAGGATCTGCTCCAGAACATCCGCCGGCGTTCCCAGGGAGACCGTGCGGAACAGTCTGAGGTGCGATTCCCTGAGCCCGTCCGGCCGGATCAGGACTTCTATGTATTCAGTCAGCCTCTCCTGTCTGATCCATTTAGGATGGTTGTGTGATCACCTGAGGCGGTCAATGAGACTTTTCTGTCGATCAAGTACAGTATTTTCTTTAGTTACTGGAATATTGCACCAAAGTTCAAGTCCCATTACTTTTCACATTGGACCCCCTCCCCTGCAGACCTAGTTTGGGGGGTTAACCCCTCAACCCTGTAGTGCTGAGTGTCCAACAGTCTTTGGTGTGACTCGGACTGGGTTTGAACTCGCAACCTTCTAGTCTCAAGGTGGACACTCTACCACGAGACCACATGGAAAAAAGTTCATTAAGCTGAAACTTGGACAAATATTCATGGAAAAATATACAGTTTATTCATTCCATTCCATGAATTCTAATCGTTTTACATAAAGTTTAAATGGAAAAGATTTACATTTCTACATTTTTCTTGACTTTTAAGCGACGTCAAAGCTGGAGTTTCCCTTTTTTCAGATTTGGCAACAAACCAAAATACAAACAAACTCAAAAGAACAAAAACATCAGAAACTGAAAGATGTTGGCCTGAAACGAACAAACGGAAGCTGTTTCATGATCCAGAACTGTCTTAGCGTGTTGGAGCTCATGGAGCTGCTGTCTGGGGTTTCCTGCATGGTCACCGTGCTTTGACCTGCAGGTTCATGTGAGGGAAGTCTTTGTGATGTCTGTGTTTGAGAATAACAGGCCTTTGTCCTTTCCTCCCTGAAACACTCTGCAGGTCTGCGGTAAGGGCAAAGGTCAGTCAAACGCTGAATAATGATCATCAACACCAAACACGATGTGTGAGTAATGCTGACGGTCTGCCCCACAGGAGTCTCCAAACGAATGCGAGCGCGGCCCAGAAACCGAGCCGTCAGGGTGAGCATCATCATCATCATCATCGCTGAGCTGCTCATGGAACTCGCCCCATAACTCCTCCTCACCTTCAGGTCCAACCCGCCATGAAGAGCCTGGAGGAGCTGGCAATCATCCTGGAGGTCCTGGAGGATGATCTGAGGACAGGAAACGCTTACCGGGCCGCGTCCAGGAACCTGTCGGTCAGCCCCGTGCACTCAGAGCTGGGTGCTACAGGTAACTTACCCCACCTAGGGGCCACAGCAGCTGACCCCTCTCAGGTGAGTCATCTTCATGTGTTTTGTCCTCAGGAAGCAGTGATGAGTTTGATGACGTGGCTTCCAGTCCAGAGTCGTACGCTGATTACTGTCCATGGACAGCGGAATACCACCAAGCCACGCCTCCCACCTACAGTTTGTCCTCTGACCTTCAACATTCACTCTTGGAAAATGAGCGAGACACTGAACAATGCAACTACCAGAACCGCCACCAGGTCCTGAGCAGCTCGGCTTTCTTCTGGAGACAACTGCAAAAAGCAGATGACCAACTGGAGGGCATCTCTGATGGGGAGCTGCTGGCCACGGACCAGCATGGCAGAATGTAAGTACACTGTACTACAGGGTAGGTACACTGTACTACAGGACAAAGTACACTGTACTACAGGACGGAATTACATTCTACACCAGGGCAAAAGTACACTGTGAAAAGGTTGAAAGTACACTGTACTGCAGGATGTAAATACTGTGTTTCTGTACGGCAAACTTCATACATCCATTAGCCCTCCACTATATGCCTTCTGGGGTCCCTGGGTTGCTGGAGTCTTTCCGGGTTACTGTTGGGGGAAGGCGGGGTACATCCTGGACAGGTCCCCAGCCTGTCACAGGTCCACACGATCTTACTCCCACACACACACACACACACACACACATGCACACATGCACACCTAAGAATAATTTCAAGCAACGAGTTGACCTTTGAAGCATGTTATTGGACGGTGGGAGGAAGCTGGACTGCCCAGAGAAAGTCCACGCATGCACGGGGACAACATGCAAACTCTTTACAGAAGGGTCCCAGCTGGGATTCAAACCAAAGCCTTCCTGTTGTGAGGCAAGAGTGTGAACCACTGCACCACCATGCAGCCATAAGGCACATCTAAAAGCCTTAATTAAAAAACAAACAGTGCACCTTAAAACCTGGAGTGCCTTGTGTATGGATTAATTATGTAGCAGGGCAGGATTTTTTTATTTTTTACGCGTTCCTAGCAAGGTTGCGAGTTGGCGTATTCTCAGTGATGCTTTGCCAGTCAGACTACCGTAACTAATGTGGCTAACTTGTAGCATGTTACCACTTCTAGAGTTTCTGGGAATGTAGCTACTAAAGTCTGCCTGACTGACGGACTCTTGTCTCGCTTAATGCGCCTTATAGCTCAGTGCACCTGAAATATGACATCATTTTGAAATGGGACTATTCATTGACGGTACGGCTCGTAAAACCGTAGAACGGCACGCGGTGTAAGGTTCACGATGTGTGCTAGTTTTGAACCTGGACTTGTAAATCTCCTGTAATCACACAGTCCGAGGCCCTTTTAACCTCCCGTCTTGTTCCTGCAGAGCTCTTCACACAGCGGCGTGTTTTGGAAAGCGGGCACTAGGCTATGCCATCGCTAGGAGGATGGCGGCTCTCGGCTGCCTGGATGCCAAAGATTCTGATGGAATGGTGATGTACCCTTGCATGAGAACGACCACCCGCCTATGTTTTTGCTTTTTAATGGTTCACTCTTTTGCGCACACAGACTGCTCTCCTCTATGCAGCAAAGCACAACCAGCACCTGATGGTGGCAGATTTGATTGGCCTAGGAGCCAACATCAACGAGACGAACAGGTGGGGAAAGTCCTGCCTCCACCTGAGCGCTGAGAATGGCTACGTTCGAGTCCTGGAGGTCAGTGCCTTAAGCTGAAGTTCAGACATTGATTCTGAGTTTGCTGTCAATCTGCAGCAATGAGCTGGAAGAAGTGTGATAATCATCAAAGATTCATTCATCAAGAATGCAAAAATCTATGCTCGGAACATGTTTACAGTCGGTTTAGTGGTCTGTTCGCGTAACTCGACTGCTTTAACTCTCTTGGGTTTTTTGCTTTGCCTCGGGAACAGAGAAAAGAGTCGGGTGTTGACAACAAGTTGGAGCTTCTGTGTTAGGCGGTGGGCGCACCGTCAGGGTGATTGGGACTGTGAAACCTTTTGGGCATTCTACAAAGGTAGAACAGGTTTGAACGAGTACTGTATACGGCGTTTGTATCCGGGGCAGGACGTCAAATGAAGTCCCTGTCACATCTTGCAGTAGCTCGCTCAGAAAGATTGTTTTTGTAGAAAGCACGTTGCCTTCTCTCGTGTGTCAGAGGGACAAATGCCTGACCTCAGACTTCCCTGCGGGTTGAACTCTCATTCTAGAATAAGTTGGACTTTTCTCTGGAGGGGGCCAGTAGTACTGGTTTGACACTCCCTTAAGCAGCAGTTGAACAAAACAGTTTGTGCCAATGTTTTGTAAGTTCCTCTTAAGCGTGAACAGGTGTTTCTTTGCAAAAACAGATGTGTCTCAGGCGTCCTGCATGTTGCTCAGCTGGTTGGTTGAGTTTTTTCTGCGTTTTCCTGTGTCTCGGCTCAGGTTAGCCCAGGTGAGGCCTGACAGTCAAACCTGTCAAGAGTTTTCGAAATCTGTTCCTTAGATTGAGAATGATGTGTTTGATGTGTTTTTGGTGCTTTTGTCAGACCCGGGCGACCAAAGGTTGTCTGAGTTTCATGAAGGTCTACATGGGACCGTAGCCTCAGAGCCCATGAGCAGGACAGACGGCCAAGATAGACAATCGATTGAATCCAATTTACATCACGTTTCATGTCAATTAGTCCATGTGACTAATTTTGTTAGTCAAATATCCATTAAAAACCAGTGTGCACATGAATAATGATCTTTACTAAACTGTGGGGGAACTCTTCAGGATTATCAAAGCAGTTTTTACCTGAAAAAAACAAGAAAATGCATTAAAGTCCCACTCCAGTCATCTTTTGGTCTATTGTAAAAGTGTTCCCATTGGCCAAAATAGTCAGAGAGAAATTCACCCCTGAATTGTGGCACGAAGCAACCCCGCCCCCCTTCCCCTCACAGATGCTGATAGCTTGGAGCAGGAAGCTTGTGTCCCACCAAGCATATTTTTCTACACCCCAAATAGGATCGCTTTCAAGCAATGACTTAAATAAAAACATCAAAAATACATTTTAAGCTTAATTTTCTTTATATATGTCCTCCATCATCAGAAAAATGCCACAGAAAACACCATTTTCAGCAGAGTGGGTTTAGGGTTAGGGTTAAACCAAACTGTAACGAGCAGCAAAGCCTTCTGTCATTTACACACTGAGGCACGCAATCTCTTAAGGTTTTTACTTTTTAAAGAAACTAAATTTTTTAGTAATCATTTAGGTATGAATATGTGTTTCTGTTTTAAGTAATGTTAAAAATATATGTCTGTTGGAGTAATTAAACATGAATACATACATTGCAGATGAGCTTAACTGCAGATAAACATCCTGTTTAAATAAATGTTTCTTCAGACCTGTCAATATTAAAAATTAAATGACCTAAAAAGGATTTTAATGTAAAGTTTGACCAGATAGTGTACAGAAAGGTCAACGTGAACGCGTGAGTCAATGAGTTCTCTGTTTGCTGTAGGTCCTGAAACAAGCCATGCTGGACGGCGTGCTACTAGACGTGGAGGCCAAGGATAACGCCGGTGAGTCCTGTGAGCTGCTGGTTAATTGCCAGGCCTCCATCTCCATGATCTACTCACAGATTATGTGCCATCCAAGCTCAAACACACCTGTCCTCTCATGCAAACAACCCTTCACATTACTGACAGCAAGAACTGTGATAAAGACCTCTGAAAAACGAGCATGCGGCGTTCTGCCTGGGGAAAAGAACGGGCAAGACTGCAGCTTACATGTTCTGAGATCATGTTTGATCCCATGGAGGGAAAAAGAAACATCAGCAATGAAAAGTAAATGAAGACAACATAAGAAATGAGCAGCAGGAATCTGCCACATCATAAATACGCTAGCTGCAGGTTTGTCAGCCATAACGGCTGGAGTTCACCCCCCCAGCTAAAGAACATCCTAAAAATCTGAAGAGTTTTGGCTCAACCACCTGCCAATCAAAGCAACACGCCGCTAGTAAAGCACAAGGTTGAACTTTAAAAAACTCAAACGGCTTTTTCACAAACCCCCCACCAGTTTATTCATTATTGGAGAAGAAATCAGGACCTTAGAGAGGTTTTGGACATGCGGATATGTTTATTTTCTGTTTAAAATGTGACTTATTGGCATGATGGGAGGGGTAACCCTTTAACACCGGAGCTCCAGTGTTGACGTTCATTCCTCTACCGTAACTCTTCAACCGTTACTGCGACAAACGTCATTCCAGCAGATTCGGAAGCAGAAAAAAGTTACTTTGCAACACTTTACAGTAGTAATTTGTTGCACATCGATGCAAAGCTTATATGAAAAGCAGCTTCCCTCCCCGTCAAATCAGCCAATTGACGATGGCGTGAACAATCAGGGAGTTACTGTATGTCAAAGAAAGGGTGTTATTTAGCAACAGGTGTTCAGGGGTTAAATCCAGGCTCTGATTGGTACCAACCATCCATCCATCCAACGCCTATCCCCGCTACTGAGCTACTGTTGTGCAAAGGCGAGGGTCTCCCTGTCCGTTGCAGGGCCGGAACAAACTAGCATGTGCCAATCTTGTGAATTGAAGGTGGGTTTTTTTCTTTTTGGGGGGGCTCTCTGTTATATCCACACATGATGCTGGCTGTCGAGCACAGAGATGGAAGGATGATGATGTGGGTTTGCTCTACAAGACCTTAACCCTCATTATTACATGATGATGTTCTAGAAAAACAACAAATTACATTAAATGTGGTAAATATTATTAATGAAAACTCAAATCGCTACAGAATTTAAAGTTATGGAAAAATCAAAACAGAGAAAAAGTAGAAATAAGGTATGCAGATGCCTCACTGTGCCCCATGCTCTTCCTCAGGAATGACCGTGCTCCAGTGCGTCTCTGTGACCCTGAAAAGCAGCATGCGTGGAGGGGAAGGCGACCAAACCTGGAGCCAGTCCAGGCTGGACGCTCTGCGGCAGGAGCAGATGATGGAGACGCTGGAGTGCCTGCTGCAGATGACCACCATCGGCCCGGCTATGACACGTAGGCCCTCACATGTTACACGGACTACAGTTCTGATCTTTGCTGCTGGATCTCCACCACCGTTTCATTTTGAAGAACTGGTCTGTGGCTTGTAAACTTGAACCAGATCCAGCCGACAAACCTTTGTTTGGACCAACGGTGCTTCACCTCACATTAAGAGCAGGACCAGATTGTCACGAGTGGACTCCATGGAAGATTTCTATCCAATGTTTGCTTTCCTGCTGCTCTCGTGAGAATTGACCGAACCACCTGAGCTAGCTCAAACGTTCAAGACACGTTCAGGATGCGTTGTCTGTCAAGATGCCTTCAAAAACATGCTAGATACGTGTTCTTGAATGCATGTTTAGCATATGGTGTTCATGCTGGACTGTTGGTTCCTGATACTAGCCCATGTCAGCCACCTACAGAGGCTTGGTACCAAATGTCACAGCTCTATTCCGATATACGAAAGACCTGGTGTCATAGAATTCCAGCCGCTCACAAGCTGCAGTTATTTCTTCTCCATGATCAATTTTCAAAGGCTGGCACTTCCGTGAGCCCAAAAACGGTCTCAAAATATGTGTAGCGACACGTGAAAGCAAGAGTTTTGAAGGCAGAAGCCTGAAACGCTCGTTTACGTATACGTGAACGCATGTTGCTGAACGTAGCTAGACAGTGCTTGCACATTTGGGCAAACACAGTCGTAGAGCCGTCCACTGAACATCACGACTCCATAAAGCTCATCTGCCTGTGCGACATTTTTCAGCTTTTTCTTGATTTGCACATCCAGACATTCGTTCCACCCAGAAACTTGATGGTTCAGAGCTCAGTAGCAGCACAGCAGCAGTTCTGTGTTGTGCCGACAATGTCATGGAGTGTTGATTTCTTTTGGTGCCGCCCAAATGTTCCTTTTTCTCCGTCCACGTGGAAAACTTGAACACACAGTCTGTGAGAGCAAACAGCCCTGCTGTGAAAAGGCTCCTAAGTGCAGCTCTTTCAGCAAGTTCTGAGGAGGGGAGACAGCTGAGCTGTGTTCCAACATGTTCCAGGATTGTTTGGGCTTTGAATGAATGTACAGTAGGTTGGGAGTTGAGGATACAAGCCCTCATTAGCTTTGTGGTTCTGCATGACCATCTTTTCTGCTGGATCTCTGAATGCTGCTTTGTTTTTATCTTCCAGGTGAGCCGGCGCTCGCAGTTCAGCATTGGCTGAGCTGCCAGCATGTCTGCCCCGAGGGGCAGCTTGTAACCCCGACAGTAATGTTCTGAGTCCAGGCCCAACCCTGCCCTGGAGGGACCGCGGTTCTTCCAAGTGCAAGTGGAGGCCTGCTGTGTAAAGCATCCTGCCGTCTGTGCCGCCTGCACAGAGGTGCTGGGTGCACATTCTCTGGTTTCTGTGAAACTTCCACTGTTTGCTATTTTGAAGTAGCACGTTGTCCTGGCGCCGCCATGTTCTCACCAGTCCACAGGCCGACTCTGCGGCGGTCTTAAGAGTTTAGACTGAGAAGTTGATCTGTTTACCGTCTGAATGTTACAACCTGGAAACACTTCAGATGGAAGGGTAGAAAAGAAAACAGGATTGGTATTGATCGCCGCAGAGGTTACCTGTTGGTTCTGTGAGGAACAAAATGACAATGTTTTTAATCTCAAGACTGGTGAAGTCCCATTGCTCTGCTCTGATGCTGTCATGAGTCAGTCATCTGCTGGTTTTCCTTATTGAAAGCATGCAGCTATTTTGGTCATGGAATAGGTGTTTTCACCTGTTTTGGAAAAGATATTTTCGTTTTTTGCATATTAGTCCTACTTTCAGAAGAGTGTAGCTGCATAAACCTGTTGCTCCCTAGAGCATTATGATGTCAGATCGTTGACATGTCAGCTTAATGCTGTGGAATCTTTCCTCTAAAGGGGAAATGACTTCTGTAGGTGTGGCTTGTTCCTCAGTCTTTATGATTGAGGCAAATGGAGTGTCGTTTGACTCCATGTGAAAAGAGGCTTCGTCCTTCCAGAACATAGATTGTTGGATCTGTGTCTGCTTTAGCTGCAAGCTTCTGAAGCCTGTAGTACAGGGGTCTCCAACCTGAGGCTCCAGAGTCACAAGTGGACATTCTAAGCCTCCATTGTAGCTCTTTAGCTCTGAAAGAAAAGGCTCTAAGGTTTTTATTTTATGTTTAGACTGAGCGGAAGGCTCCCATTCTCCTCTTCTGCTGCACAACAGTCTGTTCAGAGGCAAAGTCCTTCAAGTATAGAAGGACATTGGCATGTATAGATTTTTTTGGACTGATATAAATAAATAAAATAAGTTAGAGCTGTTCATTAATAGAGAATTGTAACACTGTTATAGATCAATAATTGTAAATATCTAAATGTTTTATAAAAGAATGATTTAATGGCCACAAAGTGTATTTTTAAACGGTGAAGTGGGATTTTGAGGCTGTCACTTGGTTTTTCTTTAGTAAGAAAGTGGTCTAAATACCCCCCCCCCCCAATCCCAGTGACAGCATGGCCTCTTTTTTCATTGGTTTACCATCCACTGGTAAATGAAAGGAGGACTAAGTGTATTTTATATTTTCCAGTCTGGTTGTTTTTTAGAGTCGAATGTCATTTTTAGTATATTTAGTGGTTTACCTCTCGAGTTGTTGTGGACAGTTAAACGTCTACATGTACAAAAATGCAGCACAACACGTTCAGTGATCGCAGTAGATCTGTACGGCGCTGAACTTTTTCACTGAGGGGTCACAGTAACTCCTGCATGGTACCAAGTGTAAGCTCATCATTTATTTCTTAATATGGGGTGAAGGGTTTTTATATGTTATATGTGATGTTATGGTGTTGGATTGTGAGTAGAAGTTACAGCAGTCTTCTCTTTCCTGCCATCATTGTTATTGCTAAAGTGTGTTCAGTTCAGAGGCATGAAACTGCTGGGTTGATGGGTAATAACCTCCTCAAAAGGTGAATTTTGGGGAAACGTATGATTTCTTTGAGGCATTTAAATGTTGTAAGTTCCTGGGTGTAACAGCTAGACCAGGGGTCGGCAACCTCTTTTACTCAAAGAGCCATTTGGGACTGCTCCTAATGAAAAAAAAGCATCCGGAGCCACAACCCGTTTTGACATCATTATATATATTACGCATGTTTATATTATATCAAGGGGTGCTCATTACGTCGATTGCGATCGACCGGTCGATCTTCAAGGACATGAGTGTAGATCGCGGTCCAGAAATTTTTTTAAAAACTAGTACTTCTTTCTTTCCATCGTCATGTTTATTAGTTACATGTTTATTTGAACATTATTGTTTATGTACTGATGATTAAAAACTACACAGTGAGATTACACAAAGATACTTTTGTATTAACAGATGAGGCGTTTTATTACAAAGACAGAAAGCAGCAACCATCGTATGTCATGCTCTGCTGGAAACGGTGCAATGCGGGGAGCATCGTGGCATATTATGAGGCATTTGGCGCTGCTGGCTCTGTACGCAGCGCGTGCCTCGCAGCGCGTGCCTCGCAGCTTCCTTGATGAGCTGCAGAGCTGATAGCAGGAGGAGAAACGCGGGGCGGCTTCAATAAACACTCCGGTTGTTGGTCTTCTACCGGGGACTTGACGTGCCGCGGGGCAGAAAGAGACTTTCTGATGACAGAGAGTTTGAGCTCAGTGAATTTAAACACGCGTCTGCAGTGACGTATGTGTCAGAGGATGTCCGATTGGCCGTTCTGCATGTCAATCAAGTCACGTCCTTTTTGGTGAGGATTTTGATTGGCTGGTGGATTTTTGAGAAGTACTTTTTTTTTAAATCTTCTCTGTCCCGCGATCTACCCTCATGTCCGTGAAGATCGACCGATTCGATCGCGATCGACGTAATGAGCACCCCTACTCTGACACATACATCACTGCACATGCGTGTTTAAAAACACTAAGCACAAACTCTCTGTCATCAGAGAGTTGCTCCCTGCCCCGCGGCACGTCAAGTTCCCGGCAGAAAACCATTCCGGACCCGGAGTGTTTATTGAAGTCGCCCCGCGTGTCTCCTCCTGCTATCACCTCTGCAGTTCTGGCCGATAAATACGAGCTCATTCATTAAGGAAGCTGTTTTTTAAGTCGCACGCGCTTCGTATGGAGCCAGCAGCGCCTTTGAAATGCCCTGAAAAATGAACAAACTAAAATAAAATTGAATTTTTATAAAATACTCATTATTTTCCAAAGTCACAGGGAGCCACAACAGAAGGATGAAAGAGCCACATGTGGCTCCGAAGCCAAGGGTTGCCGACCCCTGAGCTAGACGATTATCTGACACCAACAGATGCTACTGTTCATGTGTGTAAAAGCAGAAGTTCAGGTTTAAATTCAGCAGTCATGTGTCATGGTGTCATGTTTTATAGTCAACAGTCAAATGAAAGGGTTACTAACGTTTGCAGTCATTGAACTGTGTGTGTAATTATCAATGATCTGTGTGTTTTTTGTGACTCATTGAAGTTCTGTAAAACTGCATGCCTTTATAATGAGTGAATAAACCCTGGGGTGTTTGGATTACTTGTAGTGTTTTTGCTGTTGTACAAACTGCCAAGTTTTCTGTTTGTTCTCTGAGCAATACTTCATAGGTAGTTCAAATAAGGTTCATGACAAAACACCTAAAAACTGGACAACTCATTGTCACAATCTTTAAATAAAAGTTTCTATGCATTCATCTTGTTTATCTGTAGCTTGATCATGGGAGCAGTGGTCTAAGCAGATATTCTTAGACATCCATCTACCTGCTGGGGTGACCTCAAGGGGCTCCCCAACTAGCTCAGCGCGTTCTGGGTCTTCCCCGAGGCCTCCCCCAGTTGGACATGCGAAACTACCTCCCAAGTGAGGCGTCCAAGAGGCTTTCAAGAGAAGTACCAGAGCCACCTCAATGGCTTCTCGATGTGGAAGAGCAGCAAAGTGGTCAACGCACACATTCAGACAGTACTGACAGAGAACTGCTTCACCTTTCTGAGGCACTGAGTTGTTTTTCAGGAAACCAGCCAACTGTCCTTTTTCATGGCATCACAAAAACAGTTTTTGCATTAGCAATGATCTACGCTGCATGTTGACTGGACTGACCCTCAGGACTCCCAGATGCCCTGAGGTGATTGGCTAACTCCACCCCTCTCTTTACTTTAGTGTTCAAGACACATTTGATTTTGATTTCAAATGGTTTATTTCAAGCAAACAAATAAGAATAATACACAAAAACCCGGAACTGGAAGTTTACCAAACCAACTGGAAGTTCACATGGCTGAAGGTCAAATGAAACGACTACAAAGTTGTCTATCACTCCATGTGACCCTTGTGGTCAAGCATAGTGTCCATTATGGTCACACTGTGATGAAACAGACATTCAGTATCAGAACTCTGCTGGCTGTTCACATCTAGTAGTCTAATCATGCCCTTCCAACCTCTAGGCCCAAGCGGCTCTGTGGACAGACATGTCCCAAGCCATTTAGAAGCTGCAGCCCAGAGAAATTAGCCATTCCGCATTCAAGAAGAAGGCATTGCTAGTCAAGTGGATCATGGACTCCTTCAAAAATGACCTTTTTGGCTTCACCCTAGAGACTGACAAGAAGACTGATCTACTGTAAGAAGGTAATAAAACACGTCAACAGTGTTTCTTACTATGCAGCCATTCTGCTACAGTCTAGTACAAGGACAACATCTCTGTTGACTGTCGCATCCGCTCTCCCAACGACAGACCAGAGTGAGGTAGCCCCTCCCATGTTCTGAACACCTTATTTTTCTTCACCACAGTTTTAATCAACTACTGAACAAGTTCGTGTTTTTTTTCCCATCTTTAAATTAAACACTCACATGTCTTTTACATTCTCAAAAAAGGCACACAATTTGAGTTAAAATGTATACATTTATTTTACATTTTCACAGTACGTTAGTTGTTTGTAGCATGCCCACTTTATGCATAATTTAATCCTTTTACTTTAGGGTGATGATAGTTTAAATAAGATACCAGTCGCTGCAGATGTAGCTGAGGTTCTGCTGCTAAAGCTGTGCTGGGAGACCAAAAGAGGCGGTCCAGGAAGCAGTAACCAAAACATTCCATCATGGACCAATGGACTTATTCCTAGTGGTTTTCTTTTGGTTCTGTTGAGTTGTCTTGCCTTTGTGTTTATTACACGTTGGGTTTTAAAAACTTTACCTGAATCAAAGGAGAGAAGGAACAGATGTGTTCCAGAGTTTAGGAGCTATCACTTGGCACATTACCTTCACTCAGAGCATCTTGGTTTGTCAAATTCTTCAGATTCATATATCTGGTGGTATTTGAGGAATATTGGAAAAAAAGTTGGAATGGGTGCTGCTCAAAGTGGAGTGTCCTCATTTCCGGGTGTGGGTTAAACGCTGTGCAGCAGAATTCCAAACAGCATGAAGGCAGTAATGCTCCTTGGCACCAAACCACTGATGGATGCAGGTCAAACAACTGCATAAAGAGGACGGCTTTGGTAACTCTGATTAAATGAAAGAGTGTTTACAGTGTGCTGTCATCAGGGTAGAGATGACAGAAAATGCTGTCCTGTGTGTAGGCCATACACTGTTCCCTCGTTATGTTGCAGTTCACTTCAGTTCAAGCAGTCTTGCTGTGTTTTTTCTGCAAAGCTTGTATTTTATTTTTTTTTAACAGCACACTGTGTTCTGCGTCCTGATTGGCTGTTGATCTGTCCGACTTCCGCGCTGTGTGTCTTGTTCAGAGAGGTTGCACATGCAGTGTGCCAGTTATATAAATCTTCATCGCGATCAAATCTTTGTTTTCCTTCTATATTACTGGACTTATTTTTGAGAGTTTAATCAAGAGAGAAAATTGGGAAAATTTTCAACTCTGTCTGATAAACATGTAGCCTAAAATGTGAAGTTAGTGGTTTTACAGCCATTTGTAACTGGGGGTGTAACTATTAATTGATGAACCGATAAACCCATTGAATCAACCAGATCAATCTGTCTGAGGCAAGTTGGTACTTGAAGGGACCTATAGCATTATAAAATTGTTTTAAAACGAAAGAGATGGATTATTATCTATTGACTGAGACATGGTACCTATATGATAGGTTGATTATAACATAAGATAAAAACGATCAGTCATCACACGTGTGTTGTCCAATCACAGCGGACAACATACATGTGATCTCATTAACACGGATCGGTCCATCATTCCAGTCCAATGTGTGGACAGACTTTGAGTAAAGTCATGTGACCATCCAGTGTCTAGAATGTTCTAAGAATGTTCACTTTGGATTCTTTGGATGTGGAAAAACAACAGTGGTGAACTTTAGGAAACTAACATGTGAATGGATTTGACATTCATTCTAGTTTACTTGTTTGTTTGGACACAGATTTCATTTCCACTTGATGATCTGGAAGAAATCCAAGAATCTGGAAAACTTCACTGTTCAGTAGCAGGAATTTAATTCTGGAAGTTTGGATGAAGATGATCTGGATCCACTTTAGGTCAGAGAATCGGATCCAAACGGATCGTTCAAAATGAACCAAAGTCGACCAGGAATCATACCAGAACCACAAATGATGAAATTAATTAGATTGTTTAATTGTTACAGTCCTATCTGTAACCCTACTTTGCGGCTTTCCCGTATTGCGGGTTACTTATGGACCCCCCCCCCCATAACAGTGAATGATGAAAAAAATGATCCACTGTCTTACAACCTCCCATAGGACTAAAGATGAGACTTTAGTCCTATGGGAGGACTAAAGTCTAAAGATGTAAAGTAACTCTTACGCTGATTCTGGCGTATTTCTGTTGTAGCCCAGCTAAAACATTGACTGATGTGCATTGTCCTAACGTAAGTCAATTTAAAAAAAGACAGCTTTGATGTTTTTGAGAAAAACTAGTTTGAGCGAGTTTTTCAATGAGGTGTTGAGAAACCCACCCAAATGCTACGTTCACATCGAAAACAACTCCCACTTTCAGTTGGGAGGTTTCTGTAGCAGACTTTAAGCGACCGGCGTGATTCTCTAGTCGCAGCGCTTTTCAGGTGTAGTAAATCCTAACACGTGTTGAAAATGTTGACACAATATAACTTAACATCAACAATTAGCTTCCATGTTAGACTCCACCCACTGGTCACATCGTTGACACAGTGCTCATTGCTGATTGGTTGATGCGATGCAAATTTTTGCCCAAGTTGTGATTTTTGAACTCCAGAAGATCTGTGTCAAAGTTCTTAACACATGTCAGGATTTTCAGCCCGCTACATCAGGGGTCAGCAACGTTTATGGCATGAAGTGCTAGTTGGAAATTCTGTAACAACTGTGAAATCATCGGCTATACTGGGAACTCTAATACAAAGACATACAGAAACATTTCCAATAGATCTGAAATGCCATTAAATTCACAAACAGCAGGTCCAATCGCTGTTTTAAACATATTTTAGAAAGAACTCAAAAAAGTGCTTTCATAACAATGTTGCACAAGGAAAATAAGTCAAAGTTGAAATAGTGTTGCAATGTTTGTTTGAAACCAAAAGTACTGCATTTATGGTATGTCAGATCTGCAGCAATAGGATTGGAAACGTCAGAACAAAATACCATCAATATTTCTAAGAACTTCACAACCATTAACATATAAAAAATAAATGTATGTATGTACGTGTTAGGGGTGTGGGGAGAAATCGTTTCGGCGATATATCGTGATAGTCCATTTGATGATACTTGTATGGATTCCAAATTCTGTCAGGATGATATTCATTTAATTATTTCTGAGCGTCCTTCAGCGTCTGACTCTTGTTTTCCACTTCAACCTCCAACCACTAGTTGGCAGCAGAGAACATGGAGCCTCTTTGAGCAGCTCTACACCACAAAACTACAAGACCTCAGAGAAGCAGCTGGTTCTGTTGCTATCAGACATGAACGACTTTGTTTTTACTTAGAATGGATACAGAACCCAAACTCTGTTCCATGTTGCTGTCGGTATCGTATAAAAACACAGATTGTGGTTCTTTGTAGCTCAGATCAGAACCAGTGAAGCTCTGCAGCTGCACAGCGGCTGATGCACGGAGACAAAATGCTGTCTGCAAACCGGGCCAAAGTTCTGCAGAACCTCGCAGCAATAGATTCTAGTTCTGATAGATCAGAGTGATGTGTCCAATCGTCGTGGCGATGAGCGTTAAAGTCCTTGTTTACTTCCACGTGTGAGAAAGTGCAGCTGCAGAGCAGACTGTGGTGGAAATAAAGCATCTTAGCCACATTAAAGCTCTTCATCCTGTCATGCTGCCTCATCATCACTTTATTTCTGGATAGAATTAGTGTTTTTTTTTGTTTGTTTTTTGTGGGACGGGTGTCAGGATATGTATCGAATCGCCAGACTCTAGCTGATACACCTCTAGTACATATGTAAAGTGTATTTTGGCTTATTCATCTTTTTTTACATCATGAAACTGAGTAACTTTATGTACGTTAATTCTGTGAGTGTATGTAAAACTAGATGATTTTACTTTTTCCTTCATTTGCTACTTATAGTAACATGCATTTTCCACGGCGTCATTCTTCATTATGTTCATCCTCAGTAAACGGAGGGGCGATCAACTGTAATAGTAACTTTAAAGCTTGTTCACCGTTCATGTTGACATTTGGCAGAACAGAAAGACAGTCTGGCTTCTAGGGCTGGTTCAGACTTCACATTTGTAATCTCTCGCATTGCAGAGATCCCACGGCCATCGGAGCGGAATCGGCTGGAAAGACATGTCTGATATCTTGCAGCATTAAGGAATGAAATTTGCCCCTTTTTTTGTTTTTGTCGCCTTTGTGTTTCCTACGGAGTCCTACAGGCGCCAGTGGTAAAAAAAAATCTGCTAAACCGTGCAGACGGATTAATCCATTGTGCTTGAACTTTTGTGCAATTGCACGCACACTCACATTGCATGTGCGTGTCTCTGAGCAGAGCAGCTGGACTCATAGCTTCGTGTTTGCAGGCAGGGGAGGGTGTTGACTTTGAAGGAGGCTCCGGACCGCAGTCCGTCCGTTTCACCTGGTCTGCGTGAGCGAGCTGCTGGACTCAGGAGAACCGAGCCTCCAAGCAGAGGAGCGGCTATTGGACGGGCTTTTGAATACACAGTCCTGAGAAACCGTGGAAACAATGATGTGGATTTGTGTTTCCAGTCAGGTCCAGACAAAATAAAGGCTGATGTGATTCCAGTTCATCCACAGCTAAATGTTGTTAGCACGTATTAACATAATCCTAACCCTTCTTCTGGGTCCATTCTGCCAAGAATGAAGCTCTGGCTGCACAGATTTAAAAACTCTAATTGAACATGCACTTAATAAGTGTGACGTCATCACTGGTCGCAGACCCCCGACAGGCCTCTGACAAGGCCGTGTTCTAAGTTTGAGGAGATTGTCACTCAAACCTTTTTTTTTTTTTCAAATCTGAAAAACACAAACAGACCACAGACGAAGTCCTTATTGTTGTCACCCCCCCCGCGTTGCGCTACCACTAACTCCCCCCACCCTTTAAACCTCATGCGGCGCCTGAAATCAAGCGACATTGAAACACTTTTTAATAAACTTTATTAACAAATATTAGACGTACAAAATACCAAAGTTTAACACTCCACGCTATGTGCAAATGACAAAATGTTCACATTTGCCAAAATGTTAAAAAAAAAGCCATATTAATAGCAAGATAAAAAATTAAAAAGGTAAAAACAAAACAAAACTAATGAAGGTAAAAGATTCAGTTACAGTCTCCATAGTGACCGTGTTTCAACCGTTCTAAGAGCTTTTTAGTTAGTGCAGGATCTAATACTATTTGGATGCAGAAACATTTCTCTCTGAAAAACATAATATACTGTGACATTGAAAGATGTGAATCCTATTCAGTGTCAAGGCAGCATAATGTTGTGGTCTCACCTTCCCTGTACGTCTGTGTTGCATTCACACAAAAACAGAAACCTGAAGTGGGGTCTCACTTCCGCCCCCCCCACTGGCTATTGGGACGCATCAACAGACAGGAACTACTGCGCAATGCAAGCTTTACGCAGGAGTTCCAGTCTGTTGATGCGTCAATGCCGCGGCAGAAAAGCCATGGGGGGCGTTACCCAGTGACGCCGTGGAGGCAATGCTAACTTACTGGCGGCGTGCAGACTTTCCATGCAACGTAACGGAGATGCACCGCAGACGGACCAGTGTAGATTTGGGATGAGGGCATCAGAAATGTGTTGCGTGGTCCACCTGGTCTTTGGCATACCCCACATAATTGTCTTTGGGTCTGGGTTCTCACGGATTCAAATCTTTTGTGGGTCATCAGTGTGCCCTGTGCAGGTTTGCCCAATCTTCGCCCGCAAACAGCCCAGTTCCACCCGTACAGCCATCTGTGACTAAAGCATAGAACAGGACCGGACAATCCAGCATAGGTCAAGGTCTGTTCTGTAACATCGTGCTCAGAGGTATCAGATGCTGAGGAAAGGTCCAACAAAACCACAACAAAGCAATAACCTGTCATCTGCCATCATAAGGGCAATTAAAACCCTAATCAAAGCAGTTTCAGTGGAACTGCTGCTGGTCCACCAATCCTTTCACAATAAAAGCAATCCTCATTCTCAGTCTGATCAGATACTTCCGTCTTCTCCCTATCCACGCGCACAAAGACAATCCACCCACACAACACACTTGTGAAAAGGACCCCCGGGTGTTAGCATGAATTAGCATGAATTAGCCTGAATTTGGGGGGATAACAGACACCTTGAAGTGGTAAACCCAGCGCTGCTGTTTGTAATGAGCTCAGCAGAAACGCAGCTGCGGGGAGCGTGATTCAAACAGCTCTGACTTCCTCTCAGATCTGGAGCATCAAACCTTACTCGATCAGCAAGGGGGGGCATTAGTGAAACTTTCCTTGAAAGAGGAACACTCTGGATGTTCAGGCCCATTCAGGATTCCACTCTTTATCGTTCCAGTAAGTGAGCAGTGACTGCCCCAAGAGGTTACTTTAAGCTAACTCTGAGGTAATGTTCCGTTTTCAGACATTTTACAGTTCTAATGGCTGCTGGGAATGTCAGATCCCAAAGATTTCTTCCACTCCTGACATTTCTACTTTGCTTTGTTTGGATTGCTCTGTTGAGAGATGAGAACACAGAGTTCAGAAGATGAGATTCATCCATTAAACTGAGCATGTTTTTTATGTTATACAAAAAACTCTGCAACTTTTAGCTGCTGTTCCAGATCAAATTCAATTATTTTAGATTTCTCTGGGACACTGACGATCTGCAGAACTCCAGGATGCTGTGAGTTTTGGAAAAAACACGAAACGTTATTTAGCACGTTCAGCTGCGCAATGGTTAGCGCTCTTGCCTCACAGCAAGAAGGCCCCCGGTTCACGTCCCGGCTGGGGGACGTGAACCAGAACACCAATGGGGGACTTTTCTGTGTGTGGAGTTTGCATGTTCTCCCCGTGTATGCGTGGATTCTCTCCAGGTCTCTGGCTTCCACCCACCGTCCAAAAACATGCTTCATAGGTTCATCTGTCACTCTAAACTGTCCATAGGTGTGAGTGTGAGAGTGAATGGGTGTGTGATTGTGGCCCTGCGACCTGTCCAGGGTGTCCCCTGCCCTCACCCAGAAGTGGCCGGGATAGGCTCCAGCAGCTCCGTGACCCCGAAAGGAACGGCAGAAGATGAATGAATGAATGAATGAATGAATGAATGAATGTTTAGAGTGCTTTACAGTCACAGTCCCATTCACACATTCACATCCACTGCTGAACAGCCTGTAACAATTCAGTGCCAAACCTAAGGATGCTGTGACACAAGGCAAAGCGGGAACCAAACTTTCCTGATCAGAGGTTGAACACTCTACCTCTGCACTACAGCAATGTAAATAGATAAATGTGAAAATATCCACTTTAGCAGTGGGGTTAACCCTTTACCACTGGAAGTAAGTCGCTCTCTGATCTACCGTAACCTTTCACCTTTAAGCAGCGTCATTCCAGCAGAAGATGCTGAGAAAAGCTGCTCTCTTTGCTTTTCTCCATGTCATCATGGAGTCATGGAATCAGCTGACTGATCATACGTTGACTGCATAAACACCTTACTACTGTAAACTGTTGCATATCTAGTGGTCTGGACTTGAAATTTCGCAGGAAGTACCTAGTTGCAGTTTCACAAATGACCCCTGCGGGGGGGTTCAGAAGGGAGCGCGTTTTCATTGACACCCATGTTAAAAAGTCTAACTTTACACCCAAAAGTAAATACATGTACAGTCAGCCTTTAAAATATATATCATTTTAAATGTTCAATTTATTGGAACTCATGGGAGGGTGTAGTTTTTTAAAAATCGTTTGTTGTAATGACTAAACTAAATAACTAAAAAGTGTGCGCTTCTTTAAATGTCAAGTGAGGGAATCTTTGGGCGGTTTCAACAAAACTGACTACTTTGTTCCCTCCAATCAACCATTTTCATGAAAATGGATGAAGTAAGCAGAGTAAATTCTAGCCCACTGCAGCCTTCAGTTTGGCCACTCAGAATACTGTGTGTGGTCTGCTGAGTGTCCACTGTAAATGTAAAGATGTGCACCTCAATGATTTCATAAAACTGAAAACTTGAATACATCAACTTTTCCTGATTAGTGCATGCGCCAAAATCAAGACACCTGAGAAACGAGGCCCCTGGAGGTTTTTATCATAACTTTGTTGCCACAACTTTTTCCTACAAACAGATTCCAATCTTTCATCTGGAGGCGTGTTGACTCCTCAGCAGTGTGGTATTTACCTTGGCGTGTACAGCTCTGAGATCACACCTGCTTGTTAACATTTCTCAGGTAAGTTGGCTGCACCTTGTGCTGGTATGCAGGCTTGGTGGTGAGATGTTTTTTGTCAGACTGCTCAGAGAATATTGCTAAATGTCAGTGACTCCGAGACGTTTGACTGGTTTTTGACAATCAGTCCATTAACAACTCAGCTGTTCAAGACGGGCCAAAGTAACTAACGCTTAGAAGACATTTCCAAGTGAGTGCCACTTCCCTCATCCTCATCACCTCTCATCTTCTATGCCAGTGTTTTTCAACCAGTGTGCCGTGGGAGATGGTCAAGTGTGCCGTGGGAAATTGCCCTCATTAACTGATCTAAAAGCAATTACCATCTCCAGGATATCAGCTCTGTGTTCATCCAAACAGGTCCTGATAAAACACTGAGTAGTTTGGAATATAAAAGATCATAAGATGATTTTTTCTTTGTGTTTATTTGATTCTATTAAAGACATTTTGATAAGAATGACGGTACCGCGATTTAGCTGCAGCTACAGCTGTTTGCAGAAAAGTCCCGCCCCTTTAACTGTCTCCACCAATCATTCTTGAAGGCTAAATCACATGTCATCAGTCTGACCAATCAGAAGTGGTTAAAGTCTTCACTTCCTTGTCCCGATTTAGCTCATAAAGTCTCTCAGTTCCAACAGAAACACCAGCTAAAGCTCGTCTTTAGCGGTGCAGCTTTCCACAGAATCCGGTATCAGACCGTGGAACAAGTGACGAAAACCATGAAGCTCAGAGATGCTTGTTTTTCTGCCCTATTGCGGCAGTTTTCACACTATATCTCCCATGATGCATTGGGTTACAGTGACAGCGCCTCAGCGAAAATGAGTTGTCCTTGTTAAATGTCTTGAAACCACAACGAACACACAGTTTGCAAATTTTCTAACTTAACTTTTATTACATCTTTTAGAAAAGAAACAGCTGCAACTTCCTGCTTTTTCTCAGATCTCTCAGATTTTTCGTCAGATTGCGGAGGGGGGGGGTGAGGGGGGAAGATGTAGATCAAAACAGACTGAGTTTATGTTCTTTTTTTTTTTAGGATGCTGGTGTGCCGCGGGATTTTTGTCAAGGTTAAAGTGTGCCGTGGCTCAAAAAAGGTTGAAAAACACGTGCATTGCCTTCCACACCTTCATCAGTTCACATGGCCTTAGCCAAGTCCCCGAAGGCAGTCTCTTTATTTTTTCAGTGGCAGATATTCCCCCCAGACTTCTTCAGGAAAACTACAGGGACAACAAACTCTATTTTTTCTTCAAACTCTTGCTCACCATCTGTGGCAGCCTGATTATGTTACAGTACTCATCCCTTCCAGTGTTATTCCGTCTCATCCTCCACTGGACAATGTCCTGTCCATAGGTCTGACTCATAGGGTTCAAGAAACAGAAGTCTCACCTGTCGTGGATTCACGATAATCCCTCTCTGTAACCCTACAACCTTGCTTGTGTTTTACAGTTTCCAGTATCTCGTAGAAAGACGGATATGAATTCAGAGTCCGACATTTATCCGGATCTTCCTCCTGTATCTGAGTTGTTTCGGGTTTGACGATCCATCGTCAGAGATTACACTTAAGAAGAAAGGACTTGGATGGAAATGAATCAAACTGAATTTTTTGGAGTTTCCCTCATTATCTTATCCCGTTTAGGATTTCCAGCTCTTTCAATTCATTAGAGCTTCCTAAAATCGGCGGGTTTTGTTGTGATTCATCAGTTTGATTTTGGTCTTTTGCTCTCGATGTCCGGTTTCATGCTTTGGTTGGTTTTCTAAACCTGCTCAACTTCAGTTTGGGTTACGTGGGATAACCCAACCCCTAAGGGACAAAGGTGGGGTACACTCTGGACAGTTTCCTTGTCCGTTGGAGGGCCACACAGAGGCAGACAAGCACAAACCCACAGGACAATTCCAGTCCCCATTTAACCAATGAAGGAGGAAACTACAGAGAAAGGACCCAGCTGGGGTTTGAACCCGGGCCTTCTCACATTGAGGCATGAGTGCTGACCGCTACACGCCATGCAGCCGAGTGTGTTAAAGCATTTCATCATGAAGCATCAGTCTCCTCCACAAAAACACACTAAAGAATGTTGCACACGACACGCATGGAATGTGTTCCCTTTGATATTTTAAAGTGGGGGGGGGGGGGTCACTAACCCAAGCCAACCCAAGAAATGCCTCCACAGCAATAGGAATCAGAGGTTATTCAAAAGCTCAACCCCCCCCCTGCTCATAATGAATTCAGCCCCCTCCCCAGTAAGCGCTCATGGCTCCTTCAGAGCTGCAGGCCATTCCATTTCCAACACCCAGCTCCCGCTCATCCTGTGCTCCCCACACGCCCCCCCCCCCACCATTCTCCCTGTTTTTGCTGTTATTGCATCATGCCCCCCCTCACCCCAACACACACACAGTTCAAACATGCACCCGTGCTGCTTTCATGCTGAGCCCACATGCCTGTACAACCACCACCTCACCGAGCGTGTGAATGTATGAATGCATCTGAATTCCTATGAACCGCGTGCTGATGCAACATGTGAGGAGCCCCCCCTCCACAAACACACACACACGCATGGAGGAGCTGCTCCCCTTCACTCTCCTCCAAACTTTGACTTCCTCGCCCAAATGCCCAGGTGTCTTCAGACCCTCTGTGAGGACCGTCAGGGAGCGATTTCTAATCCATGAGGTCCCTCCTTCAAACAGTCTAAGCCAGAGTTCAAAGTGCCACAGGAGCAGCTGGAGATTATGACACTGATGGAAGACAAAGTCAGGCTCCAATGGAAACGCTGTTTTTGGTGTTTGTAGCATATTCGTGTGGCATTCTTGAGGACGTTTGTTAAAAAAGCTGAAAACGGCATTTCTGAGGATTTCTTTATTCAAATCATTGTGAACCAAAAGCTTGAAAAAGTCTCTATTTGTTAGCCTGATAACTTTTTGGCTGTTATTTAAAAGACCATCCAACTTTACGCAAAAACACGTAAAATTAAAGTATCAACAAGAAATCCTTTCATAACCCTTGTGCTATGTTGTGGGGTCCAGGGGCCTCATTTATAAAGGTTCCGTACGCACAAAAGAAGGCGTACGCCACTCTCTACGCAATAATTGAGATTTATAAAAAGAAACTTGACAGGAAAATGTGCTGTCCTTCACGCAAGCTCTGACCCAGGCGTACGCACAAAAACGGGTGAAATGAGAAACGGCGACACCGTCGGCAGATTGAAGAAACACGTGAAAATGAAAATGACAATACTGCCTCTCAGAAATAACATGAAGACTTCACAAAGCAAGTCTTACAATTAACAGCCTACACGAACACCCGTTTGATCGATCAGCAGTGAAACAAACAAAGAAAATCAAACGAAAATTACAACAGAAATTCAAATGAACACTTATTTGGAAAAAGAAAAGTGAAATATGTTCTGCAATATTGGCATGTTGTGCAATTCATCCTCATAAATAATATAAATAATAAATAAATAATTCTTGATATTAAGCTTATTAAAAATGACAAAAGCTTCAGGTCCTTACAAACGTTTTGAGGACTGAGCAAAAATGTATTAAGTTTCTTGAATATTTTAGGTTTGTTTCCATAATGTGTAATAAATCAATACAGCCAACAGTTTGGTGAAATCAGAAGTCTTTCTTCATATATTCCACTCATGGATTTTATTTATTTATGGTTTAAGATCACAACAAGATACTTCAGACACACTTCAAAGCCTTACTAAAAGAAAATTTAAAAGTTGCCTCATAATCTGGATGTAAGGAAAATGGCCCTCGAAGTGTGCATTATCACTTTTTAATGCACTTTGCGGAAGCAACCGTCATCCGCGAAGGTTCAGACTTCCACGGCGAGCGTTAAAAAGTGATAATGCACACTTCGTCGGCCATTAACCCTTACTTAACGCACGCCGTTGAATGATGATCACGATGGGTTAAATAAAGCATCAGTTCAGAGAAAAGTTCTCCTCTAATCGCTTTTTTTTTTCAGATGATGAAGATAAAAGTTGTTTTAAAAGAGCCAGCTGTGGTTTTGCTGGGTCTGGCGGTTTTCAGATGACTTTTGGGCTGGAAAACTATGACATTATCTTGCATCACCGGCTGTGTGACCGGAACTACTTTTGTAGGCGTGCATTATCACTGGGCATGATCACATTTTAGTCCACACCCAGCAGCCAATCAGAATCGAGAATTCATCCGAACCATGGAATAAGTATGGATTAGGTCTGCAGCAAAAAAGGGTGGGTGTTATTGTATGCCAACGCGGCTAACGTGTAGCCGGGTTGGCTAACGTGTAGCCGGGTTGGCTAATGTGTAGCCGTGTTAGCTAAAGTGTAGGCGTGGTGGCTAACGTGTAGCCATGTTAGCTAACGTGTAGGCGTGGTGGCTAACATGTAGCCATGTTAGCTAACGTGTAGCCATGGTGGCTAACGTGTAGCCATGTTAGCTAACGTGTAGCCGTGGTGGCTAACGTGTAGCCATGTTAGCTAACGTGTAGCCGTGGTTGCTTATGTGTAGCCATGTTAGCTAACGTGTAGACGTGGTGGGTAACGTGTAGCCATGTTAGCTAACTTGTAGCCGTGGTGGCTAACGTGTAGCCATGTTAGCGTACGTGTAGCTGTGGTGGCTAACGTGTAGCCGTGGTAGCTAACGTGTAGCCATGTTAGCTAACGTGTAGCCGTGAAGGCTAACGTGTAGCCATGTTAGCTAACATGTAGCCGTGGTGGCTAATAGTGTAGCCCTGGTGACTCACGTGTAGCCATGTTGGCTAACGTGTAGCCGTGGTGGCTAACGAGTAGCAATGTTAGCTAACATGTACCCAAGTTAGCTAACGTGTAGCCATGGTGGCTAACGTGTAGCCATGTTAGCTAACGTGTAGCCGTGGTGGCTAACGTGTAGCTGTGGTGGCTAACGTGTAGCCATGTTAGCTAATGTGTAGCCATGTTGGCCAAAATGTACCTGTGTTGGCCAACGTGTAGCCGTGTTGGACTGTACTTTCTAATGCGTTACTAAGAAGGTTGAGAGTTAGCGTACATACAGTTTGTTGTAGCGGTTTCAGTCTTTTTTTTTTTCATGTTCCAAACAAAGTAGGGAATTACAGGTAAACATGCTAACACAGCTAACGTGGCTAACATGTAGCGTGTTAGAAACACATCACTATGAACAGGGTTAGGAAAAGTCTGACTGAGGTACGGGCTTTTCTCTGACTACTGCTTCATGGTTTGGTGAACATTCATTGACGGTGCGTCCTAGAGGGGAAATGGGCTCAATTCTGATGTGAGTTTGTGTGTAAGCAGGCCGACACAAATCTACCTCCAGAATGTCTCCCCTGTTTTAGTATTTAGTATCGGGTCATTTTTAATTACATATTTTCTGTTGTTTTGTGTTGAATGTATGTTGATGTTTTGGTAACACGCGTGTGCGTTTGTGGGCCTGCAGCGCTCTCCAGTGGGGAGCAGGAGCAGCCTCGCTTTATTTTGAAGGAATCTTAAACCCTGTTTGCAGGAGTCTGCATGTTGTTGTTTTCCTCTGTGCGCCTGAACAACCAGACGCACTTCGAGTAATCCGCTTACTTCTTCTGTCCACCCACACTGTCGCACGTGCACGAGAGTCTGTGCACGTGTCCGTGATGTTAAATACTGTTTGTGAATTCATGAATTTTTATCATTCGTCTCGCAGACAAAACCCCCCCCCCTTCTTTCTCACATACACTTCTGAAGGGAGCTGTGCTCGTGCACGGCAGCTCTGGAGCTCGTGCACGCATCTCTCATGACAGCGCGCTGACAGCTCGCCCCCCCTCCAGCAACGATTGTGTCAGGTTGCCTCATGCACTTGAAAGGCCCAAAACTGATACCAGGAGATTTCTCACACACGCAGACGTGCACACGCTCACCCACAGCCCTGAACACACAACCACACAGCCGTCCACACACTCACACACAGCCGTGCACACACAGCTGTGCACACATTCACAGCACTCACACACAGTCGTTCAAACACAGCCGTGAACACACACACACAGCTGTACACACACACACACAGCTGTACACACACACACACAGCTGTGCACACACACAGAGCTGTGCTCACACTCACAGCACACTCACACACAGTCGTTCACACACAGCCGTGCACACACTCACACACTCAGGACATGATGGGCTGCCTGATACGGAGCCTGGGGGGTCAATCATGACGCAGAGCCTCAGATGAATCTAGACGTCTTTATTTCATGGTCCTGTCCGCGGCAGGAATCGAACACACGGCTTCATTTGGCTGCAGTTTACCTGATTATCCTTCCTGAAACCCCGGTGGAAGCGGCTGAACCTCAGAGCCCCTCCCACAGTTTGGTGATTGTTTGTCCGCAGAGCACAGCTGGGAGGGGCGCCACATACCACATGTGGGGGTGGAGCCATGCACAAAACATAACGCTGCCGTAAAGAGAAACCAGCACGCGCACATGCGTTTTCCAAACCAGACATGCAGTTGGGGGCGGGGCCTCCGCAGCGTCCCTCACTCTGTTGATTGTTTCAAGCAGATGATTTGAGCAAAACATAAAAATATAGATTTGACGCCTCCGCAAGGGGGTGGGGCTGGTGTGTGGCGGAAACCAGAGTCAGTTGTGTTTGTGTAAACGGGGGGGTTCGGTTCGAATCACAGTGGTCACGGACAAGTCTCCTCCCGAAACCCCTCCCGAGCATCGGCAAGTCATGCAAACACCCGGTCAGTCAGTGCTGGTGCCGTGGGCGGTCCGGGGGCGGGGTCAGGCACTGCCGTCCTGCTTGAGCCGCTGGCTGCGAGCTTTGTACACCTCGATCAGCAGGTCCTTCACGTACTGGATCTCCCGCTCCACAGACTCCGCCTTGTCCCGCAGCTCGCGGTTCTGCCCCTCCAGGCCGTGTAGCTCCTCCTCCAGAGAGTCCAGCTCCGCCCTCTTGCGCAGCCTGTACCTGCAGCACGGGACGAGAGGTCAGACCTGCCGGGGCTGGCGGCGCCCCGTGTGGCTGGCGGAAGGCTCTTACCTGTGAGCGGCCGTCTTGTTCTGGTCCCTCTTCTTTTGCTTCCTCTCGCCGCTGCTGGAGTCCAGAGAGACGGCCCCCATCACCTGAGCGGGCTTGAGCAGGCAGGGCTCGTCCTTTAGCCTGGGGGCGGGCCGGTGCATGGGGCTGCCCAGCAGGGGCCCCTCGCCCTCCCCTCTGGACAGGCATTCGTAGCTTTGGTCGGCAAGGCATTCGGGGTAGAGGTAGTGGCCGTGTTGGGGCTCCACAGCCTGTGCTTGGGTGGGGGGCTCCAGCTCCCCTATAAAGCTGTGGTAGGGCTCCGGGCCGGCCATGGGCTGGTGGAAGTAGCCGTCACCCCCCACCATTGTCTCTTGGGGCATGGGTCCGGGCAGCCCCGCGTCCTTGCTGCAGTGCAGGACCTCCAGCCCTGAGCTGTCGTAACTTACATTGACCTTCACGTTGTGCATGAGCTGTCCCTCCCGCTTGTGGTGGGGGTCGTAGGAGCCGCCGAGGCAGAAGCCCCGCGCGATCTCCTCGCTGCAGAACACCCCCTCAGAGAAGCAGTAGCTCTCCTCCTCCTTCAGAGACAGCGCACATTCTCTCACCTTCTTCACGCTGCCAAAACTGTTCTTGCTCACCGTCTTCAGGGTGGAGTAGTGGTTCACCGATAGCTCCGTGCTCCCCGAGTAACACCCCCTGGAGCCCCACGCCTCCAGCCCCACCTCGTCCCCCACCTTTACAGCCTCCCCCAGGAGCCGCCGCCCGTTGTTGTGGTGGTAGCGGTGGTGGTAGCTGTACGGAGCGGGTCTCGCGATTTTGGTTCTGCTGATGGGGCCGCCGCAGAAGCTGGCCAGGTCCAATTCCCCTGTTGCCAGGGTAACAACCACAGGGCTGGTCTCTGATTGGCTGCTCCCGTAGGAGCCGTAGGGGAGCTGGTAGTACGACTGCGAGCCCATGGCTTGAGCTCCCTTGTCACATTTGGAGGACTTATCCAACTTGTTGGCGCCGGCCGTGGACTCGGAGCGGAAGTAGTCCTCCAGCTGAGCCAGCTCCTCCTGCAGCAGAGAGGTCATGACCTCCAGATCCGAGGGCACCTTGACATCCTGTTCCAGCGGCGAGGGCGGAAGGGATGAGCCAGGGGACGACTCGTTGGTTGACACGAAAGAAGACAGGTCAACTTTTTCCGTCATCCAATCTGAGTGACCATCACCTGGAAGAGCGTCAGAAATCAGAGAGACCGTTAGGCAGGCGGCAGGAGCTCGCCGCGCGTCTTCGGAGAACTTCAAAGACGCGTCTGAAAGAAACGACAAAAGCAGATAAAAGCCCTAAAGGAAGGCGGAGGCAAAGCTGACAGTAAAGCAAGCATCAGATCCGAGAAGATCCCACTAACCGATCATCTGAAAATGATTGAACAGCATCGTCTTAGCTGTACTCACTGTACGACATTAGCCCCGTGCTGCACTGCGGCTCCGACCTCGGGACGAGCAAAAATAAAAAACCGTCTTCGGCAAACTCACCAATTAAATGCTGCCCCTCTTCTGGCTCCGCCCCCACCCTGTGCCGTGATTGGCTGCGGCTAGCCCTTCGGAGAGGGAGAGCGCCGCGCTCGCCCGTGGAAGTGGGAGGAATTTTCTCGTGAAGGGTCGATGCCGCCATGATGTCGTCTGCTGCGATGGACGTGTCCAAATGCACAAAGCGCGCCACGGCGTGATGCTGGAGCGCCGGAAACGCCTGGGGACCTGCGGGGAGAAAAACACCCTTATTAAACATTCAAAACCGACGGAATTTGACAAATATTGGCAAAACAAGTTTTTCTTTTTACATTTTTGCAAAAGAAAAAAAAGAAATGAGGAAAAAGATGTTATTATGTTTTGTGGGGAAAAAAGTTACTTTGACCTTTAAAAAAGTACTTTAGTGCATTTATAATCCTAATTTAGCCTCTGAAGAGACAAAGCAAGTAGAATAATTAAAAAAAAAATAAAAAAAATAAAAACACTTGAGAGAACAAAAATTCAGATTTTCCAAACGCAGCACAGTTAATCTACAAAACATAATCCTCCAAACGGAAAGAGGCATAAAAAAACAAGCAAAGCTTCCCATTCTGCGCCTTCAGAGGAAGCGCAGCCCTGATGACCCCGGGCACCGGGGCACAACTCCACTCACTCACCCCATACTTGCTCTGGACTTCTCTGCGGCGGCGGCACGTGGGCTGAGCTGTGGCAGGAGCGCGCGGTCGCCCGTTAAAACGCCATCATGCAGCTTTCAGAAGTCGGGCACGGCTCGCGCGGCGCTTTTATCCATCCACGGACTTGCCGGCAGAAAGTTTTTAAATCCGCTACTTCTCCAACTCCAAGTCAAGGACCGCATCACGGCAGCTGGATCAATGCGCGCAGCCTGGCAGACGCTCGCGCTGCCGTTACGTCATGGAGCCGGGACTTTCCCGCCACACGCTCGCGCCTAACAACTGTATATTTATTACAGTATTATTTCACGTTATACCCAATAACCGTTTGTATTTACTTTTGGCTCTAAACATTTTTTTCCCACGTTACTTGACAAAAGTAAAGTGAAAAGTTGAGCTTCTGTGATGTCACGCAAAAAAAAAACTTTTTAAAAAAGTTTAGATTTGCAAACAGACGAACAGAAGAGGATTTGATGATTTAGATTGCCTCCTGTCTCCAAATATTCAGTCTTCCTTTCACGGCGCGGAGCTGCTGGATAAACGGCTGCTGCCAGCACTAGTCTGCGCGGCGGAAGGACACATCGCAGCAGCTCCCAGCAGCTTGTTGAGTTGCAGTCGTGTTGCATCAGACCCGCGGGGACTCAGCGATGCGGCTTCTGCGCGTTAATACCGGCGCTCGCGCTTATGATCGCTCATTATTACCTTCACCTCCACGCACGCGCACTGACCTGACAATTGTTGGAAATGTAGATTTTCTTTACAACTTGGGGGGAAAATACACCCAGAATTTACTGTACATTTTTTTCTTATCAACGTAAAAAGTCTACATTTATTTTATATTACGTACACAAAATAAGAAGACATCTTTATGTAGAGGACAAATGTTAGTTGGTGAATATTCGTTTTTTTCATGAGCTTTATACATAAAACACAGAAAGGCCCTGACACACAGAAGAAACAAGAAAGCAAATATTTAATCTGAATTTAGCTAAAACTGTTGATGAGAATTAATGTCTCCCTTTAAAAGTAGAAAGGAAAAATTGGAGAGACAAAAAACAGACGTGTGTTTCCTGAAAACCTGAGCTAAAATAGGAATTGTGCTAAAGATACTGGAAACATTAACAATTAGAAATTAAATGGATTATATAGTTTATAATGCTTTATTTAAAAAATAGAGTAACATCAGATAAGAATCCATTTTAATCTGTAACCCCTTTATGCTGCTATAGGCTGCAGGCCGTAACACTCAACACATTTGAACTGAGTTACTTCAGTCCAACCATTAGAAACGTCACAGCCGTCCTCCACAGGGAATAAGGTCAAATAAATAAATAAATGCAAGTCTAAGCTTTTATTTACATTTGAACACAAATGGGAATCTTTCCAGGTTTTAATATGCAGTAATTATGTACTTTGTACATTTGTTATAACGTTGAAACATTAAATAAATACGTTGATCAGATATTTTTTAAATCAAAGGAGGACATGAGTTAGTTGACAGCGCCTGCATTCTCATCTCCTGCTCAGATTTGTGGGTGAGAGCGGCTGTGGTTCAGAGACTGGCCCGGACTCTGGGCTCGGTTCTGAGAGCCTGCAGGGTCCGTCATGACTTTGGATGGTTTTGTGCTGCAGGTGCTCCCCTCAGAAGGCCTGCAGCAGGTCAGCAATGAAGGTCTGATTGGAGGGCGCAAACTGATGAAGAGGAGCCCCCCACCACCGCCTGACCTCCAGCCGGTCTGATGAGGGACGCGGCGAGGTCACAGGCTGACACCCGCTACCTCGTTAGTGAAACCTCCATCTCCATGCCTGCAGCTTCCTCCTGTTACCATGGCGACAGTTATTAAGGCTGTGGGGGTGCATGGCCTTCCCTCTAAACTCCCACATTGTTTACTCTTTTCCCTTTACATTTACATTCTGACATGTCGTCAGATTATCTCAGATTACACATCTGAGCGTCTGAGACTAGGAGATTGGGGTGCAGGTCGTTCTCCCACGTGCTGCTTTAACCCACTGAGCAGCAGCTGTTTCCAGCGGAGCATCGTGGGACACAGGCGCCTCCTTCAAACACACGCTTCTCCGCGGCGAGTTGCTCGGGTTACAGCATCATTTCATCACCAGCAGCTCCTGTGAATCTGCGCATTAACTTTTTACAGGCAGCAGAGGCAGTCCACGTCTGCTCCAGCAGCCGCTGTCAGCCGCCCGTTTGTTCATACAAGACAGCCAGGAAGAGGCCTGCGCGCACCGAGGGGGGGGTTCACAGAACAAGAGCGCAGGGACGTGCACGTGTGCGCGCACACGTGAGTGATGGCTGCTGCATTGTTTGGATAAATGCTCCCAGAGGAGAACTGATGTCGTCGAGGAGAAAACAGGGATCCTGGGATGAAGAGGATGCAGGGCTCTTCAACACACACACACAGACACACACACACACACATGAACACACACACAGACGCAAACACAGACACACATGAACACACAGACGCACACATGCATGAACACACATAGACGCACGCACACACAGACGCAAACACTTACCCACATGAACACACACAGACGCAAACGCACACACACATGAACAGACACACACACACAGTAATAACAACATTAACTTCCCTTGTGTCTTTCTCTGACACACAAATGTCCGTCATACTTTCAGATGTTTCCGTATGAACAGGTTCAGCTCTTCAGGAGGTGCTGCTGTTTTTGGCTTGAGGCGCCTGTTAACTTTAATGTTATCAGCTCATGAGTGAATAGTTACTGAAGCCTAGTTAACAGTTAAAGCCTAGTTAACAGTCCTCTGTGGTCAGGTCTGAGTAGACCAGGGATGTCGAACTCATTTTCACTGAGGGCCACATCAGCATAGTAGCTGTCCTCAAAGGGCCAGATAAAACTTATACATGTAACTAAATGTAATGAAAAATAAAAGTAACTACTCCTTAATGTTAAATAACTCATTATTTATTTACTATAAATTTTTAAAGTGACAATTACAATTGCATAGAAAACACATGTTTGCTTGTAATTCTGGCATAAATCCTTTTACATTTGATTCTGTTAGGTTAGGTTAATATGGACAGTGTTTAAGTCCTAATGTATAGTTGCACAATCAGATATTTCAAGTCTGATTCCCCCTAAATGTTAATAAATACACACCAATTTTTATTTTTTATTTTAAGAAATTAAAAACTTTTATGCTCTCGCGGGCCACATAAAATGACATGGAGGGCCACATTTGGCCCCCGGGCCTTGAGTTTGACACGTGTGGAGTAGACTTTACTTCAATTCAATTCAATTTTATTTGTATAGCCCAAAATCACAACAACAGTCGTCTCGATGGGCTTCGAAGTAAAACATGAACTCAGAAGGATCACGAATACAAAGAGTTCAATAGGAAAATACTAAAATAAACTAACAAACTGACTAAGCTATACTGGCATCTCTGCCCTTAGACCCCCCTTCGCGGTAAGGAAAAACTCCCCAAAAAACCGGATTCCGGAAAAAACGAAGAAACCTCAGGGGTGCCCACATGAAGGAGGGATCCTCCCCCAGGACGGACAGGCGATTTACCAGAACTCTTAGAGAAGAATTAACTTATCTAAATCTACAACTACATATATAAAAGTCCAGCAGACGAGCTTCATCCAGCCGTGGTTGTGGGGACAGTCAAAGGCGCGAGTCGAGCCGGAGACAGGAACCACAGCCAGGTGTAGGAGCAGGAGCAGAGACGAGGTAAACGGTCAGGAACTGGAGCACGGATGAGCCAACTGGAGTCTGGAAGCACTCCCACTCCCCAGGAGGGGAGAGGGAAAGAGGGACAATACATGAATCGGACTGCACCAAACAGAGGCATGGAGAACTAAATGATAAATTATGATCAAGAATAGAGGAGAGGAAGGGTAGAAGTAAAAAAGGAAAGAGGACAGAACCCCAGTGCACCATAGTTACCCCAGCTTCAACTTCTAGCAGCCTTTTAAAAGAAATAGTTATTATTAAGTTTAATTTAAACAAACTAACATTAAGTTAAATAATCTCTGAATACTAACTAGTCTGACAATAAGCCTGTCCAAAGAGGAATGTTTTCAGTCTAGCTTTGAATGTAGAAACTGAGTCGGCCTCTCTTATATGAGCTGGGAGTTTATTCCATAAGACAGGGGCTTGGTGGCTACTTCACTATCATCAATACTTCAAAGCAATGACAGATTTCAGCGTTCACACATACGATCACCGACGCCTGCAGTCAGCCGTGAAAGTAGATTTTTGTTTGTGTCACTACACAAGATTCATCAACATACAGTAAATGCAGATTAGGGGGGGAACGATTAATCGATGAATTAATTATACCAAACAGACTGATATGTCTGATTCAAGTTGTTAATTGATTCAAGTCAAACCATTTTAAAATCAATTAAAAATCAGATAAATCAATTATATTGATGTTGGAAAATACCATTTGGATTGAAATATGGTAGATTTATTCTACTATAACATAAAAACGACCAAATACAGCGGACAACACACATGTGATGTCATGGATCAGTCCAATGTGTGGACAGACTTTGAATAAAGTCATGTGACCATCCAGTGTCTAGAATGTTCTAAGAATGTTCTCTTTGGATTCTTTGGATGTGGAAAAACAACAGTGGTGAACTTTAGGAAACTAACATGTGAATGGATTTGACGTTCATTCTAGTTTACTTGTTTGTTTGGACACAGATTTCATTTCCACTTGATGATCTGGAAGAAATCCAAGAATCTGGAAAACGTCACTGTTCAGTAGCAGGAATTTCTGTCTGAGTGTCACTGCTGGAAGTTTGGATGAAGATGATCTGGATCCACCTTTGGGCAGAGAACCGAATCCAATGGGATCGATCAAAATGAACCAAAGTTAACTAGGAATCATACCAGAACCACAAATGATGATATGAGTTTAATTGTTCTTCAAATGAATCATTACGGCACTAACATAGATAAATACATTTGAGAAGAAATCTTGACTGTAACTAAAAATGTAGATGGCGCTTTGTGAAAAAAAACGTGTACATCTTCATCCTCACCTGCAGTCTTCCTCCTGAACAATCTTCCCTGCATTTTTCCTTGTTCCAACATAAATTATTTTCTTTGCTGCATGTTTCACTTCCACGTGTATGTGCATTGGGTTTTATCTTGATCTGTCAATCACAACAGTGTTAAGAAAACTGTAGGAATCATTTATTGTTTTTCTTGACCCGTTGTGAACAAACCAACCTCCTGAATAAACAGAGGGGCCCTGGACAACAAAACAAACGTGTATAATGTTTATATGTATGTGCAGCAGGCGGGTCAAACTCATTTTCACCAAGGGCCACATGAGCGTGGTGGCTGTCCTCAAAGGGCCAGATATAACTTAAAAATGTAACTAAATGCAATGAAAAATAAATGTAACTATTCCTTAATGCTGAATAACTCATTTATTTATTATAACTTTTTAAAGTGACAACTGTAGTTGCATAGCATAAAAACACATGTTTGCTTGTTACTCTAACATAAATCTGTGTCCTAATGTACAGTTGCCCAATCCGATATTTAAAGTCCGACGCCCCCTAGATATGAATAAATACACACCATTTTTTTATTTTTAGAAAATAAAAACGTTTATGCTCTCGCGGGCCACATTACATGGAGGGCCACATTTGGCCCCCGGGCCTTGAGTTTGACACAAGTGATGTACAGTATGTGTGCATGTACATGTATGTGTACATGTATATGTACATGTATACGTTTGTATATATGTATATCTATGTGTACATGTATGTGTATGTGTACATGTATACATTTGTGTACATGAATATGTTTGTGTATATGTATAAGTATGTGTATATGTATATGTTTGTGTACATGTATATGTATGTGTACATGTATGTGTATGTGTACATGTATACATTTGTGTACATGCATATGTTAGTGTATATGTATAAGTATGTGTATATGTATATGTTTGTGTACATGTATATGTTTTTGTACAGTGATCCCTCGCTATAACACGGTTTACTTTTCACGGTTTTGCTACTTCACGGATTTGCATCGTGCATTGTGTTCTGCATTCTGATTGGCTAAAAAGTCACTCCGCTTCTTCTCTACCTGTGCGTCAATAACGTTGCAGTTTAATATGTACACGTACGTAAATCAGTTTGCCAAATTTACATTACGTACGTGCAAATTCTCTTGCAATTTCGAGTTTCTCTAAAACCCATAGAAATAGAGCGACAACAACTGCCTATCACTATGTTCTTCTCCCTAACAAACACAGCTGCACCGCAGGCTTCAGAAGAAGAAAACACTGCAGAGTGGAGTCAGGATGCAGTGGCTCAGTCTGAAGAGCAGTGAAATACACCTGAGTCACTATTTGTCCCACTGTATATTTTTTTCAAAATCATTTTAAATGTTCTCCAGTTTATTCCAATTACTCGGGTCGCGGTGGGCGGGGCTAATCTCCGCGATTTGAAGCCTACTGTTCACATTGATGATTAAAATTATTATTTGACAGTACAGAAGTTATTTGTTGAAAAAAACGTTTTCTAAAGTACTTTTATTTGTGAAACAAATGCTTGAGCCTGTAAAATTGTTTATTCTTTCTTTTCAATGTACAATAGAGTGTTTAATTGTATAATAATTGTAAAAAAATAGAAGATTCTACTTCAAGGATTTTGCCTATCACGGGTTCTTTTTGGAACGGAAACCCCTCGAAAAACAAGGGGTTACTGTACATGTATATGTATGTGTACATGTATGTGTATGCGTACATGTATATGTTTGTGTACATGTATATGTTTTTGTACATGTACATGTATATGTATATGTTTGTGTACATGTATGTGTATGTGTATATGCTGTAATAGAGATAAAATGTTCAAAATAAAGAATGAAAGCAAAAAACCAGCTGTATTACAATTCAGCTTGTAACTAGTGGCATAGCATTTTGGGTGTTTCATTTAAAACTAATTTGAAGCCATACAACACAACACACTGCAACCACAACACAAAATACAAATTAAAATGTGTAAAATAAAATAAAAACATTATTCACAATAAAGGTTAACATTTCAATGTGTGGGTTCTGTTCTGGATTCTCTCAGGTTCCTGTAATATTAGTTCTGGTTCTGGTTAGGGATCTGGATGGAATTATTTTCCTTCATTCTTTCTTTATGTTATCAATAAATGACGACTTGTCGTATTTCAGGCAGATACTCGCTGCAGTGTTTTACAGGTAACAACCCTAGGGCGGTTCAGTCAATTAACTCACCTGCTCAGCGTCCTATTTCAGCCCAGGTGCGCAGCTGTTCATCCTCTTTCTTACCTTCAGCGCTCATTCTTCGCCCCTCCCTCCTTCCCGGCTTCCACCTGTGGGCTCCGTTAAGGGGGGTTTTGTTACTCGAAAGTTTTATGGAATTTTCTCATGGAATTGAACGGAGCCTTATGCCAGATGAAAAGATGTGAATACCAACTTAAAGAATGTGGAAACTAAGTATGACAAATAAATATTTCTTACTGCAAGAGTTGTCTGAGATTTTTCTTCATTTCCATTGTCATTTCTCTACTTTAGGTTTTTGTGTTGTTGTTGTCGCTCTCTGTTCAGCACAATCTCGTATGTAATGACCATTCAGGTGCAGCTTAGAAAGAAAAAACAGAGATTGAATTTTTTTTTTGTTTTTTTAAAGAAGGGCTCTCCAAAGATCTTTTTGGTCTTTCATTGTGAAAGAGCAGCAAACAGTATTGTTTTTATCACATTTTGTAGTAATGATGAGACACACAAACCTGTATATATATGTACATGTATATGTTTGTACATGTATATCTATGTGTACATGTATATGTTTGTGTACATGTATATGTATGTGTACATGTATATGTTTGTGTACATGTATGTGTACATGTATATGTATGTGTACATGTATATACCGTAATTTCCGGACTATAAGCTGCTACTTTTTTCCTGCTCTTACAGCCCTGCGCCTTATTCAGTGACGCGGCTAATTTATGGATTTAATTGACGGCCGCCATGTACGTACTTTCGGACTCAGTGAATGGTTTGAATTCTTTATCTATCACCAAGCACAAGTCATTTGTTTTTTCAACAAACCCAACAGCCAAACAGCATGGACCTCACTTCAGGTCTTAGACACTTCAGTCATGGTTCAACAAAACGAAACACGTGATCGCCGCTACAATATGATGAAGCTTTCAAGTTAAAAACAATCGTTAAAAGCAGCGTGAAAAAATCCACCTTCACCAACGGGTTTGGAAAAGCCGGTCAGCTGCGTGACGGAGAGAACAGCGCATGCTCAGGAGTGAATTTACCTCAGAGTAATAGTGACTCGGCTGGCTGCACGTAAATATGTGAGAATAACATCAGCCTTTATTTTGTCGGGAAACGACTGGAAACACAAATTGACGTGGTCGTTTTTACGGTTTCTAAGGACTGAGCGGAATTTTGCATTGAAAAGCTCACAGCCTCCATGTGAGCTAAGAGACATGTTCTCATGCTGCTCGTTCACATAGAGCTGCGGGGCCGATGGCAGTCTGATGGCTCCCACACGTAACAACGCATCCGCCCCTCATACACAAAACGTACAGTTTTAAGTCCGATTGCTCTGCACAGACACGATTTGCTCCTCCCTGGAGCCGCCCTGGCCAGAGGTGTTGGAGAAGATAGGAAGGGGAGCGCGCGGGGCGAGCGCGGAGCGCAGAAGCGTCCGCGGAGCAACAGTGTTTGTCGTGGAAGGAAACTTCTGACGCACGCGCCGCACTGAGGCGCGCGCTTTTCAGTCGCCGCTGCTTTATTTTACTGGTGTGTTTTTTTAACCAGCCCTGTTAGTACCATAACGCTGCCGCGACACAAGTGGAAGGAGAGCTGTTCCCGTTCACCCCTCCATCCACTGCTGCTGCTTGCTCATTCTTAAACACGTACAACAGTGTGGAAATGTGTACATGTATATGTATATGTTCATGTATATATTTGTGTACATGTAAATGTATGTGTACATGTATACGTTTGTGTACATGTATATGTATGTGAACATGTATATGTTTGTGCACATGTATATGTTTGTGTACATGTATTTGTTTGTGTAAATGTATGTGAATGCGTATGTATGTAGTAATGATGAGACACAAAAACCACAGAGGCGCTAACATGAGGAAGTAAAGCGCGTTCACAGTTTCAGCTGCATCAGCCTGCAGCTGCTTTTGAGAAAGAGTTAAAGCAGCAAGGAGCCCCCACCCGGCCGACCTTCCAGCCGCTACGGCGGACCTTCACCAGGTCTTATACCGGTCAACGGAAATGCAAACTAAGAAAAGTGTAAGAATAAAAACAACTTTCACACAAGACAAATAATAGTAAATAATCCATAACAGGAGGTAAACCAAACTTAACTCAATTCTGAAACACCAAATAAAACAAAACAAATAGAAAACCAAAGGAGCCTAAATGTAAAGTCAACTTCATGTCATGACTGGCTAGGCTAAACAGACCCAGATGCTGGAACCCGGAAAGATGACAGGAGGTGAGTAATGGTAAGAAGTGGGTTTATTGCTTCAGCTGGTGATGTAGTTTTGGTACGGCAGGGAGGCGACGTGGCTGGAGGGAGTCCGTGGATCCGAGACCAGAAGCGGACAGGAGGAGCAGCTCGAGGAACCTGACCGTGACGTGGGAGTAGCCGTAAGATCCAACCGCGCTCCACAGCAGGAGGTGAGTGTAGATGGAAGACTGCTTGACACGTCCGCTTGACCGCTCACTTGTGGGCTAAGGTTTTCCTGGAACAGGATAAGAGACGTGAGGCGAGAGGTAGAGGGTGAACAGACGAGAATCAAAAGAGGCTTGAACATGCACCATTAGAGGCAACGAACTCGCGTTGAGTACTGGTCCTGGAGCTCCTTAAGAAGATCTGGCAGGCTGATGAGTTGAGTGGCGGCAGCTGCGGTGAATTGGGCCAAGCAGAGGAGAGAGGGGGAGGAGTCTGACAGAGGCACCATGACACTTCAAACTGAACACAAACCAAAATGGAAACCAACAACAACTGTGAGCTAAAAGGTAAAACTGAAATATAAAGTAAAAAATAAAGAAGGAAAGTAGATACTGTGGGACATCAGTGATTGGATAAAGACGTTTGTCCATGAATCATTTCCTGGGAAGATTATTCATCATGAATCAATACTGGATCTGCTCCATACTAATCCTAAAACTTTATTAGGATGTGGACATGAAGAGGCTTTTGAAGACACTCAAATGTCATCGTCTAATCAGTTAAGTCCCACACTTCTTGTGTTCCATTTTATTTCATTTCCTTTTTCTGTAAGTTTGTTTTGATATTTTTATTCTTAATTACTTTGCCTTTTTAATCGTGGTTGTGATCTGTAATTGTTTTTGCATTGAGTGATTTGTCCTTTAGGGCCACCGTAAAAAGCTAACCCCAAATTTAACCTGAGACATGAACCAATAGGAAAACTAAGACCTAAAAAACATTTGAACTTCAAACAGAGGAAAGGAACTAACCTCATCTAAATATAAACTAATGTAAATAAAGAAATAGCTAATGCTTAAACATGTACAATGACTAAAATGTGAATGATGCAAACAGACATGTCTGACATTTTAGAGCTGATTATATCTAAAACAATGCATCCCTTTAGTGTTTTTGTGAGTTTTTACCTTTCCAAGTAATATTTTAATTTAGAATCTTTGTCAATTTGAATATTTTTATGACTTTTTGACAAAGCTTTGATTAAAATGATGCCTACTTAAGGGGGAACTGAGAGGCATAAAGAAATGAAGGCTTTACGAAAGCGGCTGCTCTGTTAGTGCTGCTATATTCATGAAGTGATGCTTTTTACATGCAAACACTGCGATGTTGCACAGCTTGGATGAAATGCTTGCATCATTTCAGATTTTTGGTGAATTAGAACAATAAATGTCTTTGTTTAGAGAAACGCTGCGGGCTGTCAGATCTGATCCTTCCAGCTTCTCTCAGCGGCGCGTTGAAGACATTCAACTGCAAAAGCTGGATTTCACTGCGAGTTCCTGCACTGGTCTGCCTCAGATTGTCCCATTTTTAGATGTTTTACTGACAGATCATCCATTTGTGCTGCTGCTCAATGCCATTGAAGCTTTTTCTCTCATTTTTCTCCTTTGGAGTTTTTTATGGTTTACCACAGAAACCCACGATTACTGTTGCCTGTCCGGGGGTGTCCCCCTCCTTGTGCCGCCCCCGTCTCCTCAGACCGCCGTGGTCTTGTTATGGCAGGCTGTTGGTAATCTCTGCCTTTGATGTGGTGACTGGGGGGGCTTCTTGCAGTTTAAACAGCACTCTGTGCGTCTCCCCTCTTTACCTCTGCGATCAGCTGCATGTCAAGTGCAGGAAAAGCTCAGCTGAGGTTCACTGTTTCCCTCCTCACTGCTGATCTGGGGTTACCCGGGGATGCTCGGCCCCCTGGTTGGGGGGTGTCCCACAGCGTGTGTGCAGTCCAGCTCAGGATTGGTCACAAACGATGGTTTCTGATGACACAGCAACCAGCGAAGAGTCTGGGTTCAGATCGTAGGGAGGACTCCTGAAAACTGGTCCTCAGAGTCCCCCTGATGCAGATTAGCCAAGAGCGCTCAGCTTTTCCTGACCACCGTCGTGGTTGAAAGGATCACGTGGTATTTTAAAGTGTGTTGCGATGTGATGCGATACGGTTGTGTGTTTGGACCGATCACCTTGACCTTGAAAACCTGTCGTGTTTGTGATCTTTTACTGATGCATTTGTCTGAGCTGCTCTGTTTCTACCTTATAACCCTTGTTCTATCCTAGACACTTTACTATTGGGAGTTGGGTCATCTAGACCCACTAGACAGTGCTCTGAACCTTTTTTCTTCAATGATTTGTGATCTTCACTGGTGTCCATGGATTACATGAAATCTTTCCACCTTTATCCACCTTTGTCATGGTGGGGAGAACACGTCAATGGAAGGGGGGGGTCATCTAAGATAACACAAGGGTTAAATGTATTTCTGCCTTTCCTTTTGTGTCACAGTCATGTCTGTAAAGGTCAAAGTCTACAACAAATACACACAAATTCTCCTGAGGACAATCAGCTCACCTTCAGGGTTTCTGGCCGCTTCTAAACTCAAACAAAAACAACCAAACGGAAATGTTGCTTTTGAAAGTCCCTGAAGGTCACCTGATCCCACTGCAGCTGATCATCCAGCACCTTAAGGTCTCACTCCCATCATCTTCTCTTTGTGTTTTCAAAACGTTCCCAGTGTTTTTTTAATACTGATGAAGCCGTTTTTAAACTAAATTAATCAACATAGTTTCTGCAGAGCAGCAGGAGTTCATTAGAAATTCTCCTCTGAGTTATGGACGGGACTGTTGGCACAGAGCAACCCCGGCCGCCCTTCCCATCACGCATAATTGAAAGCTATCTGATTACACTCTCCTGCTAGTTTACAGCCCCTCACCCCCCAACCTAAAATTAGCGTAGCAGCAAAAACAGTGATCACTATCAGATCCATCCATCCGTCCAGTTCTGATCCAGATTCCAGCTCAGACCAGGAAAACAAAGACGTTCATGGATCTGTTGGTCTGCAGGAGGATGATCAGAAAGGGGCGGAGCATGAAGCTTGAGGACTGCTGATTATAGTTTATACGCAACAACTACCTGGCTTTTAATAACAATAATAATAATACATTTTATTTAAAAGATCATTTTCCAACAGTGTTTTGTCGTCTGCTCCTGATTAACAACATTTTGAATAAAGCAATCCTCAGAAATGCAGTTTTAAGCTTAATTTTTTTCAAATGTGTCCTTCATCATCATCAGAAAAATGCTCCAAGAACATGCTTAATGAACCAAAACCAGCATTTTTATCGGCGTGGGTCATGACTGAAGTTGTTTACAATGAAATGTGAGGGATAATGCCCGACAAGGTGTCCATCAGCAGAAATGAATGGATGTGGACCGTCTGACGAGAAGTGGACTTCCACAAAGGCTATTAATGTCTGATAATGGACACCTTGTCAGACATTTCCCACTTTACAATGATCACCTACAAAGGAAATTCATAATAAATCAATTGTTAGTACTTTCAAGTAGTTATTTTGAACATTTTGCACAGGAAGTATTTGATGTGTCATGCTAGTGGCTACAGCACGTCCAGCTGGCTCTGCTGCAGCCGCAGTATGACGACTAACTGGCAGAGGAAAGTCATTTATTTGCTAAACTTCATAAAAAGGGACACGAAGCATCATTTCAGAGGGAAAGGCACCTCTTACCGCTCGATTTAATCCAGTTTATGAAGCAATCATTTGTGTTAAGGAGACAAAGTCCACATAGTTTCCTAGATCACTTTGATTGTAAGAAATATCCACCCTTAACTCTGATTGCATCAACAAACAAATTATTTCAAGTATTAATTGATAATAAATTATTTATGACCGTGTGTTCTCAAAGCAACAAGGTAAGACAAGCATGAAGCTATGTTCTGAGTTTAAGGCAGTGCAACAATAGGCCTACAGAGCTTTCAGGCCATCTGACCAGCCTTCTGTACAGGTGTCACTTTAACAGACACCTGGCAGCCAATCATTATCGAGGATTTACCCAGACTGTGGTACAGAAATATTCCTCAGTGTTGAAGGGGGTGCCTGAAGAAGTGGCGTTCTGGATGAAATGGTCAGTTTTCAGCGGCGTACAGCGTGAAGGGGTTAGCGTCTCCCCTAGCACAGCCACGCTCAGACTGACTCCACAGATTTCTTATACCAACATGTGGCTGTGCGGCTCTGCTGTGGCCCCCTGACTCTCCTCTCAGGCTCCGGTGTGCTCCTGTTTGTCCCTGATCTTCAATGCTCTTCTGATTCTATAAAGCTTTTTAAACAACGGATTTCATTCTCCGACTCAAGAGGGCCCTCCACGGCCCACAGGCGTAAGCTGCTCCTTTGAACATGCAAATCCCCGTGCAGCGCCCGACTTCCCTTTGTTACTCGCTGGTGGACGCCCCCCCCCCTCTGCAAAGACTGGAGCAGGCTGAGCAGTGGGAGCTTTTAGCGCGTAAAGATCATCTCATTGAGATTATCAAGCCTAGTTAATTGGGCTTTTGAGCTGCTGTTTTTTCACAGAACATATTGTTTTAATAAAGAATTCATCAGACAGAGATGTGGAGCCTGATTTAATGAGCTCCTCCCTGGGTTTAGAGATGAGAGAAAACAGTACGCTCCCAGCTCACACACACACACACACACTTCTTACAAACTAATGGTGTTTGAAGACAAAAAAAAAGTTGTTGGGCAATATTTAATCATTTTATGGTGCAAAAGCGAACAGTTTCTTTGGAGCCTCTGCTTTGGGGAGTTTTGGTACAGATGGGGTTTGTGGATTCAGAAGTGTCACCAGCTCCCAGTATGTTTGGGTGAGTGACAGTATAAACACAGTACAAGAGCGTAACTATCCATTATCTATCCACCCATCATCCATCTATCTATGCATTTATTCATCCAACCACCATCCAACCATCTATGGTTCCATTCATTCACCATCCGTCCATCTATTCCCCCTTCCTTGCATTCATCCACTCATTCATTTCTCCATCTATCCCTTTGTCTACCCATCCATCCATCTTTCCATCCAATCATTCACCTATCTGTCCATCTGTCTATCCATACATTTATCCATCCAACCATCTCCTCATCCATCTCTCCATCCATCCACCCATCTATCCCTTCAGTCGCACATTCACCTGATTCTTGGTCTGTCTATTCATACATCCACCTATCCACCAATCAATTTTCTAACCATTCATCGCCAACCCTCATTCTTGCTAAAAAGAAAAGGAATCAACAACCAACAGCCATTGGAACATTCCTAATAAAGCCATTCTAGAGGCCCACTTGGTCACTTGTTATTATATATTTAATAATCTGGCATAGAAACAAAAAAGACTTTGTTGTTGACATAAAATTGAACAAAAGGAAAATAATCTTTTCTGGAGCTCCAATGTTGTCATGTTTTAACATGATATACTGTTACCAGTGAATGCACCTAATCTGTAGAATTTGGCAGGTAAACAAGAATGTTCCTTCAAATCCACAATGTGGAGCTGCTCCTAGCCGAAACACCAACATCACACAATCTGTGCCTAAGGGAGGGGAAAACCATTATTGTGAAAAGAAATTGAACCTGGCAACAATCCAGAGAGTCTGCTGTCTGATTGGGGAAATGAAGCCAAACCCTTTCCCGCTGCACTCCCAGGGAAGACAGCAGCGTTTGTCCCTGTCTCCTTATTTTAATGACCAAGTTTAATAGAACCAGCTCAGCATTTTGTCTGGCTTCTCTAAAGTCGGATCAGACGCCTCCACAGCAGTCAGGTGACTGAAACAGAAACAGTAAAGTATCAGCTCAGTTAAGAATGGCTGGAGAAACTAGATGTGCTTTTTAAACTGTCTGTTGCTTATTAAAAGACCTGCCAACTCGGCACCAGGAAGACCAGCAGCTCTGCTCTGTGCACGTGTTCGTGCACGTGCATGGTATGCATGAAGAGAGGAGACTCCATGAACGGACAGAAACAGGAAATACAGTGTTTTTTCTGAGAGGCGTAGCAGCTCTGTTGTTGGACAGATTCAACCCTTAAGGCAAAAGTTAAACAAGCTGCTCCCAGGACACCCCCTTGAAAAAAACTATGTTATTACATTGACCCCCCCTAGTTTACAGAAACCCCGCCTTTATCTGCTGCTGGTTCCATGAATCTGGTGGATCCAGGTAAGTATGGAGCTGCCACACAAACAGACCCAGAATTAGTCTGGGTCACTAACCTTACTTACTTTTTATTAACCCACAGAAGAGATTACTGACAGGATGGCCGTACAATGGTGCAGCGGTTAGCAGTGAGAAGGCCCTGGTTCAAATGCCTGCTGGAACCTCTCTGTGGGTTTTCTATGGGCACTTAACTTCCTCCCACAGTCTGAAAACACGCTGCATAGGTTAAATGAAGACCCTAAATGTCCCGTGGGTAAGGCTGTGGCCCTGCAACAGACTACAGACGGGATCAAAGTACATCCACCCCCCTACCCTTCACCCAACAGTAGCTGGGTTGGCTCCAGCAACCCTGTGATCATGACAGAGATTCAGTGGGTTCTAAAGATGGATGGATGGATGGATGACAAGATGGAAGAAAGGATGGATGGACAGATGGAAGACAGGATAGATGGATGGATGAATATGGATGGAAGAAAGGATGGATAAGTGGATGGATGGATTGATGAATGAAAAGATGGATTCATAGATGGGTGGATGGAAGAATAGATGGATTACCTGAAAGACTTGGCATCTGTCTGAAGATTTGGTAAATATTAGTTCTCATCTTGTTTCTGTCTGATCTATTTTATTACTGACATCGATCTCTTTTGTCATACAATGGATGTTCTCATCAGCTTCCTGTCACTCATCAGCTTCCTGTCCTCTCAGTGATGCTGTTACTTGTTCCTGTTGTAATAGATTCCTTATTGGAACAATTTGACCTGCAGTGGATTACAATGATCAGGAATGTTTGTCTTTTTTTGGATTATGACAAAAACTTTAGTTGTTTGTGTTCAAAAATTGAATTGTGGATTGGTGCTTTACATATAGGTTCGTTCCGGGCCGTGGATCTGTTTTTTAGACATATGTGGAAGCTCAGGCAGAAGCATGGCTGCAGATTTGTTTGCAACCTTCAGCTTTTTGTTTCCAGCATCCATCTGTCCCACAGGAGAACCAGTTTAAAACTGTTTCCTTTGGAAGGTTTTCACAGAAGTCACGTGGTGCTGAGAGAGCCATCAAAGCGAGACTTGGATGAAACCGGTTTGAAGCTTGACACAGATTAGCTCAAATGTGTGGAAGGAGGAAGAGGAGGAGAGCAGAACAAGTTTGCTTTTCTTCAGTGGATGTGAGACGAAGCTTGAGGGGAAGTCCGAGACAGAAAAAAGACGTTTCACGGAAAGTTTCCAGTTTGAGGCAACGCCGTTCCTTTCAGACGCGTCATGGTCCTGCTGGCTCCGCCGTGTGCACGAATCAGAGCGGAGGTTTACTGAAAGCCCTCCAGAGGATTCTAGCTCAGCAAAGTCTGGTTCTGTTGGTGTTTCAGTTGTTTTTTTACTGATGTTCTACCACAGAATCCTTCACTTAGAACAGATCACAGTCAGCTGAGGAAAAACAGAAAATGTTTTGGACCTGCAGCTGTCCACAAAACAGAAGTTTAGGCTGACTGTCTGCCGCAGTGCTGCTGTCCACCTCTAAAGATCTGTCCATCTGTCCAGGTCAGGCCAGGGGTGGAGCTACAGGGGCGCTAGAGAGGGCCCCCCACCTGCCACCCTAAGTTTTGAGTCACAGTGCAAGCTTCTTGAAGCATTAGTCAGATGGGAGGATAGATGGGACACCCCCCCCCCCTCAAATATCCTAGCTTTGTCACTGGGTAAAGTAAAGGTTTATTCAACATGACCCCCAATCTCCTCAGCAGCTCTTTGTATTCTGCTGTGCAGCAACGTCAACAAGTCTAAAGTCAGACTGAGAAAAATATGAATGGCTGAACCGTTTTAAAGAAGAGCTTTGAGAATGGAAGACAGTCATCATTCAGTCATCAGCCTTAACAGGTCACACCTGACCGTTCCTTCTGCACTCTGCCTTACTTTGTCACTTATTTCTTGGTTATGGTTTTGTGTTGTCCTCCTGTCAGTCACAGCAGGTTTAGGTTAAATCATGTCTTTATTTCAGGTAATCCCCCTTTGAGTACCTGCTTTTCAGTTCTTCATCGTTGGATGATCTTTTTGTCACTTTTCTCACTTAGCGCATGAGTTTGTCATGATTCCGTTTATTTGTTAAATGTTTACGTTTCTGCCACCAAGCCTGGTCTCCTGCGTTTTAGTACTGATGACCAGATGAAGCTTCATGAAGCACTGAAGCTTTTCATCCAACTGATTCATTCCAAAACAAAGCTTCATTCATCTACTGGACACAGAAATATCAGGTGGTGTGAATTTGGAGTGAGTGGGATTTTGCAGAAAGCCTGGGAAAAAAACTGAGAGCAGAAGGATTCTTATCTTAGAGCTGAATAATGCCTCCAATGAATCCAAAAAAATGTTGTTTGCTGCAGATGAAGTGAGGCTGGTCCTTCAGCCACAATGCTGAACACCTGGGTCACTTTGGTTCATGATGCCAGCAGGCTTTCTCCCCGTTAACCTCGGCTCTGTCCTGCTCCCTGATGTGAAGAGGCAAAGCATGAAATCTGGTCAGTTTGGTGGAGCTGCTCAGATCTGTTATTTAAACATGAAAAATCTTTTTACCCTGAAAGATGATCAGAGACTGGATTGAGTTCTCAGTGTTATAATGTGTTCTATGAAAAAACTGCATTCTTCAGAAAGCAGAAGCTTAAAAATGTTAAAAATAAACTTCAGACGCTCAGACCGTTCCGTGCCATTGAACCGGTCTGTGGCTTGAAAAAGAGGAGATCATTGCTGTTCTTCACAAAACACGTGTTTTCAAACAGCATTTTATTATCTGCTCCTGAATCATTTGAATAAAGAAACAAGAAATTCTTTGAAATGCAATTATAAAAAAAATAATAATTTTTAAAAACGCTCCTCTCACCCTCCGCGGGTGGTTTCTCCTCCAGGCTTGGGTCCTCTACCAGAGGCCTGATAGCTTGAGGGTCCAGCAGTATCTTAGCTGGTCCTAGAACTGTTTTTTTTCTGGACTGAGAGGTCTGAGGTCTTTCCAGGTATCTGTTGTAGCCACTCCTCCAGCTTGGGGGTTACTGCCCCGAGTGCTCCAATTACCACAGACACTACTGTCACCTTCACTTTCCATGCTTTCTCCAGTTCTTCTCTGAGTCCCTGGTATTTCTCCAGTTTCTCATGTTCCTTCTTCCTGATGTTCCCATCGCTTGGCACTGCCACATCCACCACAACGGCTTTCCTCTGTTCTTTATCCACCACTACAGTGTCTGGTTGGTTCTCCATTACTATCCTATCAGTCTGGATCTGGAAGTCCCACAGGATCTTTGCCCTCTCATTCTCTACCACCTTCGGAGGTGTTTCCCATTTTGATCTTGGGGTTTCCAGTTCATATTCTGCACACATGTTCCTGTATATTATTCCAGCCACTTGATTGTGGCGCGCCAAGTATGCTTTACCTGCCAGCATCTTACACCCTGCAGTTATGTGCTGGATTGTTTCAGGCGCTTCTTTGCACAGCCTACACCTTGGGTCTTGTCTGGTGTGGTGGATCTACACCTTGGGTCTTGTCTGGTGTGGTAGATCTACACCTTGGGTCTTGTCTGGTGTGTTAGATATACTCCTTGGGTCTTGTCTGGTGTGTTAGATCTACACCTTGGGTCTTGTCTGGTGTGGTAGATCTACACCTTGGGTCTTGTCTGGTGTGTTAGATCTACACCTTGGGTCTTGTCTGGTGTGGTAGATCTACACCTTGGGTCTTGTCTGGTGTGGTGGATCTACACCTAGGGTCTTGTCTGGTGTGGTAGATCTACACCTAGGGTCTTGTCTGGTGTGGTGGATCTACACCTAGGGTCTTGTCTGGTGTGGTGGATCTACACCTTGGGTCTTGTCTGGTGTGGTAGATCTACACCTTGGGTCTTGTCTGGTGTGGTGGATCTACACCTAGGGTCTTGTCTGGTGTGGTAGATCTACACCTAGGGTCTTGTCTGGTGTGGTGGATCTACACCTAGGGTCTTGTCTGGTGTGGTGGATCTACACCTTGGGTCTTGTCTGGTGTGGTAGATCTGAGCCTCTATCGCTCTGGTGCTCAGGGCTTGTTCCTGAGCTGCCAGGATGAGCGCTTCAGTGCTGTCCTGTAGGCCAGCCCTTTCTAGCCATTGGTAGGACTTCTTGATATCAGCCACTTCAGTTATGGTCCGGTGGTACATCCCATGCAGAGGTTTGTCCTCCCATGAGGATCTGCCCTCCATCACTGTATCTTCTGCTCTCCATTGCCTGAGACATTCACTGAGCACACTGTCATTTGGGGCATTGAGCTTGGTGTAATCAGGCATCTTGGATGTTTCATCCTGGATAGTGGCTTCTACGCTCACTAGTCCTTGGCCTCCTTCCTTGCGGCTAGCATTCAGTCTCAGGGTGCTGGATTTGGGATGGAACCCTCCATGCATGGTGAGGAGCTTTCGTGTTTTAACATCCGTGGTCTGTATCTCTTCCTTTGGCCATCTTGTTATTCCTGCAGGGTATCTGATAACTGGCAATGTGTAGCTGTTTATTGCCTGCTCTTATTTTTGCCATTGAGCTGGCTTCTCAGGACTTGCATTACTCGTTGGAGGTATTTAGCTGTTGCAGCTTTCCTTGTTGCCTGCTCCGGGTTCCCATTTGCCTGCGGAATTCCAAGGTACTTGTAACTGTGCTCAATGTCTGCCATTGTTCCTTCTGGGAGTGAGACCCCTCCTGTGTGGACTACCTTGCCTCTCTTTGTCACCATCCGGTTGCATTTCTCGAGCCCGAATGACATCCCAATGTCAGTACAGTAACCCCTTGTTTTTCGCGGGGTTTCCGTTCCAAAAAGAACCCGTGATAGGCAAAATCCGTGAAGTAGAAACCTTAATTTTTTTTACAATTATTATACAATTAAACACTCTATTATACATTGAAAAGAAAGAACAAACCATTTTACAGGCTCAAGCATTTGTTTCACAAATCAAAGTACTTTAGAAACGTTTTTTTTCAACAAATAACTTCTGTACTGTACTGTCAAAAATAATTTAAATCAATGTGAACAGAAAGCTTCAAATTGCGGAGATTAGCCCCGCCCACCGCGACCCGAGAGTAATTGGATTAAACGGGAGAAAATTTATAATGATTATGAAAAAAATACAAAGTACAGTGGGAGAAATAGTGAGTCAGGTGTATTTACTGCTCTACAGACTGAGTCGCTGCATCCTGACTCCACTTTGCAGTGTTTTCTATTTTGAAGCCGTGGTGCAGCTGTGTTTGTTAGGGAGAAGAACATAGTGATAGGCAGTTGTTGTCGCTCTTTCTTCTATGGGTTTTAGAGAAACTCGAAATTGCAAGAGAATTTGCACGTACGTAATGTAAATTTGGCAAGCTGTTTTACGTAGTGTGCTTATTAAACTGCAACGTTATTGACGCACAGGTAGAGAATAAGCGGAGTGACTTTTTAGCCAATCAGAATGCAGAACACAATGCACGATGCAAATCCGTGAAGTAGCAAAACCGTGAAAAGTAAACCGTGTTATAGCGAGGGATCACTGCATTTGATAACTGGCAGTGTGTAGCTGTTTATTGCCCGGGTCTTATTATGTATATATATATATATATATATATATATATATATATATATATATATATATATATATATATATATATATATATATATATATATATATATATATATATATATATATATATATATATGTGTGTGTATATATAAGTAATTAAAGTAAAAAAAACAAAGCTTTTCCTTGAACGGCTCCACCTGAATGTGTCTGCATCAACTACTTGTGCAAGTGATAAAAAAGTTTGGTTCAGATCAGAAAGCAAATTGACCTGCTGCTGTTCAGAATATCAAAACCATTTCTTCTGTTTGCTCTGAACCTTTTATTCATCTGATGGATCAATTCCTTCATTGTTTGTTTTCTGCATTGCATCAGGTCAAATAAAGACATTTTACTAAATTATTGAAATCCATGTTTTTTCATTTTCGTAAGGATTGCATGGTCTGTCCTTTGAAGATGATCATAAAAGTGATGAGAATTTTTAATTTTGATCACCTTATGAGGCATTTTTTATGTATTTTTAATTTATTTTCATTTGTGAACTGTTCTGCTCCAGATGTTACATTTTTTTTCACTAAAGTGTAAAAATTCTTCTTTTTTCTCACAATTTTCAAATCTTACTGTTCGTCAAGTATTAAATGTCTGAAGATGCCTATTTTATATCTGCTTATGTATTTATTTCATCATAGAAACATTCTACCTGAAAAACCTCAAAGATTATCATTAATTTATTACTTTACGTCTCCACTTGCTTGAAAGTCAAAATGGCTTCCACTGTGTCATCACCAGAATGAAGAACTAAAAAGTTCCAGATGCTTTCATGTCTTTTTCTGGTCTGAAATAAAACAAAACTGTTTTTTTCTTGTGTTTCTTGGCCTTTTCTGTTGTTGATAATGATTGTCCACATTCCTTAAACTAGTTTTTCCCTCTTTGAAAGTAAATTTGACTGCTCTGTAAATGGACGTGTTTGGTTTGCACTTACAGTCCAGAGATCCACTGGATTGTAAACCACTCTGACATCACAATCATTTGATCCTTTCCAGATTTGGATTTAAAAAAATCCTGATTAACTTTTCTTTTTTTTTTTACACAGGAACATTTTCTGTGCTGAAGTTCCTTAACAGATGTCTAATTCAGGCTTGCTTTAGAAAAGGTCCCAACTGAGGAATCACCGGAAATAAAATTCAATTCAATTCAATTTTATTTGTATAGCCCAAATTCACAACAACACAATTTCACAATTTCGTATAGGTAATTGAAAAAGTTAAACATAAAATCAAAAGGATCATGAATACAAAGAGTTCAATAGGAAAATACTAAATTTAACTAACAAACTGACTAAGCTAAACTGGACATCCCTGCCCTTAGACCCCCCTTCGCGGTAAGGAAAAACTCCCAAAAAAAACGGATTCCGGAAAAAACGAAGAAACCTCAGGGGTGCCCACATGAAGGAGGGATCCTCCCCCAGGACGGACAGGCGATTTACCAGAACTCTTAGAGAAGAATTAACTTATCTAACTCTACAACTAAAAACCTAAAGTCCAGCAGACGAGCTTCATCCAGACGGAGTTGGGGGGACAGTTGGGGGCGCGAGTCGAGCCTGAGACAGGAACCACAGTCAGGTGTAGGAGCAGGAACAAAGACGAGGTAAACGGTCAGAAACAGGAGCACGGATGAGCCAACTGGAATCTGGAAGCACTCCCACTCCCCAGGAGGGGAGAGGGAAAGAGGGACAATACATGAATGGCACTGCACCAAACAAAGGGAACTAAATGATGAATAATGATCAAGAATAGAGAAGAGAAGGAGGGGAGAAGTAGATGAGAAAAGAGGACAGAACCCCAGTGCACCATAGTTACCCCAGCTTCAACTTCTAGGAGCATTTTGTAGCCGCTGGGAGCTCCACGTTTCTAACTTCAGAAGAGCCTATAACCAGAGTTGAGTGTTCAGCGGGTGTGTCGCTGAGGGGGGAGAACCTATTACTAACGTGGAGTCTCGGATGCTCTAAGTTCTTGCGTTTAGCACTATGTTTCCTCCCAACCGGTGCAAAACCCTGTGTGTTTCCCGGCTGCTGGGAAGGTGCTGGGGTGCTAACTGGGTTAGCCCTGGCAGTGCGGCACGCTACGAGTAACGACCTAGCTAGCCAGCTTAGCTTCCACTGTGCGGAGCCGCGCTTCTAACTGCTCCAGCCTGGCCTTCAAGTCTAACACAAGACTACACTTAACACACCTACCGCTGTCTTCACTAAAGGAGGCAGGATCCTCACTAAACATATGGCACATGGGGCAGGAGAAAGGGGGAAAGGCGGAAGGAGTGGAGGCCATGCTAGGTTCTAAGCGAAGGCGTTTAGCTAAAGAGAAGTGGTTTATTTTGCAAAATGAGAAAAATGAGCAGCAAGCGGTTTAACAGTAGTGTATTCGCTACTAAAAGGTGCTAGATGTGAATGTGAATATTAAACCAGATATCACTTAAAGTAAGCAATAGTAGTGAGGCTAATGCCAAAGAAGAGAGCAGCAGTCAAACACGACTGACGCTGGAATACGCTCACCAGGAAATGACGTCACAGGAACAGTCTCGGAACAGTGAGAATTAAAAATGAGAATTAAAAAGTAAACATACTGATAACAGCAATAAACAAATAAACAATAAAACAGTGAAATAAGGTAAATTGAAAAATAAAAATGATAACCTAAAAAATTTCAAAAAAATAATTAATAAAGAAAGTAATAAAAACAGTAAAATTAGCTAAAAGCCAGGTTAAAAAGATGGGTCTTGAGCCTTTTCTTAAAAGCAACTATTCTCTCTGCAGCTCTCAGGTCCTCTGGCAGACTGTTCCATAAACGAGGGCCATGGTGCCGAAAAGCTTCCTCTCCATAATTTTTTGTTTTCACCGCTGGAATGGTTAAAAGACCAGAGCTAGAGGATCTTAAGCTCCGCCAGGGTTCATATTTGACTAAAAGATCTGATAAATACAAAGGCGCAGGACCATTAAGACTTTTAAAAACTGTTAAAAGTAGGGATTTTAAAATCGGGGGTGTTGGTTTTAGTGAAAACGTGTGCAGCAGAATTCTGGAGGACCTGAAGGTTCTTAATGCTGGTTTTTGGAAGAACAGCAAGCAGGATGTTACAGTACTCAATTTTACTCATGATCAAAGCATGCATTAGCATCTCCATTTTAGTAGGAGAGAATAGTGGGCGGGCCCTAGCCAGATTTCTAAGATGGTAAAAACCAGTTTTAAGCACCTGTTTTATATGAGGGATAAAAGTTGGCTTAGAGTCGAAGTCGAAGGTTTCTGAGTAACTTAATGAAAGTTCCTTTAGATTCAGAAACTGCAGACAATTGTTTGTCATCCATAATTTCACATCAAAAATACAGTTAAAAAGAGCTTCTATTGGTCTTGTGTCATCAGGAGACATAGATATGTACAGCTGGGTATCATCAGCATAACTGTGAAAGCTGATGTTGTGGCTCCTGATGACATTCCTCAGAGGAAGCATGTAACTGTTGAAAAACAAGGGGCCAAGAATGGAACGTCTTTCAACGGATCTACAACGTCTCTTCAATTGTTTATTTTCCTCACTTCTCCAAGTGGGGGTGGGTTTGATTCTTATTTTTTCAGATTATAGTGGAGCACCTGAATCCAGACTGGATTTTTAGATTTTGGATCAAAAAGTCGTAATCATAAATAAAAGACCACTGGGAATGCTTTGAAAAAAAGATCAATAGATGCTAGGAGTGAGACTTAAAGAGCCTTAAAAACTCTGGATCAGACTTTTGTCAAGTGGTATCTTCAATCAGTCTGGCACAAGTCTTCTTACTGAGAATGAAGGGTTCACCCTAAACGGAAGCTGAGGTCAAACATAGAGACGAGCAGTCCTCTCTGGAGTGAACCCGGCGGAACAAAGAAGCATCCAAAAGGTCTTTTTCTCACTCATCTTCTTTTTCAGGCAGCAGAGATCAAAGGCAGGACAAGATCAAAGACGATAAGAGTCTGTCACCGTCGCTGCCTTCAGCCATGCAGGTCCGCGCTGACAAAGACAAAGATAAAGTCAGATCAGCTTAGATCCCAGAAGTTTCTGAGGCTCTGTGTCTGAAGGTGTGTAAAATCCTCAGAGGATAATGTACGATGTGCGTCCTGCATGGTGTTCGCCTTCATCTTTACGTAGCACGTGGTTTCAGGACATTCTCTATGGGGTGGGGAAACAGACCTGGGGCCTCATTTATAAACGTTGCGTACGCACAAAAGAAGGCGTACGCCACCCTCTACGCAATAGTTCAGATTTATAAAAAGCAAACTTGACGGGAAAATGTGCGGTCCTCCACGCAAGCTCTGACCCAGGCGTACGCACAAAAACGGGTGAAATGAGAAACGGCGACACCGTCGGCAGATGGAAGAAACACGTGAAAGTGAAAATGACAATACTGCCTCTCAGAAATAACATGAAGACTTCACAAAGCAAGTCTTACAATTAACAGCTACACGAACACCCGCTTGATCGATCAGCAGTGAAACAAACAAAAAAAATCAAACAAAAATTACAACAGAAATTCAAATGAACACTTATTTGGAAAAAGAAAAGTGAAACATGTTCTGCAATATTGGCATGTTGTGCAATTCATCCTCATAAATAATATAGTGAACAGAACGAAATAATGTACAAAACTGATATTCCCGTCAGTGTGTCCGTCTGGCGGAGCAGATATAGGTGCAATTAAACAGACAGACAGACAGACAGATAGATAGATAGATAGATAGATAGATAGATAGATAGATAGATAGATAGATAGATAGATAGATAGATAGATAGATAGATAGATAGATAGATAGATAGATAGATAGATAGATAGATAGATAGATAGATAGATAGATAGATAGATAGATAGAAATTACAAGAAATTACATTTGCGCTGATCAATTTCCCATTTCCACGTCGATTATTACCGACATCTGCAGCTTGTCAGATGTCATTAAATGGATGAAAATAAAATGCCCCATCAGAATGCGTAATGACGCACAATGGCTGATCTGGCGCTCTTAGAAGATGTGGCAAATGGAAGAATTCAGAGTGAACGCATCTTTAGACATCAAGAAGACTTGCGGGCAAACGAGGACGAGTGGCTTATGAGCCGGTTCCGACTTCCTCGAGCCGTCCTCTTGGACCTCTGCGGGCTTTTTATTTCGGCCACGGTCCGAGGTTGTGAGGCTACAGCATGATTTACGGCGTCTGCCACCGTTTGCCACGTGCCTTTTTGGCATTAGTAATGCCCACACTGTGCCCTCCAAACAACACTTTTCTCCTCTTTTCCACCTCGCCAACGATAACTTCTACTTCACATTGAGTGAAGTTACGTTTTTTTTGATTTCCTCTCTGTGTTTGCCATGGTTTTGCAATCATGGAATATTAACTTGTGGGCGTTTCACAGACTATTTATGGGCAACTATAGGCGTGTCATGTAGCCGCAAAAGCTGCGCTGCATTTAGAATTGGTTGTGATTTATTAAGGGAAAGAGGCGTAGGATGTGCGTGCGCACGGTTTTATAAATCCGAATATTTCTGTGCGTACGCACGTCCTATGTTTCATCCGTACGCCACTTCTGACGCAAATCCTACGCAAAGTTTTATAAATGAGGCCCCTGATGACCAAGACATCAGTTTCAGATCTTATTTTCTGCCTCTAATCCTGTAGAACGTTCAGGTCCTCAAGTCTTGGTGTGCACAATGAGGTCCTCATCCATGAAGACCTGAGAGCTTCAGGTCCAAACTCGGATCTTCACAGATTTATGTGGTCATAAAACACATGAACTTACTTCAACCAAAGCTACATCACAGAACAGAATTGACTCATTTGGTTGAAGTCCTGCCGAGGTAGCCTTGCCTGCCTGCAACTCTGTATACAGGAAAGCTCAGCACAGCAGATTCATGCATCGTCTTCAGGTCTTAGTGTTTTTCTGCAGTTTGATTTTAAACTTAAGGCTGTGTCCCACAGCCACTACGTACATGCTGCAAACATTGAAGGATGAAAACAGGTCATTCGTGAATATACATGGAAAAAGGGAGAAGAGTTGTGGTCTTTAGTAACCCATGTGTTATCCTAGGCACTTTAACATTGGGAGTAGGGTCATCTAGACCCTCTAGACAGTGCTCTGAACCTTTTTTCTTCAATGATTTGTGATCTTCACTGGTGTCCATGGATTACATGAAATCTTTCCACCTTTATCCACCTTTATCATGGTAGGAAGAACACGTCAATGTAAGGGGGGGGGGTCATCAAAGATACCACAAGGGTTAAAATGTTCACAGATGAATCACGAATGAACCACATTAAAACCACGGAAGTAGGAATAAACCATGTAAAGAACTCATAAACCAACATAGAACATGAACCGTGTGACTATTGTGCTGTCCATATGCAATTCATTAGTGATGTGTGCATCAACTGTGTCATTTGAACGAGATATGTGCACCGTATACGTGATATAAAAGTTATACATCACTGGTTCATGTATGAAAAGACACACATTTACATATGCATCTCACAAAAAACACACACAATTGCAGTAGATTTACGTAATAATTTTGTATAAACTACGTAAAAAACGTGTAAACTGCATAATTCTCAACCGACCAAAGATTTTGAACAGCTCCAAACGGAAATCACGTAAAGACTTGTCGGCTAAAACCCTCGACGGACATCGATGAATGAGGAACGCAAGAAACAAGACCGACATTTCATACGTGGAAAATGTGCAGAATGTAAATGGTAAATGGCGTATACTCATATAGTGTTTTTCTATCTACAAGGCCCAAAGCGCTTACAGTCACCGACCCATTCACCCAGTCACACACACATTCACACACTGGTGGCGGCTCCACTGCTGAACACTGGCGCCAACCTACCACCAGTATGTACATAGTAAAATGTACATAGTAGCTGTGTGACACGGCCTTGAATTTAAGGTGCGTCCCCACCGTGTTTGAGCCCAAAGTCCTGGTTGATCAGGATGTTTTGATCTCTCCATCCTGAGCACAGCAGCAATGAAATGAATTATTTTGAAACTGGGGTGCAGTGGTTGTCCAGAGCCCGGTTCAGTGGACTCTGATGACGTATGGATCTGCTGCTGTGGGGATGCAACGAAACACTTTCTTCACAATACAGTTCCATTTTGGGTTACAGCTGTGTTTCTATTCAATATATAATTAGTATATTACTAAACAAAATAACAAAAACCTTTTTTAAATATGCTAATAAGCAAGTAACAAAGAAGAAAAACCTTTCAGTTTGCTTACACTGAGCCTGGTGTAACATTATGAAACTAAGTAATAAAGCACATTAGTGTTTGACACTTTAACATAAACCTAACGATACACTTTACCCACGATTCGGTTCAATGTTGTAACATCCAGTTCAGTTTTAAACCCAGAACTCTGTCATCTCTACTAAACAGCGGAGCACAACTCTCCAAAACAACAGGGGGGTATTCCAGAAAGCAGGTTATGCTAGCTCCCACGGTAAGTTTGAGGCTAAGGAAGTTTATAACCTCAGTTTTCGGTTCCAGAAATGGAGGTATGTTTCAGGGTATGTCAAGTTGCCATGGCAACTCATGCTCTGAACATAACCTGGTCTGGAGCAGGTTTAGTTGAAGGTTAGTTTGTTTACAGAGAGGTGAAGCAGCATGGCGTGTCCATTTGAAGATGATTTAGTGGATGAAGAAGCTCAGATAATACTATTTCCACTGTGAGAGGGTGATAAGACCACATATGGATGTTGGAAAGACAAACTTTTACTTTGATCTAACTTAATTATTTGCTTAAGTTAAGATAAATCATTTTTTGTTAAATCAGTTTAAAAATAACATGTAGTTTTCAGACAGTTATTTTACTTTTATTCAAATTAATTCAATTAAGTAGGTGTAACTTTGGTGCTGCTGTTAGATCGGTACCGCAAGGGATTGTGGGATATCATTCCCTTTGCCTGTCTGGACGGATTTGGGTTTAAGTGTGGGTTTTTGACCAAATGTGTTCAGTTGTTTAGCTGTTTTACTGTGTTTTACTGTGTTTTGCCGATTTATTTTGTCCTACTATGCTTACGTCTCTGCACCCTGAGTGAGAAGGAAGGAGAGGATGATGAGTTTATATAGCACCCCTACCATAAGTATTTGTAATGATAATGATGTAAAATTCTTTACTGAATTTGTGCGCAGTATGTGTTTTTTCCCGTCCTTTTTATTGTTATAGAAATGATCATATCTGCCGGCTCAAACTTAGACATATGAGAGATCAAGAAATGTAATTAATTAAGATGGAAGAAATATTAATTGAATTGGAGTAATATGATATTTAGTTAGATAAATACATAAATTTGAGTTGTATAAACAATTATTGAGTTTTATAGACGTAAGAAATTAGGTTGAATAAATTTAACTCAAATACTTGTTACCAATAGAAGTAATTCATTTATGTTGGCAAAATTGGATAAGTTATATATATGCGTCACAAGGAAAATGAAAATGAGATCAGAAACTCGTGCGTTTACTTTGTCTGTTTTTCTACTACTCTTTCTTTTGCTGATGCAGCCGTGTTACTTTTTTGATGGACGTAGTCGTATAATCTTCATACGCCGTCATTAATCTCAGACTCGGCCTCACCGAAGTATAGCGCTTTCTTTTTTTCACCGCGCGTTTCCATGGTGACTCCAGAAATCGGTGATCCATTGAGAATGTCTTTTTGTACTTGACATGCACGTGCATTAACCCCGGGTTACCAAGTCGAGCGTAATTACGCCAACTCATATCCGGTCTTTTGGAACCGACATACTCAGAGTAAGCAAGTTCAGGCGAATTTCAGCCAGAGCTCAGGATTAAAGTCAGGGGAGTTTAAACATGCTTCCTGGAATACCCCCCAGTATGTCATCGGTTACACAACACCCCATGTCCCAAGTCACTCGATGCATTTTGTCAATCAACCATTTATTTATTGAATACATTTAACCCCTTTATACTGTATGTCCCTATTTCACAATGTACCATTTAATCCAGGACTCTTGTACTTATTTGAGCATCACCATGAATGAAATAAAGACTGAAGAGTATTTGTATTTGCATTGGAAACAAATTCAGGCATGAAGGGGGTTGAAGTTTGTGTTCCTCTAGCACAGAGGTGGCGAACAGGTTTGACACCAAGAACCGAATTTTTTCAATGTGAGAGTCAAAGAGCCACACCACACACTGACTTGCCAATACGTACACACACAAACATGCAATTAACCCTTGTGGTATCTTAGATGACCCCCCCTTACATTGACGTGTTCTCCCTACCATGACAAAGGTGGATAAAGGTGGAAAGATTTCATGTAATCCATGGACACCAGTGAAGATCACAAATCATTGAAGAACAAAGGTTCAGAGTCTCCCTGGATGGTATAAGTATAGCCCCCAATTCCACAGTTAGAAACCTTGGGGTTTTACTTGACCAGGATTTATCATTTAAGGCTCACATATCTCAGGCGTGCAGAACTGCCTTTTTTCACCTGCGGAATATTGCTAAGATCAGAAATATACTTTCTAAGAGTGATGCTGAAAAACTCATCCATGCATTTGTTACGTCGAGGCTGGATTACTGTAACTCCTTGTTAGCAGCGTGTCCTAAGAGTTCCTTAAGAAGTCTCCAGCTTGTTCAGAACGCAGCTGCTAGATTGTTAGCTGGAACTAGCAGAAGAGATCACATCACTCCTGTGTTAGTTTCACTTCACTGGATCCCAGTTGATTCTAGAATCAAGTTCAAGATCCTCCTGTTAACCTATAAGGCCTTACATGGAATGGCCCCGTCCTATATTAAGGACCTCATAGTCCCTTACCAACCAATCAGAACACTTCGCTCGCAAAACGCAGGACTGCTTGTGGTTCCTAGAATTAGTAAAAGTACGGTTGGAGGTAGAGCGTTTAGCCACCAAGCCCCTGTCTAATGGAATAAACTCCCAGCTCATATAAGAGAGGCCGACTCAGTTTCTACATTCAAAGCTAGACTGAAAACATTCCTCTTTGGACAGGCTTATTGTCAGACTAGTTAGTATTCAGAGATTATTTAACTTAATGTTAGTTTGTTTAAATTAAACTTAATAATAACTATTTCTTTTAAAAGGCTGCTAGAAGTTGAAGCTGGGGTAACTATGGTACACTGGGGTTCTGTCCTCTTTCCTTTTTTACTTCTACCCTTCCTCTCCTCTATTCTTGATCATTATTCATCATTTAGTTCTCCATGCCTCTGTTTGGTGCAGTGCGATTCATGTATTGTCCCTCTTTTCCTCTCCCCTCCTGGGGAGTGGGAGTGCTTCCAGACTCCAGTTGGCTCATCCGTGCTCCAGTTCCTGACCGTTTACCTCGCCTTTGCTCCTGCTCCTACACCTGGCTGTGGATCCTGCCTCTGGCTCATCTCTGGCTCGTCTCTGCTCTGTACCTGACCGAGTACCTCGTCTCTGCTCCTGCTCCTACACCTGGCTGTGGTTCCTGTCTCCGGCTCGACTCGCGCCTTTGACTGTCCCGATAACCACGGCTGGATGAAGCTCGTCTGCTGGACTTTTATATATGTAGTTGTAGATTTAGATAAGTTAATTCTTCTCTAAGATTTCTGGTAAATCGCCTGTCCGTCCTGGGGGAGGATCCCTCCTTCATGTGGGCACCCCTGAGGTTTCTTCGTTTTTTCCGGAATCCCGTTTTTTTGGGAGTTTTTCCTTACCGCGAAGGGGGGTCTAAGGGCAGGGATGCCAGTATAGCTTAGTCAGTTTGTTAGTTCATTTTAGTATTTTTCTATTGAACTCTTTGTATTCGTGATCCTTTTGATTTCATGTTTTACTTCGAAGCCCATCGAGACGACTGTTGTTGTGATTTTGGGCTATACAAATAAAATTGAATTGAATTGAATTGAATTGTCTAGTGGGTCTAGATGACCCAACTCCCAATGTTAAAGTGCCTAGGATAGCACAAGGGTTACAGGCGTATTATTTTCCAAAAAACACTCCTCTCCCTACGACACAACAGCAAGTATTGTACTTGTGTTTGTTTCAAGTTTTATTTCGGTTGAGTGTGGCATGAAATAATTTTGACCTTCAGCAAAAAAAAAAAGAATTCAAGATTTTTTTATATAGTTTTATGATAGATCTTTCTCATGAAAATCAATTATTTGATGACATGTTATTGATAATTGAAACAACTCAGCTTTGTTCACCACAGAAGCAAAGACACAAGTATTGACCTGCTTCCTACTAGCTCAGCATTGCATTTACTCAAAGTCAACTGTCAGTAGCCAAACATCATGAAGCTGACTTCTGCTCATAGCCACCTCACTAATTGTTTTTACACCCAAGATTCCCCACTTCCCATGAGTCTTAGGGGCTGGAGGTGGGGCTAACCCCCCGGCCGCCACACTATTCACACAGGCATCCACAGTCAGGTGTATGTGCACTTTGAAAAGCTTCAACTTTTTCATAAAGGAGACAATTTTTGTCAGATCAGGAAGAGTTTTTCATTTTCTCCGGGATACGTTTAGTTCTTTTCTGCCATGAACAATTTTAATGTTTCCAAAAGCTCATGAAAATAAACATGGTGACGCCATTCTGTTCAGTAAAAAAGTAAGAATATTCCCATTCTTCCAGAAAGGTTATCTGTTTCTCTTTATACACTGAATTTGGTCATTTTGAATATGAGGGTAACATTCTGCATGCACATCAAATCTTTAGTAATTTTTTCCGGCATTGGGCGTAAACCGCGCAAATGATTGGCGCTCACTTATGTGTCGGGAGCAAAACACTCACACTGCCCAGCGCTCTTTTTTTTAATTTATTTTTAATACTCTCTGATGGATTTGAGAGTTGTATAAAAGTGAATTATCTATGAAATGAGGCTCAGTATGTCGAAATTATTGTCGCATAATCGCATAATCGCATGACACATCCAAGTCAAATCAATCAACCGACTTGGCACGATATCAAAGAGGAAAAAGCAAACTAATGAGTAGCTTGAATTGCCCCCTTTCCAACATTGATGCTTGCATACGTTAATACGCCCAGAAACAGCCAAACAGCTGACTGTCAATTCTGCCTCCTGACTCATGGGGAGGAACTTTACATCCACAATTCCCCACTTCTCATGAGTCTTAGGGGCTGAAGGCGGGGCTAACCCCCGGGTCGCCACAATATGATGAGACGCAAAGAGCCGCATGCTCATTGGCCAAGAGCTGCATGCGGCTCGAGAGCCGCGTGTTCGCCACCCCTGCTCTAGCAGGTTTGGACAGGTTTGTTTCATACAGCTTGTAAGCTATGGTGACACAACACAACTAAAATAGCTATTTCCTGTGATTTGATTGGTCTTTTGAGAACATCTGAACTTAGAAATATTTGCCTCTGTGTTTATTTAGAAAGAAAAAATCCACTAATGGAAAAAAGTCCAGAAATCTATAGACTGGGATGCTACCAGTTGGAAATGTGTGTCAACCTGATACCTTCCTCTGAGGATGTATTGGACCAAACTCTGACGGAGCTGTGCAGTAAAGCTATGTCGAGACAGTTTACTAAGTGTTGATCCTCTTCATCTGTTACCTTCTGGATTATGTTAGTCGAGAGGAGTGTTTTATGGAAAGTAACACGGCTTTAACCCTTGTGCTGTCCTAGGCACTTTAACATCGGGAGTTGGGTCATCTAGACCCACTAGACAGTCCTCTGAACCTTTTTTCTTCAATGATTTGTGATCTTCACTGGTGTCCATGGATTACATGAAATCTTTCCACCTTTATCCACCTTTGTCATGGTAGGGTGAACACCTCAATGGAAGGGTGGGGTCATCTAAGATGGCACAAGGGTTACTTGTGTGTTTGTGTGTGTACGTATTGGCAGGTCAGTGTGTGGTGTGGCTCTTTGACTCTCACAGCAAAACTGTCTGCTCAGTGATGAGTGACTTCTATGTCCTTACAGTTGAACTGCTCCTTAGCATTTGACTGCTGTCTGTGCACCTCAACAGGAATACTTCATCTTTTATTTATGAACAGATACAGTATATCTGCTGTGTCCAGTTGAACCGTGGACACAGCAGAAGGTTCAGGCTGGACCACCCTTAATAACAGGAGTGCTAAAACCATCATTAAGACTTACGATGTCATCCAGACATCTACAGGCTGCTGTGCTGCTGCGGATGGCTCCTCAAGTCGGTCATGTTTGCATCTCTGCACTGCTTACCAATTCAGCAGCAGCTGCAGAACTCTGCCTTCCTTACATCTGCATAACGCTGAGCCATCATCTAAGAACTGAGGGAGCTATTTCCAAATTCAGCTGCTGGAGAAACATGTCACTGGATTGTTTTCCAACTTTATGGTTTCAGGAGGATTTTATATGTACCTTCGCAATTATGAAAAGAAAATCTCTCAGTTTGATCCTAAATCCTCACTGCAAAAATACCCCCTTAAGAAAAAAAAACAAAATTCCTATAAGATAATTGAAATTGGTCTAATTATAAATGAAAATGGATTATATTGATCTGCTTTTCCAGAAGCTCAAAGTTCTTCCAATGTGTCCGTTATTCATTCATACTTAGTGATGGTAACTAATGATGTAGATGGTAAAGGGCGTATACCTGTATAGCGCTTTTCTGCCCTCTTTCGAAGGCCCAAAGCACTTTACAGTCACAGTCCCATTTCCCCATTCACACACATGAAGCACAGCTGCCCTGGAGAAGAGTGATAGAGGCGCGGCTGATAGAGGCGTGGCTGACAGAGGCGTGGCTGACAGAGGCGTGGTTGAAAGAGACTAGGCTGACAGAGGCGTGGCTGATAGAGGCGTGGCTGACAGAGGCGTGGCTCAAAGAGGCGGGGCTCAAAGAGGCGGGGCTGAGAGAGGCACAACTGAGAGAGGCACAACTGACAGAGGCGCAGCTGATAGAGGCGGGGATGACAGAGGCGGGGCTGACAGTGGCGTGGCTGATAGAGGCAGGGCTGATAGAGGCGGGGCTGACAGAGGCGTGGCTGAAAGAAACTAGGCTGATAGAGGCGTGGCTGATAGAGGCGGGGCTGACAGAGGCGGGGCTGACAGAGGCGTGGCTGAAAGAAACTAGGCTGAAAGAGGCACAACTGACAGAAGCGTGGCTGATAGAGGCGTGGCTGATAGAGGCATGGCTGATAGAGGCGGGGCTGACAGTGGCGTGGCTGAAAGAAACTAGGCTGAAAGAGGCACAACTGACAGAAGCGTGGCTGATAGAGGCGTGGCTGATAGAGGCATGGCTGATAGAGGCGGGGCTGACAGTGGCATGGCTGACAGAGGCGTGACTGATAGAGGCGTGGCTGATAGAGGCGGGGCTGACAGAGGCGTGGCTGATAGAGGCGTGGCTGATAGAGGCGGGGCTGACAGAGGCGTGGCTGAAAGAAACTAGGCTGATAGAGGCGTGGCTGATAGAGGCGGGGCTGACAGTGGCGTGGCTGATAGAGGCGGGGCTGACAGAGGCGTGGCTGATAGAGGCGTGGCTGATAGAGGCGGGGCTGACAGAGGCGTGGCTGAAAGAAACTAGGCTGAAAGAGGCACAACTGACAGAAGCGTGGCTGATAGAGGCGTGGCTGATAGAGGCATGGCTGATAGAGGCGGGGCTGACAGTGGCATGGCTGACAGAGGCGTGACTGATAGAGGCGTGGCTGATAGAGGCGGGGCTGACAGAGGCGTGGCTGAAAGAAACTAGGCTGATAGAGGCGTGGCTGATAGAGGCGGGGCTGACAGAGGCGTGGCTGACAGAGGCACAACTGACAGAAGCGTGGCTGTAAGAGGCGTGGCTGATAGAGGCGGGGCTGACAGAGGCGTGGCTGATAGAGGCGTGGCTGATAGAGGCGGGGCTGATAGAGGCGGGGCTGACAGAGGCGTGGCTGATAGAGGCGTGGCTGATAGAGGCGGGGCTGACAGAGGCGTGGCTGAAAGAAACTAGGCTGAAAGAGGCATGGCTGAGAGAGGCGTGGCTGAAAGAGGCGTGGCTGACAGAGGTGGGTGTTAGGATTATGGGCTCCTCCCACTCCTACCGGGGGAAATCGCCTCACCTGTTTCCAGGCTCCTCGTCAACCTTGAGCCTATTTATGGGCTCCTCACCTTCCAGCCGATGTCAGTCCGTCTGTTCTCAGCGGTAGAGTATACACCTATGCTAAACTCTAGACCTTGTCAAAGCCATTTCTATGCCTATGCCCACAACTATGCCAAGAATCCGAATCCTTTGTTAATATGTTCTTTCAGACATTGCCTCCAGCATCTTCCACACTTCTGGTCTCATCTGCCGTCCAGGATCCAGCCGTCTTAGACGGAACTTCCCCACTACCACTGGGACTGATTATAAACTCTTTCTCACCAACTATCTCTGTTCTGTCCTGCTTCTGGGTCCAGCCTCGTGAACTCTAACAGTGGGGCTGACAGAGACGTGGCTGACAGAGGCGTGGCTACCGATACGGTCCCTCTGACCATCATCAGGACATTCACACACCAGTGGACACACACTGGAGGCAGGGAGGGTGAAGTGTCTTGCCCAAGGACACAATGACAGCTGGCCTGGGGGAGCGGGGATTGAACCGCCGACACTGCTCAGCTTCCTTAAACCAGTTGCAGTCAAAGTCATTGACTTCACTATTATTGTCAGTTTGATTTGGACACTCCACTTCACTTTAATTCAATTCAATTTATTAATGAAACTCAAAGCACTACAGCACAGAGGTGCAGTCTGCTCACATAAGGTCAAAGGTTCTTAAAACGAGGATCAGGGTTGTGAGAAAAACCTCAACTGTTCAGTGCACAGTGCAGGAGCAGGTTCAGACTCTACAAGATAAAAAACCCATCGAATCTAAGTAAAATGGAGGTTAAGACATCAGGTCAGGCTGTGATTCTCACCATTTACACGTATGTTAAAACCACTCAGCACAATTCTTTCATCTGTTTTCCACTGTTAAACTCTCCACCGCTGTCACTGGACAGTTTGGGGAACCGTTCCCTATACAGCACATACGTGACACCTGCTGAACTATGTCCGAGGACTCCTTACATATCAGAACACAGTAAAAGATGTGAAGATACCCAAAACCTGGTTCCAGTTCATGTAGACCTGCAGCTCTCAGTGACATGTTGGGCAGCTTTGCTTTTCACTGTTTTTCCCTTGAGGCTAACAGCTTCAGTGCTAAAGTCAGTGCAGTGGTGGCAGCAGCTTTAAACTCTTCCATCACCATCTCTAAAAGATCTGGACCCATGTATTATCCGGTCACTGTATAGAGTGTGGTGATGAAACCGTTTTGACACTCTTACTGCACTGATTATTGCAGATCCATAACACTCAGACGTAAAGATTTCTTCTCCTGCTGATGATTCTTTTGTGAAATGGTGATGTTACACGTTCTTCATCTTTGCTGCAATCCTCTGTCAACTTGACCTGCTCCCTTTTGTGGGTATATTTCTTGGCCCAATAGAATGTAGAGGTATTTTGCCTGGCGACTGCATTGATCCATCAGATTTTTTTCCCAGCAGCACTCTCTGCTGCTCCTTCTGTGGATTCTTTGTTCTTCTGTCTTTTCTCTCCCTACATAAGTACCATTACTCAAATAATTCCGGTGCTAGGACCTGTCTGTCTGCAGGCAAACATCCTCTTTGTAGTGAGTCTGTAGGACTTTGGCTGAAGGACATGTTAGGAGGTGACAAACTCAAGAAAGCAAGTCAAACGTTTTGTTAAGTCAGTAACTTGGTGTCCAAGGAGAACATTATGGATTTAAATTAGTCAGAAGGTTCAGTAGAGGGTAATCCGAGGCACTACAGACAGGTAAGGAGGTCTAACTGTCAAAAACAGTTGGCTTGGTCAGAGCGTGCTCAGGTGTAGAAATGTACGGTGGCCCTGAAGGGCAAATCGCATCAACAAACCATTCGGCGCAAACAAATATTAAAGATCACAGTGACCATGTAACCCTTGTGCTATCCTAGGCACTTTACCATGGGGATTTGGGTCATCTAGACCCACTAGACAGTGCTTTGATAGCATAAGGGTTAAAAAGGGTTAAAAAGCAAAACACATATTTAAAGAAAACATTACATTTTGTTTTGAATTCTGGGAATTATTTTTCTTTTCCTAAATCTTTTTTTGAATGTTTTGGTTTCTAGAAGCTTCTTTTGATTTCTAAAATGTCATTTTAGAAAGTTCCTTATTTGTTTTGCATTTTTAATCGTCGTCATGATCTTTAAATACTTTTGCACTGAGCGGTTTGTTGATGTGATTTGAACTTCAGGCCCTCTGTGGAAATGAGACCCCCCACTGACGGGACCCACGCAGCTGGAGCGGGTGGGACGGCCCCCCCTGTGGCAGCCCCTCCGGCACTGGGGAGCGTGGGCGACACCAGCCTCGGGGCTCCAAGGCCACAGGACAGGCGCGCTCTGCTGAACCGGCCGGCAGCCGTTGGGGCAAATACGATCTTTTGTGACAGCATTTCTTTATCTGCTCCTGATTCATGGTTTAAATAAAGAAATACGCCGAAATTCCATTTGAATGTTTTAAACTTCATTTAGAATTGCATCTCATAAATAACAAATGGTTGCTATCCTCTGAGTAGATGCAGATGAAGCCGAAGCTCTGATTTAAAGACCGGCTCACATTAACCCTGGAATGGAGGAAGAGCGGCTGCCTGAGCGTTCAGCTGCTGTCTGCGATGCGTCGGGATTGTTCCTGCGAGCTGCAGCTCTGATCCAGGTCAGCCGCTCCACAGGAAAAGCTGCTCAAATCGGGTCTCATGAAAAATTCTTTCTTCAAGCAGACCTTCAATTTGTGCAAAACACAGTCAACGTTCTGCCAACGGGACCTTTGAAGCAGAACTGTTGCTCTGCATTGCATCATGGGGCATGTAGTGATGAGGCATCCTGACAGCTTCAGCAGCACCACATTGTTGCTGTTTGTTCTGCTTGGTTGACACATTTTCATATTGCTGCTAAGTGACGGCCTCTCCTCCATTCTGAGCAGCTCCTCATCCCCTTCTCCTCATCCTGCTTTGTTTGCTTCCATAAACTCCAGTCTCCGTTCGTTTGTGTCGGTTCTGCTCCCATCAAGTCGTCACTCTTAATGAGACACCACAGTGCAACGGTTAACGTTCACTACCATGCAAACTCTGTTTTCATCAACCAGCAGATAGTTTTGATCATTACTAAATCCAACTTTCTAGGTTGATGATGTGTTATTTAAATGGACCTATATGTCAAATGCACAAACTGTCAATATAAAGATGATTTATGGAGAGGAAATGAATGGGACACAGTAGAAACCTTCTTCTGGCTTTTCAGTGAGTCAAGCTTGATTAAAAATGTCAAAGGTTCTCTTTCTCCTGTACGTCCATCTTTCCAACCCTTGGGCTTAAAATCTCAGGTCTTCTGAAATAAAAATGACTTTTCCTTTTTTCAAACCTTCTTGGAAAATTTGAAGGTAAATGTCTGTGATGTTGGGTTTGCATGTTCTGTCCGTGCATGCACCGTCCAAAAACATGCTTCATGGGTTAACTGGTTTCTGTAAATAGCCCTTAGTTTTGTCTGTGATTGTGTGGCCCAGCGACAGATGTGTCCAGGTGTAGCCGGGAGGGGCGCCAGCAGCCCTGTGACCCTGAAAGGGGGACAGCAGGTTCAGAAATCGGATGGATGGATGTGATCTGGGAATCAGGGCCTTTTGTATTTACGGGATGCTGCCTTCTTGTTTTTAAAACGAGCTGCAGGAGCAGATCTGAGTTCCGTGTTTCTGTGTCAAACGAACTTTTTTTTGAAGTGATCACTTTTGAGAAGGCGTTTCATTTTTTTGGTGTGTTGCTTCTCATCATTCATTAATTTGGTTTTGCTGTGAGCATCCTACCTCAGCCTGCGCGCCTTTCATGCGCTCATGGTAAGGATTTCCCTTTTTCTCTCCATGGTCCAATTCCAGACGGTCTCCATGGAGACCATTCTCCTCCCCGTGGATGGAGCGCTGCGTTTGCTGCTCGTTTGTCAGACTCCTTCATTCAGCGTGTTAATCCCAGCCGGTGAGCTCCACCAGCGGCTGTGGTTTGTGGACGGTGAAAAAGAGGTGTGGGGGGGGCTCTATTTTGGTTTGGGGGAGTGGGAGGAGAAAGCGGGATGTTTGTTGGTGCATGGAGATGGCGTGGGATGGAAACGCTGTGTGGAGCGCTGTGATAAACACGCCATCAGAGTTCATTTGGCACACGCCGTGTTTGACCCAAACAGCTTAATCAACAGCGTGAGCCCCCGCCCCCCCCTGCATAAAAACACCCATCACATGATGAACATTTATGCAAAGCGTCTCCTCCGCTGTGATTAGAGCGTGATATTGTTCTTCATACACGTAGGCATAATGACTGCCTTCAGGTGTGTTCACACTTCCAAAGCTTCGGCGTTTCGTCGCAGTGAGCCCACAGTTCCATGATGAACTTCCATTTTTAGTCTGCCTAATCCTAAATTAGTCAGCCTTTGAGTTTTCAGTCTATTTCAGGAAATTCAGTGATTTCTGTGTTTTTCAGGACAATAAAGTGACGCTGGAGGTGAGGCAGAAGGGGGACAGTCCACACAGCTGAGTCATTTGAACTTTAGAAGCCTGTGTGTGTGTTGGGGGGTCCTGGCTGCCGCTGTGGCGGGGGTCTTGGTGTGGGAATGACTGGGTGCTCCCCCTCCTTCTTTTTACATCCCATCATCCACCCCAGAAGAACAGAAAGACTCACTCCAGCTCAGGTGCTGTCTCACCTTTGCACTAATAGTTTGTGTGACTGAAGGAAATGTTTCACGTGTTGGTCTGAATGCATAGACGTGCGTGTGTGAACATTTGTTGTATTGTGTACATGTTGACGTGTTTGTATGTGAACATTTATGGAGCCAACAGTTATGTTTGCAACATTTGAGGCCCCACCCCTTTGTATTACATCTGAACCTAACCATGATGATTATGAACATCCAGCAACTTGTTGCTTTATGCTGCTTCATGACCCCCCCCCCCTTTATAATTACCCTCCCATCCTCCTCTTTCTAACATCCCTCTCTCTTCTTCACTCTTTTTTTTCCCGTCTGGTAAAGAAAAAATGTTGCAAATATGATTAAGATGAATAAAGTTTAGCCTAAATTACAAACGGGGTTTATTCAAATATACACCTACTGTGTACAAAGATCCCTGTTGTTAAAGTAAAATACGTCCAACATAAGAGGCTTTCAGCTCTCATCTGTTTGCTCAGCTGTTGGACAGGACAAGTTAAGAAAAAAATATAAAATAAAAACTTTGGAAGTCTGAGAGAGCTGGTGCTTGACCACAGCAGCGTCCTAAGGCTAACCAAGAGCAGCCTTAACCCTTTAACCCCACGGTACACTTTTTCCTTGACAGAAATCCCACGGCGCATCAACGACCAAAATGTGTATGTTTATGTAACATCACTAAAAAACAAATAAAGCAATAATAATTATTGCAACTGGAACTGTCATTTCTGAACAATTATATGTTCACAACATGCATTTTACACAAAAAATGCCAACATTTTATTCATGTTTGTGTTCAATTTTCCATCCATCCATCCATCCATCTTCTTCCCCTTATCCGGGTCGTGGGGGCAGCAGTCTAAGCAAAGATGCCCAGACTTCCCTCTCCCCAGCCACTTCCTCCAGCTCCTCTGGGGGGACCCCGAGGCGTTCCCAGGCCAGCCATGAGACATAGTCTCTCCAACGTGTCCTGGGTTTTCCCCGAGGCCTCCGCCCAGTGGGACATGCCCGGTACACCTCCCCAGGGAGGCGTCCAGGAGGCATCTGGACCAGATACCCAAGCCACCTCAACTGGCTCCTCTGGATGTGGAGGAGAAGCGGTTCTACTCTGAGCTCTCCACAGGTGACCCAGCTCCTCCCCCTTTCTCTAAGGGAGCACCCATTCACCCTACGGGGGAAGCTAATTTCAGCCGCTGGTATTCGGGACCTCGTTCTTTGGGTCATGACCCAGAGCTCATGACCATTAGTGAGTACTGGAACGAAGATCGACCGATAAATTGAGAGCTTTGGTTTTTGGCTCAGCTCTCTCTTCACCACAACGGATCGACTGCATAACTACTGCTGCTCCGATCCGCCTGTCAATCTCACACTCCGGTCTTCCCTCACTTTTTTTGGTGTGTGAAGAATTTTACCAAAAAGGCGCACCAAACGGTCCACAACTTTGATATTTCCTGCAGCCACCTGGTGCAGCATTCCAGCCGGACTAGATTCAGACGATGGACTCAATGATAGTAACTGATGGGCTATGATGGGGTATTCCAACCCATTTATTTACTCCACAGTCATAGTCACACCGTAAGAGCTGAAGAAAAGCAAAACAACAAACTTACAATATTTCCCCTTTGATATACAACCATTCTTTACCTCAGCTAGTAGCGTTAGATTGTTGGATAACTTCAAACAGAAAGTTTTTGTCTGTTTCTTTTGATTCCGTAGCATCAGCTGTTAACCGTTTTTTTGTTTCTGTTGAACTGACACACTTCACAGAAAAAGCGGAAGTAAGCGGAACCTTCACAATAAAAGTCTTCAAAACAAAATACACTTTACAAACATTTACACTGTTTTTTATCATTTTCTTTTACATCTTCAACATACTTCTTTTGAAATTAAAGGCATCTTTAATCAAAGGAAATGTTAAACAATAATAAGAAAACAATTAAAATGGGTCATTTACAACGGGTTTTCCCCTTTTTCTTCCACATAAATCTGTCTCAGAATGATGCAGAGACATCAGCTCATGCGTTTGTTGCTCTAAGGCTCCGAGTGCTGCACTCTTCATCACCAGACAACCTCTAAAACCTCTGGAAAACCTTCAGCTGGTCCAAAAGGCCAGACTTTGGATGAATGGATGTCACCAGTTTTAGCTTCTCTACATGGAAGCCCTTCAGAAACAGAATACATTTCAGATTTACTAACATATTAATCTTATACATCTCATCTGAAAGAACTATAGTTCCCTATTTTTGGAAAGAAGACACAATCTATCTTTAATCGGACTTCAGTCTTTTTTCTTTCTTAAAAACGGGTTGACAGTAAGGGTCAACCTTGTGACCTTAACCCTTGTGCTATCTTAGATGACCCCCCCCCCTTACATTGAGGTGTTCTCCCTACCATGACAAAGGTGGATAAAGGTGGAAAGATTTCATGTAATCCATGGACACCAGTGAAGATCACAAATCATAGAAGAAAAAAGGTTCAGAGCACTGTCTAGTGGGTCTAGATGACCCAACTCCCAATGGTAAAGTGCCTAGAATAGCACAAGTTAAAGGTGTGGACAGGTAACCTGTGTAACCCTTGTGCTATCCCTGTTTTTCAACCAGTGTGCCGCGGCACACTAGTGTGCCGTGGGAGATGGTAAAGTGTGCCGTGAGAAATTGCCCTCATTAACTGATCTAAAAGCAATGACCATCTCCAGGAAATCAGCTCTTTGTTCATCCAAACAGGCCCTGATAAAACACTGAGAAGTTAAGAATATGAAATATCATAAAATTATTTTTTCTTTGTGTTTATATGATTCTATTAAAGACATTTTGATAAGAATAAAGGGATACCGCGATTTAGCTGCAGCTATAACTGTTTGCAGAAAAGTCCCGCCCCTTCAACTGTCTCCACCAATCATTCTTGAAGGCTTAATCACATGTCATCAGTCTGACCAATCAGAAGTGGTTAACGTCTTCACTTCCTTGTCCCGATTTAGCTCATAAAGTCTCTCATTTCCAACATAAATACCAGCTAAAGCTCGTCTTTAGCGGTGTAGCTTTCCACAGAATCTGGTATCAGACCGTGGAACAAGTGAACAAAACCATGAAGCTCAAAGACGCTGGTCTTTCTGCGGTCGGTGGATTACGGGCACTACATCTCCCATGATGCAGTAAAGTGACTGTCTTAGCGCACAATGAGTCTCTCCTCTTAACGTCTTAAAAAAACGAACACACATCAAACAGTTTTTGAATCTTTTGAGTTAATTTTTAATACATCTTTTAGAAAAAACAGCTGCAGCTTCCAGAGTTTTCTGCAACATTTATCACAAAAATGCATGTGAGATTGTGGAGGGACTGTAGATCAATACAGACTGAGCTTTTTCTTTTTTTTTATATATCTATTTTTTTGGGATGCTGGTGTGCCGCGGGATTTTTGTCAAGGTTAAAGTGTGCCGTGGCTCAAAAAAGGTTGAAAAACACTGATGTAGACCCTCTAGACCAGTGTTTTTCAACTTTTTTTCAGCCACTGGACACTTTATCCTTGACAAAAATCCCGCAGCACACCAGCATCCAAAAAAAAAAGGAGAAACTCCTAGTCTGTATTGTTCTACAGTCCCTCCACAATCTCACATGCATTTTGGTAATAATTGTGGCAGAAAAAGCTGGAAGCTGCAGCCGTTTTTTCTAAAAGATGTAATAAAAGTTAAGTTAGAAGATTTAAAAACTGGGCCGCCCTTTTTTCCCCGGGGTTCCCCCCTCCTGGGCGGGGGCGGCGGGCCCCTGCCTTGCTCCTACCTGGACCAACCGTGGGCCGGGTGGGTGGCTGCCTGGAGTGCGGAGCGGGTCTCCCTTGGGGGGTCCTGGCTCGTACCTGGGGTCGGGGCGGGGGGATGCCCGGAACTCCTGGGTGGTGGTGGGGTGCTCGTCTGGGGCTGTGGGCGTCCCTCTCCGGTGGGGCCCTGCGTTGGGCTCTTCCGGCGCGGCGGGGGGCTGCTTTCCTGGCTGGGCTGGGGCGGCGCTCTCTTTCCCTCTGCGCCTCCCTGCTCTCTGGCTCTGGGGGCCTCGCGGCGGTCCGGCTGGCCCTGGCCTGGGTGGCGGTCTTGGTCGCCCGGGGGGCGGTTGTTCCCTGCCTGTTCCCGTGTGGCGTTGGGGGAATTCCGGCTGCCGCTGCTGCTGCGGCGGGGGTATGGGTGTGGGGGTGGCTGGGCGCTCCTCCTCCTTCTTTTCACATTCCACCATCCATTTTAGAAGAACATAAACACTCACCTGAGCACAGGTGTTAGCTCACCTTTGCACTAATAGTTTGCATGATTGAATGAATGAAAGATTTCACACTAGTTGGTTTAAAGCAGTGCTTCTCAATTATTTTTTGCCAGGCCCCCCCTAGGAAAAGAAAATGTTTCGCGCCCCCCCTGACCCCCCCCCCCCCATAACCCCCCCCCACACACACACACACACAGACACACTCGCGCGGTGACAATACATCAGGTCAGTATCTATAAAATTTGTATACCTAAAATTGTATCTTTTAACACTAACAAAAGAAAAAAGCAAAATAAATCCACTTTCAACAAATATTAACTTTATTTAGCCACAGAAACCCTGTTCTAGTCTAAAACAGAAAAGAAGCTGAAAGTACCTGAAATAAAAAAAATCTGTCATTCCTTATTTAAACTAGAAACATTTTGACCAACTGAACCATTTGATGCTGAAAAAAATAATTCAATCAATAAATAATATTAAATCTAAATTGATCTGAAACATTAACACAGCAGCACCAATATATTTAACGTTTTTAGTCTGAAGAAATAGGTAAAAACGTGCTGATTTTTTTTTTCTAAATGACGGATTGTTTATTTCTGATCTCATAAAAGTGCAGCTGTTTTCCTGCATTACCTGCTGTCTTTATGTCTGTCTGACACTAACTAAACCACAGGCAGACAAAGAAAACATGGATGGAAAATAAAGACACGTCATCAAAATGTCTACAATAGTTCATAAAGAATGACATTGTTAGCATGAGCTTAGGAATCTAAGGGCAGCGGTGATCTTGGGCAACAGGCAGCGGTAGCAGTGGTCCGCGTGCCCCGATTCCCCTGGCAGACAGGGCCCACACCACCCCTCCCCTTTCGTTCTCACTCGCGCAGCCGCGGACAGACAGAACAGACAATAGGAACCGAATAGTGGACCAGATTATTTTCCAAGCACTGAGCCGCTGTCACCGCTGCCCCCACGTTAAATTTGCGCACCGGACAAACCTGTTCCTAAAACCGCCACCACCGCGCGCCCCCCCTGGCATCGCTTCGTGCCCCCCCCTGGGGGCGCGCCCCACTATTTGAGAAGCACTGGTTTAAAGGCATAGGTATGCGTTCGTGAACACTATCTGTTTTGTGTGCATGTTGACATGTGGACATTTTTGCGGCTAGCAGGTGTGTTGATAATATTTGAGTGTGTGTGAACAGGCCCCGCCCTTTTTGTACTACATTTGAACCGTACCGTAACGATAAACAACCAGTAAACCTGTCTGCTCTATGCTGCTTCATGGTCTTATCCCCCTTCCCCTCCTATTATCACCCTCCTACCCCCCCCTCTCTCTAACGTCCCTCTCTCTTCTTCCCCTCTTTCCTTTTCCGTCCGGTCCAACACCAAAGATTTTCAAACATGATTGAAATTAATAAAGTTTGGCCTCAATTACAAAAGGGGTTTATTCAGACATACCTTTGGTTTGTCTGAAGATGAATAACCCCTCTTGTTAAAGTAAAATATGTCCAACACAAGAGGCCCTCAGCTCTCATCTGTTTGCCTAGCTGTTGGACAGGACAAGTTAAAAAAAAAAAAAAGATTTAAAAACTGGTTTATGTGTGTTTGTTGTGGTTTCAAGACATTTATACGGTGGCCCAGAAGGGTCACAACACAACACATTAACTTTACACACAACACATTAACTTTACACACAACACATTAACTTTACACACAACACATTAACTTTACACACAACACATTAACTCACAACACAACACAATAACTCACAACACAACACAATGAGTTAATGTGTTGTGTTGTGACCCTTCTGGGCCACCGTACATTTAACAAGGACAACTCATTGGGCGCTGAGACGCTGTCACTTTAACCCAATGCATCATGGGAGATGTAGTGCGAACAGCCGCTGAACGCAGACAGACTCTCTTCTCTGAGCTTCATGGTTTTGTTCACTTGTTCCACGGTCTGACACCGGACTCTGTGGAAAGCTACACCGCTAAAGACGAGCTTTAGCTGGTATTTATGTTGGAACTGAGAGACTTATGAGCCAAGTGGAAACAAGGAAGTGAAGACTTTATCCACTTCTGATTGGTCAGACTGATGACATGTGATTAAGCCTTCAAGAATGATTGGTGGAGACAGTTAAAGGGGCGGGACTTTTCCTAATACAGCTGAAGCTACGGCTAAATCGTGGTACCGTCATTTTTATCAAAATGTCTTTAATAGAATCAAATAAACACAAAAAAAAAGTGTTTTATGATCTTTCATATTCCTAACTACTCAGTGTTTTATCAGGGCCTGTTTGGATGAACACAGAGCTGATATCCTGGAGATGGGGAATGTTTTTAGATCAGTTAATGAGGGCAATTTCCCACGGCACACTGGTCGAAAAACACTGATCTAGACCCACTAGACAGTGCTCTGAACCTTTTTTCTTCAATGATTTGTGATCTTCACTGGTGTCCATGGATTACATGAAATCTTTCCAACACGTCAATGTAAGGGTGGGGTCATCTAAGATAGCACAGGGGTTAAAGCCTGCATTGTTTGATGACAGTATTTCCTGGGGGAAAAAAACATAATATTTGTATTTTATTCCATTTCATCCCAAATAAACGTTTTGCAGACTGGAGCACGACGTGTTTGACATTCCACAGAACCACAGTGTGCATTACATTACATGTTCTGCTGTTGTCTTTTGTTATTACCTTTTTTGTAGTTGTTACATAAAAGTTCACAGAGTTAAATGAAGAATTAATTTAGAAATCCAGAAAACAACATGGGGACTCTGGCACATTGCTGTTCACAGGGTTTTGTAGAAAAACTGAGAAATGAAAAGAAAAAGTTGAAATGTCTTCATTCATTAACAGAGGCAAATGTCAGTCTCCCTAATGTGCTGTGAACAGTCCAGAATGAATACTTCTGAGCTGTAATGACAGTCATTAAAAATGTGACTTTCATGTCAATCATTGGGGGCTTTTTTACATTCAGAGCTGCCGATACTAATAAAGCAATTAGGTCAACTTTGTCACCGTTGCAGTTGTTATGGTTGCGGTCGGTTGCACTGGTTTTTGTTGTGTTGGTTGATGACTGAGTAAATCATTGGTGCTAAATGATGGTGATTACAGCTGACAGCAGCCTGAAAGCAGAGCCTCCTCTGCCTCCATCAGCGGGGAGGGAGGCAGAGGAGGCTCTGAACGTCAGGCTGCAATCCTCTAACCCCCCCTGAGAGGAATGCTGACAATCACTTGATTCCAGCAGACTAACAAGTCGGGTAGTATCTCTGACGAAACCCTCAGAAACCTCTCCCTCTGGGCCCATCGGAGCTCATCCTCAGCGTGGAGGATGGCGGGCTGTGAGGAAGTCAGGGGGGGGGGCAGCCGTGTGGGAGAGAAGAGAGGTGGGTGTTGGGGGGTAAACAGGAGAAGGAAGGAGAGAGCGGCGGAAGGAACTGAGAATAATGAGTTGGGGGGGAGCAGATGGCAAAGTCTCAGAGTGACAGAGCGGATCGATACGTGAGCGTTTGCAGACAGGAAGCACCAGAGCGAAGGTCGGCGCCGAGGCCGAGCACAGCAGCGGAGAGGTTGCGGTCCTGAGGTGGACCCAACAGACACCCAGACCAACACCCTGGAGGTGGAGGTCAGCCCCACCACTGACCCCCCTTCTCCCCGTACCGGTAGACGGACAATGAAACTCCTCCAAATCACCTGGTGAAGAGCTGCAGAACTGAACTGGACTCCAGAGGAAGAAACTCAATCGTGGGGGGAAGACAGACATGCAGCTCTGACTCTGACTTCATTCTCTCGTATCACAGCTGCTGTGCAGCATCAAGCAGGCCCCCCCCCCTCCTCCTTTGGGACAATCCCATGGACTGAAACGCTGATAAATCTGCTTTGGTTTGCTTCATTTTACATACAAAAGCTAGGACTGAAGTGGACCCCGTTGAAAAGCCTGCAGTTCCAACAGCTGCTCATCTGAGGGCGCTGTTGTCTAAAACGGGGTCTGGTCGGGACAGTGAAGGAAAGTTGCTGGGGAGGGTACTCAGCCCTCAAAGTCTCATCCCTCACAGTCTCATACCTAACAGGCTCCTCCCTCACAGTCTCATACCTAACAGGCTCCTCCCTCACAGGCTCCTCCCTCACAGGCTCCTCCTTCACAGGCTCATACCTAACAGGCTCCTCCCTCACAGGCTCCTCCCTCACAGGCTCCTCCCTCACAGTCTCATACCTAACAGGCTCCTCCCTCACAGGCTCCTCCCTCACAGTCTCATACCTAACAGGCTCCTCCCTCACAGGCTCCTCCCTCACAGGCTCCTCCCTCACAGTCTCATCCCTCACAGGCTCCTCCCTCAACGGCTCCTCCCTCACAGGCTCCTCCCTCACAGGCTCCTCCCTCACAGGCTCCTCCCTCACAGGCTCCTCCTTTACAGGCTCCTCCCTCACAGGCTCCTCCTTCACAGACTCCTCCCTCACAGGCTCCTCCCTCACAGGCTCCTCCTTCACAGGCTCCTCCCTCACAGGCTCCTCCTTCACAGGCTGCTCCTTCACATGCTCCTCCTTCACAGGCTCCTCCCTCACAGGCTCCTCCCTCACAGGCTCCTCCTTTACAGGCTCCTCCCTAACAGGCTCCTCCCTCACAGGCTGCTCCTTCACATGCTCCTCCCTCACAGGCTCCTCCCTAACAGGCTCCTCCCTCACAGGCTCCTCCTTCACAGACTCCTCCCTCACAGGCTCCTCCTTCACATGCTCCTCCTTCACATGCTCCTCCCTCACAGGCTCCTCCCTCACAGGCTCCTCCCTCACAGGCTCCTCCTTCACATGCTCCTCCTTCACAGGCTCCTCCCTCACAGGCTCCTCCCTCACAGGCTCCTCCTTCACAGGCTCCTCCCTCAAAGGCTGGCATCTGGTGTCAGAGTTTTTAAAAAGGAATAGAATAATGAAGTCCGGCATCAGCACTGCTTCAGTACTGCTTTACTACAACTCCCATGATGCACTGGGTTAACATGACAGCCTCTTAATCACTTTCTTAGATGGTATGGAAATGACTATTGGTGATAAATACTGTTTAAATAACAAAACAAAAGAGGTATCCTTCAAATTATTGCATTGTATATTCTCCCGAAAAAGCTTTGAGTGGATTTGCTGTTGACATAGACGTATCGCACAATTTATGAGGGACTCAAGAGGAAACAGTTCATCACTTGTTTGTTGTCTGCAGACATACACATAAATGGATGGAAGTGGGAAATTATATTAGAATTATAACTAAACAAACTGTAACATTTTTGTATAAAGAAATGATTCTGGGTTACCTGAATGACAAAGTAGACAAGGATTGTATCTTTATTGCATAATTGTTTTTATTTGTAGCAAAATTGAAAAATTCATAAAGCCAAATGATCCAACTTCAAACCCAAATTCCAACATTTTCTGAATGAAATCAATCAATACTCTAATATTATCAAATCAAAAGGCAATTCCAACTAATTAGGTTTTTGAAAAATGCTAAATGTATTAAACCCCATGTGTCATTGAATTGATATTTCTTTTTCTCATATATTGTATGTGTATATTTATTTATAATTGTGCTTTATTTTTTTGTTTTTCTGCAATTTGTACACGTCAGTTCCCCCTGAGACGCTCATGTTGTTGTATTATGTTGTTTTTTATGATAGTCTGAACAAAAAAACTGTCGTGAAGCTCAACAAACCCAAACGTCTGTTCTAACAGAAACTGAACAAAACTGGATGAAATCAGAGGAATTCAAGTCAGACAATCCAGTGTTGGGTCATAAAGTCATCTTCAGAAAAGAAAAAGCTAATAATGTCTGACTGAAGGAGAAGATTACATTTCAGACTTCAGTCACTTCTGAAAAACTTGATGTTAAGTTTAAATATAAAGTAATAACAAAATCAAAGAAACAGGTTTGATGTGACACAATTAAACTAAAGTGGAACAATTTAATCTCCCAGAAATAAACTTTTCAGTCAGACAACTCATGCAGTAAAGAAGATTGATTCCATATTTCTTTTAGTTTGGCATAAGGCTCTGTTCAGATCCATAAAACAAAGATCTTCATAGAAAACTTTGGGTATTAAACTACCCCAAACGGAGCTCAGAGGTGGAAGCCGGGGAGGAGAGTGGGGTGACGAACGCAGCGCTCACGGAAATGGAAGAAGAGGATTGGACCGTACCTGGACTTAAATAGGACGATGAACAGGTGAGTTGATGAGACTGAACCGCCTGCAGGGAGGAGGAACCAGCTAAACGCACTGCTAGAGTTGCCTGCCTGAAATACTCCCAGGGTCATTCACTTTTGTTAAAGTTACGTTTTTGATGTCAAAACAAGAAAAACGAATAAAACTTTAACGTCTTCACATTTTTGTATAGTTACAATCACATATGTTTTATCAGTATCAGCTGTATATAAGTTAGATGGACAGGTTTTCACATGAGTGCAGCAATGACGATTTTCCTACAGAGCTGCATTTGACGGCTGTGCTATAAAAATGTGTCCTGGTGCTCCGGGGAATCTACCCCCCCCTGCTCTTCCTCCCCAGGTAGAATCCACTTCTTGGGTTCCACCTTTCCTAATTGGACTCAGCTGTCGGCACTCACCTCAACAGCATCGCTGTGTAAGATGTGCCTGCTTGAGTTGTCATCGCCAGTTCGTTGCCCTCTATGGTGCAGTACTCGGTCTCTCCCTCGCGTACTCATGACTACCTCCTAGTCTACAGGATCTATCACCAGTTGAGCTGACCTGGCTCCTCACATCAACTGACTGTCTGATTACGCCTAAGGACTCGACCTCCAGCCACGCCACCACTTCACGCCATGCAGCCGCTAACATCGTCGTCCAATTCGCTCCAAACAACAGAACGAGGATTGCTACACTCGCTCTAGGACTGCATTCAGTTCCTCCTCCATTGGGACTCATGCTCTTCCATCATCCCAAGACGCCATCACAGATTCCTCCGTCAGCCACAAAACCCTTCCCTGAACAGCTGTGTCCTCCTGGACAATAAATCTCTGACGTTATCTATTCTTGCGTCCAGGATCTTTCCGGTTTCCAGCATCTGGGTCTGTTTTTGTTCATCTTAAACATGACAAAATGGTGCAGAACAGTGTTTCCAGCCATAAATCACTGAAACAAGGATCCTCACCAGAACTTGGTGGGGTCTACATTTTAGTTGTGGTAAAGCCAAAGCTAAGCAGACCTTTTAGTTGGTAACTTCTATCTTTCCAGATGGGATTGGAAGGATCTATCTGGAGGTAAACCTGAGTGTTGATGTTCCCCTCCCATGCAGTAGGTGGCAGCACTCTGAAAAAAGAAACATGGGTTTGTGTGGGTGTGTAGAAACAAAGGTTTGAAACCAATATTTTGGTCTTGTAGAAGATTTTTAGTTTGGTTTACACCAAGCTGCTTGAGTGATTGACAGCAGACATGGGGTGTCATGCTGTATCACAGTGGATCAGTTCAGCGGATCAGATAAGTACCAGAACTGACTTGGCTCAGACTTCTGGGGGGTATTCCAGGAAGCATGTTTAAACTAGCCTGACTTTGAGTCTGAACTCTGGCTGAAATCCCCCTGAACTTGCTTACTCTGGGTATGTCGGTTCCAAAAGACCGGATATGAGTTGGCGTAATTACGCTCGACTTGGTAACCCTGGGTTAATGCACGGTACATAAAGACATTCTCAATAGATCGCCGATTTCTGGAGTCACTGTGGAAACACGTGGAGAAAAAAAAAGAAAGCGGAACACTTGAGACAGAAGTGAGACGGAGTCTGAGATTTTAATGACAGCGGAAAGAAATTACAAGTCCATCAAAAAAGTAACATGGCTGAAAAATAATTTAAATAATTTAGTTAAATTAATTCAAACTCAATAATTGTTTATACAACTCAAGTTTACGTATTTATCTAACTAAATGTCACATTACTCCATTAATCTTTTTTCCATCTTAATTACTTATATTTCTTGAACTCTCATATGTCTAAGTTTGAGCCGGCAGATATGCTCATTTTTACAACAATAAAAAGAACGGAAAAAAATGCACGGAGTGCAAAAATTCATTAAAGAATTTTCCATCACTGTCATAACAGTTTTAAGTGGTAGGGGTGCTATATAAACTCATCATCCTCTACTTTACTCTCACTCATGGTGCAGAGACGTAATCATAGTAAGACAAAATAGCTCGGCCAAACACGGTGAAACACAGTAAAACAGCTATACAACTAAACACATTTTGTAAAAAAACCCACACTTAGACCCAAATCCGTCCAGACAGGCAAAGGGAATGATATCCCAGAATCGCTTGCGGTGCCGATCTAACAGCAGCATCAAAGTTACACCTACTTAATTGAATTAATTTGAACGAAAGGAAAATAACTGTCTGAAAACTATGTGTTATTTTTAAGGTGACCTAACAAAAAAAAAATGATTTATCTTAACTGAAGCAAATAATTAAGTTAGATCAAAGTAAAAAAGTTTATCTTTCCAACATCCATATGTGGTCTTATCACCCTCTCATGGTGGAAAAAGTATTATCTGAGCTTTTTCATCCACTAAGTCATCTTTAAATGGACACGCCATGCTGCTTCACCTCTCTGTAAACAAACTAACCTTCAACTAAACCTGCTCCAGACCAGGTTATGTTCAGAGCATGAGTTGCCATGGTAACTTGACCTACCCTGAAACATACCTCCATTTCTGGAACCGAAAGCTGAGGTTATCCACTTCCTTAGCCTCAAACTTATCGTGGGAGCTAGCATAACCTGCTTTCTGGAATACCCCCCAGGTTAATGGTTCAGCTCTGCTGGTTTACGTTCAGGTGAGGAGCACAGAGGAAAACGCAGTGAAAAGAAGATGGATCGGTTAGTGAGTGGATTATGAAAACATGAAGCTGCAAAAGTGTCAGGATCCTCTTAAAACAAAGAACTTCCATCCGAGGCTCCGAGTCTGTTTGCCTGTTGTCACACAGAGAATGGCTGTGAGGACAAAGAGCTGTGGGGAAACGGGATAATCAGTGATTGTGTGGGTTGCTGCCACGCTTTAAGCCTCTGGAGTCATTGTTGTGTGGCTCAGACTCAGGGCTGTTTGCAGACTTAAGGGAGTCCAGCTCCAAATATCAGACCATGAAGCTTTGGTAAAACAAAGACTGCTGCTGGAAACTCTCCCCGAGTGTGAACAATCACACGCCGTGCTGCTCTGTTTGGCTTCACAGGCTTTTTTATGCCGCTTTTTACCCGTTCTGCTCTGGTTTCCAGCTCTGCCCATAGCACAATGCGTGGTATCTCTGCTGCCATCAGTATGTGAACGTGTCTGCGCGGGGTTTGTGAGTGCTGAAGGTTGAAATAAAGGACTGTACAAGGAAACACCATTACCATCTAAGGACAGCAGTACACTTCCTCTTTGAAGAACTGTTGGAATTTCTGAATTTGACATACAACAGACTTTTGTTGTTTGTCAGGATAAAATGTTAACATGTGAAGCTACAGACACACTGGACACGTGACACGAGTTAGAGAACATGCTAAACACGCACTTGGCCCATGGTGTTCACACTGGACAGGCAGGGAGGGGATTCTTCTTCTTTTTTTCTACCAATCTGCCAATCTCCACCTGCAGCTGGATGAGTCTTGGTGTGAAATGTCGTGGTGGTGTAAATCTGGTGGATCTTGCTCCAGACCTTTTCCCTCACAGCTCTGTTCTGATACATGAAAACCTTGGAGTCACAGAATTCCAGCTGGGAACGAACTGCAATTATTCGTTTCTCTTCCATGATCAAATTTTAAACAAAAAAGGGGCGCCCTTACGTCACTACTGAATCCGAGTCCCTGATTGGTCAAAGTTTGACCTGCTTTCACCGTGCGTTCAATGGCCACACGTTTTGCACGCAGAGCCCAAACACGGTGGTAGAAACTTGCGTGACGACGTTTGAACGGGAGAGTTTTGAATACAGAAGCCCAAGGCGCACATATATGCGCCTGAACAATGACTTTTCATTGGAAGTGGTTGCTTGAAGGCGCGTTACCGATGGCGATGTGGACGTGGCTTCAGACTGACCCAGCAGGAAGTGCACCTCTCAGTTTTTGGAGTTAGACTCAGCCTCTGGTTTCACCCCTTTTTTCTATTTATGAGGACAAACTGAATGGACCAAATAGTTGCTGTGGGGTAGATGTTTGAGACCTTATGGTCTTATCTTATATTCAAGACAAAGAACTGCTGTACAGATCTTTGAGTCAGCAGTACTGTCCGCCCCTCTACAACAGGAATCAGAGGCCGAATCCAAATAGTGTCCAAATAGTTTCTTCTAATCCAGAAGTCAATCATACTTGATGAGGTCATCAGTAGTCGCCGGTCATCCACATTAGCATGTAGCTGCTAGCGCTCAGAAAATACAGAACAACATCAGTTATATATTTTTAAAAAGTCCTGCTGAAACAAAATGTACTTACATTTACATGTTCTGTCCCCTAGAGGACCCCCACGTGAAGAACTGCGCTTCCCCTCTGCAGCACACGGATTACCCTAGTGTCCCGCGAGGGTTTCCCTTTAGAAAACTATTTTGGAAACCCCCATCCCTCCAGATGCCCCTACAATCAGGAGAAGGCAAAGCGGCCTCTGGAGCATGAGGCTGAGCCACAGATCGCTGAGGCTTCTATAACCTCTCTGAGTAGGATGGAGGATGGAACATGGAGCTACCAGCTCCATGTTCTGCACTCGGGGCAATAACCCCCAAGCTGGAGGAGTGGCTACAACAGATACCTGGAAAGACCTCAAGTGCAGTGCTAGGAACAGCTAAGATACTGCAGGACCCTCAAGCTCCCAGGCCTCTGGTAGAGGACCCCAGCTTGGAGGAGAAACCACCTGCTGAGGGGGGGAGAGGGGTATTTTTGTTTTTTTAATATATAGCCTATCCCTTGTGCTATCTTAGATGACCCCCACCCTCACATTGACGTGTTCTCCCTACCATGACAAAGGTGGATAAAGGTGGAAAGATTTCATGTAATCCATGGACACCAGTGAAGATCACAAATCATTGAAGAAAAAAGGTTCAGAGCACTGTCTAGTGGGTCTAGATCAGTGTTTTTCAACGTGTGCCGTGGGAGATGGTCAAGTGTGCCGTGAGAAATTTCCCTCATTAACTGATCTAAAAGCAATGACCATCTCCAGGAAATCAGCTCTTTGTTCATCCAAACAGGCCCTGATAAAATACTGAGAAGTTAAGAATATGAAATATCATAACATTATTTTTTCGTTTTTGTTTATATGATTCTATTAAAGACATTTTGATTAGAATAAAGGGATACCGCGATTTAGCTGCAGCTATAACTGTTTGCAGAAAAGTCCCGCCCCTTTAACTGTCTCCACCAATCATTCTTGAAGGCTAAATCACATGTCATCAGTCTGACCAATCAGAAGTGGTTAACGTCTTCACTTCCTTGTTTCGATTTAGCTCATAAAGTCTCTCAGTTCCAACAGAAGAACCAGCTAAAGCTCGTCTTTAGCGGTGTAGCTTTCCACAGAATCCGGTATCAGACTGGAACAAGTGAACAAAACCATGAAGCTCAGAGACGCTGGTCTTTCTGCGGTCGGCGGATTACGGGCACTACATCTCCCATGATGCAGTAAAGTGACTGTCTTAGCGCACAATGAGTCTCTCCTCTTAACATCTTAAAACAACGAACACACATCAAACAGTTTTTGAATCTTTTGACTTAATTTTTAATACACCTTTTAGAAAAAACAGCTGCAGCTTCCAGAGTTTTCTGCAACATTTATCACAAAAATGCATGTGAGACTGCAGAGCGGCTGTAGATCAATACAGACTGAGCTTTTTCTTTTTTTTAATTTATCTATTTTTTTGGATGCTGGTGTGCCGCGGGGTTTTTGTCAAGGTTAAAGTGTGCCGTGGCTCAAAAAAGGTTGAAAAACACTGATCTAGATGACCCAACTCCCAACGGTGAAGTGCCTAGGATAGCACATGGGGTACATGAGACTTCATTGCTTGTTAAATTCAAATGTGAACGTAAACAGTTCAAACTAGTATTTGAAGACACCAACACTTGTTTACGCACTAACACAAGGTTTGATGCTAAAACGGTTCAACAGGTAGACACAGATAAAAAGGAGGCTGCTGCTGAAATGAACTGAAGCAAATGAAAGCAGCAAAGGATTTTTTCAGGCCTTGAAGTACTTCTCTGTCATTCGTCGTGACTTTATGATGAATCTTTGATAAAGAAAACTTAACTTAATGAATTGAGCTCAGTTGGAAAAAGTGAAAACACAAAAGCTGATGGACCTGATGACATCATCGCCCATGCTCAGGAGGGAGCATACGTTTTCCATTTTGAACTATTCAACTATATTTTCTTTGATTAAAAGGTTTTAAAGTCCCACTCTGATCCTCCTTTGGTCTACTTTCAAAGTTTCCCTACTTGTTTTTTAGTGAGATGACGTTTTTAGGCCAAAAAAACAAAACCTGTGATTTATTTGTAAAGGTTCTACAGAACTGTTGGCGTGGAGTAAGCCTGTGCTGATATACCATTAACCCTTCGTTTACCCGCTCTCCTGCTAGCTTACAGCCCCCCACACCCCAATCTAACATTGCTGCTGCTGCAAAAAAATGACAGCAGTATCAGATCTGTCCATCCGTCCAGTTCTGATCCAGATTCCAGCTCAGACCAGGAAAACAGAGAAGTCATGGATCTGTTGGTCTGCAGGTGGATGATCAGAAAGGGGTGGAGCAGAGAGACTGTGGCCCCCCAGTTCCTGTTTGTACGTAGAAACTACCATCTTTTTGAAATATTTTTTCATTCACCATGATTTAATTAAATTCTCAGAAATGCAGATTTAATCTTTATTTTCTTTACCCCTTGTGCTATCCTAGGCACTTTAACATTGGGAGTGGGGTCATCTAGACCCACTAGACAGAGCTCTGAACCTTTTTTCTTCAATGATTTGTGATCTTCACTGGTGTCCATGGATTACATGAAATCTTTCCACCTTTATCCACCTTTGTCATGGTAGGAAGAACACGTCAATGGAAGGGGGGGGGTCATCTAAGATAACACAAGGGTTAAGAATGTCTTTCATCATCAGAAAAATGCCACAAGAACACGTTAAACACTAAAAAACACATTTTCATTTGAGTGGGTGTTTAGGTTTGAGCTGAAGAAAATAGAATCATCTTGTGATGGTGCATCAACTGAAACCCTGAATAAGCCGATTAGCTAAATTCAAATTTTAAAAAAAATCAGGAAAACTTGACATTTTCCTCCAATATTGTTCTTTTTTGCTAAAATGAATCCGTTTCTGAGCAGTGAAGCATTGAGGCTTCAACCACAGATGGTGTAAAAAAAAAACAAGCCCCGTGATTTTCTTTGATGATGATGTCATTGGAATAAAGTGGGCGGGGCAAAGAAGTATGAAGGTAAGTCTGCTTTAGAGGGAACATTTATGAATCTCTATGAGAAGCATCGTTAGAATGAAGTTCATGTCTTGAATATTACCAGACCTGACATGTTTGGAGCTGTTTGTCTGTTTCTGCAGTCACTGTGTTACACTAAGGCTAATGGAGACCAACCCGACCCCCAGGTTCCGGTTCCTCAAAGAGGAAGTGTTGCCGCTTGGCTATAACTTGTGGACAGTTCAATATCTGTAGCGAACATTCCCTTTAGGATTCCCAATCATGTTTGGCAGAAATCTTCCTCTCGGTCTGATCTAGATCAAGTCTGGTCCTTTAAAACAGCTGCTAGGAACCAATCACAAGTCCACGACACGGACCGCAACACGGGAACCAAACATGAGGACCCCCCAACCCACTGGAGGACCACTGGTTAAGGTTCACAAGCATATTTTTTACTACATTAAGCCCCTCCTTCATGCAGCGTAGCTTCTTCTGGCAGTCAGCTGTCCGTTGACAGCCCTTCCATCAGCTGTTCCTCCCCTCAGCTGTTCCTCCCCTCAGCTGTTCCTTCCATCAGCTGTTCCTCCCCTTCAGCTGTTCCTTCCATCAGCTGTTCCTTCCCTCAGCTGTTCCTCCCCTTCAGCTATTCCTTCCATCAGCTGTTCCTTCCATCAGCTGTTCCTCCCTTCAGCTGTTCCTCCCCTTCAGCTATTCCTTCCATCAGCTGTTCCTTCCATCAGCTGTTCCTCCCTTCAGCTGTTCCTCCCCTTCAGCTATTCCTTCCATCAGCTGTTCCTTCCCTCAGCTGTTCCTCCCTTCAGCTGTTCCTCCCCTTCAGCTGTTCCTCCCTTCAGCTGTTCCTCCCCTCAGCTGTTCCCCCCCTTCAGCTGTTCCTTCCATCAGCTGTTCCGTCGCTGAAATAGAAACCAAACAGGACAGAAGGAAGCAGAAAGAGCCAGAAGGCTGAAACACCAACATTTTCATTGGAAATACAGGCAGCAGGACTCAGAGCCGAATGAAAAGTCAAATCTGGACATTTATTTGCACAATTTTACACAGAATGACAGGATTTATTCATAGAAGAAACTCTTAAACATTTAGCTCTGTGATGTACATCAGATGTGACTGGACTGCTGTGATTCTGTTTGGGCCGGCACACAGAAGTGAAGAGCTGCTATTGCCCCATGTGTTGTAACCTCGGTATCCATGACCTGGGCTCTGTCAGCTGCAGCTACAACAAAACGCTGTGCTGCTCCCTACTGTTGGTCTGACTCATAGCATCGGCAGTCCTGTGTGCCAGAACACAGAAGCAGCACATCAGTGATGGGGGGTCAACAACCAGTGTTCGTGCTCCAACACGTGTTTGTAACAAACCACAGTTTCATGGTCACATGTGAGGGAGCGGGACTTAAATAAAGATCATGGAGGCCTCTGGCTGAAGTCTGAGCACGCTCAGATCAAAGCTCGGGTAACTCCACATCCACCGTGGACCTTCAGGGTCCTGCTGCATCCAAAGGTGGCGCCTGCAGACGCCGGATGAGGCGTGCTTTCAGGCTCAGGACTTAGTGTGGGGCAGGTTAAGGTTGAGTGTTATCGAGTGTGTGTGAGGCGGGGGTCCAGCCGCGCTTCTCATCAAGGTTCCTTAAGCTGGTTCTGGATGTCCCGCCCACTGATGATGTCATGGTTTCTGAAAACCAACCAATTTCCCTTTCTGGAGTTCTTGCAGTGACCAAACCTCCCATAAGACTGCGGGGACGTTTTTTTGGGCCACCTGTGGAAAGTTCTGTCCTCCGACCACCCTGAAGCTCAGGAAGGCGGAGCTATGGTTTACGATGCAGCAATGGGTTCAGGTCCACGGACGGCCGTCAGGACCAACCGCCGACATCAACTCGTTTTGGCATTTTCTCTGTCAAAGTACAAAACCCAGAAACAAAAATAGAAAACAGGACAAGATCTCCTTTTGGCAACACAGAAAGGCTCGGTGAGGTCCGATGGTAAACATTTGGTTCTGTACAGGGGGTGGGGGGGTACTCGCCGCCGTTTCAGCTCATGAACTGCGTGTACCCCTCCGCCCCCGTGACAATCACATCCATCCAGATCCTCATGGCCTCTGCCGACGGCGCCACCATGTAGTACAGGCGGTCGTGGGTCTTCACGCAGAACGTCAGAGACGGGTTCGGACTCTGCGGGACAGAAGGAAGAGTCAGAACCAAAGAACCAGACCAGCGAGGAGAGGGGGGCAGGTCCAAATGCTGAAGAGTCAGTCAGGAAACTGTGGTGTGGAATCAAAGCGCCCCCTGCAGTACGGAGTGAGAAAAACCTCAAGGGAAGGACGCCTCACTGCTACGCCGTCAGCTGCTGACGAAGAAGCAGCGCCGCAACCGTTGGGACAGAATCCGAATGCAATGTCAAAACTGTTCGGATTCTGGAAAAGTCGGATTTCTGATGATTTGTGGGCTGAAAACAGTCGGACTCTGGAGGGCGAGGAGAGCGGGAAACGGGCCGAAACACGGGCAAAAAACCTGACCAACGGGTTTGTTTTAAAGATAAGGAGACAGAAAAAGAGTCCTAGCAAAGACCTAAAGCTGCGTTAACGCCCAACACCATTCGCCCGCAGAGGCGGCCCGTTTCAATGTTAGGCCAATGGTACAGACGCAATCTGAGCGACGGCGCGAGCTAAGGTAATTTGAGTGGTGTGGCGTGATTTGAGCGGTGAGGCGTGATTTGAGTGGTGTGGCGTGATTTGAGAGGTTTGGCGTGATTTGAGAGGTTTGGCGTGATTTGAGCGGTGAGGCGTGATTTGAGCGGTGAGGCGTGATTTGAGAGGTTTGGCGTGATTTGAGAGGTGAGGCGTGATTTGAGAGGTTTGGTGTGATTTGAGAGGTGAGGCGTGATTTGAGAGGTGAGGCGTGATTTGAGAGGTGAGGCGTGATTTGAGTGGTGTGGCGTGATTTGAGAGGTTTGGCGTGATTTGAGAGGTTTGGCGTGATTTGAGCGGTGAGGCGTGATTTGAGAGGTATGGCGTGATTTGAGAGGTTTGGCGTGATTTGAGCGGTGAGGCGTGATTTGAGAAGTGAGGCGTGATTTGAGAGGTTTGGTGTGATTTGAGCGGTGAGCCGTGATTTGAGCGGTGAGGCGTGATTTGAGCGGTTTGGCGTGATTTGAGCGGTGAGGCGTGATTTGAGAGGTGAGGCGTGATTTGAGAGGTTTGGCGTGATTTGAGAGGTTTGCCGTGATTTGAGAGGTGAGGCGTGATTTGAGAGGTTTGGCGTGATTTGAGAGGTTTGGTGTGATTTGAGAGGTGAGGCGTGATTTGAGAGGTTTGGTGTGATTTGAGAGGTTTGGCGTGATTTGAGAGGTTTGCCCTGATTTGAGAGGTGAAGCGTGATTTGAGAGGTTTGGTGTGATTTGAGAGGTGAGGCGTGATTTGAGCGGTGAGGCGTGATTTGAGAGGTGAGGCGTGATTTGAGAGGTGAGGCGTGATTTGAGAGGTGAGGCGTGATTTGAGTGGTGTGGCGTGATTTGAGAGGTGAGGCGTGATTTGAGTGGTGTGGCGTGATTTGAGAGGTTTGGTGTGATTTGAGAGGTGAGGCGTGATTTGAGCGGTGAGGCGTGATTTGAGAGGTGAGGCGTGATTTGAGAGGTGAGGCGTTATTTGAGAGGTTTGGCGTGATTTGAGAGGTGAGGCGTGATTTGAGAGGTGAGGCGTGATTTGATAGGTTTGGCGTGATTTGAGAGGTGTGGCGTGATTTGAGTGGTGTGGCGTGATTTGAGAGGTTTGGCGTGATTTGAGAGGTATGGCGTGATTTGAGAGGTTTGGCGTGATTTGAGCGGTGAGGTGTGATTTGAGCGGTGAGGTGTGATTTGAGCGGTGAGGCGTGATTTGAGCGGTGAGGCGTGATTTGAGTGGTTTGGCGTGATTTGAGAGGTTTGGCGTGATTTGAGAGGTGAGGCGTGATTTGAGAGGTTTGGTGTGATTTGAGAGGTGAGGCGTGATTTGAGAGGTTTGGTGTGATTTGAGAGGTGAGGCGTGATTTGAGAGGTTTGGCGTGATTTGAGAGGTTTGGCGTGATTTGAGAGGTGAGGCGTGATTTGAGAGGTTTGGCGTGATTTGAGAGGTTTGCCGTGATTTGAGAGGTGAGGCGTGATTTGAGCGGTGAGGCGTGATTTGAATGGTTTGGCGTGATTTGAGAGGTTTGGCGTGATTTGAGAGGTGAGGCGTGATTTGAGAGGTTTGGTGTGATTTGAGAGGTGAGGCGTGATTTGAGAGGTTTGGTGTGATTTGAGAGGTGAGGCGTGATTTGAGAGGTTTGCCGTGATTTGAGAGGTGAGGCGTGATTTGAGAGGTTTGGTGTGATTTGAGAGGTGAGGCGTGATTTGAGCGGTGAGGCGTGATTTGAGAGGTGAGGCGTGATTTGAGAGGTGAGGCGTTATTTGAGAGGTGAGGCGTGATTTGAGTGGTGTGGCGTGATTTGAGAGGTGAGGCGTGATTTGAGTGGTGTGGCGTGATTTGAGAGGTTTGGTGTGATTTGAGACGGAGGCGTGATTTGAGCGGTGAGGCGTTATTTGAGAGGTTTGGCGTGATTTGAGAGGTGAGGCGTGATTTGAGAGGTGAGGCGTGATTTGAGAGGTGAGGCGTGATTTGAGAGGTGAGGCGTGATTCAAGAGGTGAGGCGTGATTTGGGTAGCACAGCCACGCTGTGGGCTGTGGACACGCTGATGTCGCATCAACCAATCTCCACTGTGGCGCGTGACGTCTTCAGTGACAGCGGGCCGGATCCACAATTGATCCACAGTCCTCCTCGGCTTCCACCCGTTCTCTCAAGCCTTTATCTCGTATCCCTTTGGGGCGGTGGCGTTCCCGGAGCCCTTCCCGGCTACTTCTAAAGAGTATGACTTAGAAAGAACTCTGCCTGAATATCAATACGTCTTTCATTGAAATAAAAATGATAAACTTCTGCTCATTTAATGATCACAATGTTCAGCACTGCAACTGGATCTCATGTAGAAGTTGCCAGAACTTTTAAACTGATCAGGAGTCTGAACAGTGCTTCAAAATAAAGAAAAAAACACGAATTCTTTCCAGAAACAACAAAGTGATGATGATGAGGCAGCCTGCCAGGATGAAGGAGACGCTTTAATGGGACTAAGATGCTTTGTTTCCTGACAGTCTGCTCTGCAGCTGCTTCATGTGTGATATTTGTCTGTGGTGAGAAGCAGAGCGGCCATCAAAAAATCGTCCTGCCCGTCCTTGAGCAGGACACTGAAGCCACGTGTCCTGATGGTTACAGGTTGAGTTCAGTCAGCGCTTTGGGCCTTATGACCTTAGAAAAGCGCTCCATGACTGTTTGCCATCTTCATTCCTCCAAATTTCAGACCATCTCTGCACATTAAAGTCTCCGACCATCTTTGGATCTGTTGTTAAAGTGTTCCTGGTGGTTTTTCATTATGGTTATGTCGTTTTTATGCAGAGCAATAGCTATGCATAGTTTTCTAGAACAGTTTTCTAGGTCTACGCCTGATTCACAATTTCAATAAAGAAACACTCAGAAATGCAGTTTAAGTCTTAATCATTAGAAAAATGTCACATGTTAAAAACCCCTCAGAGTGGGTCTTTAAGCAGAAATAATCTGAAAACAGTTCATTTAGACTGAGCAAAGTGCCGTCACAGGAATCTGTCCTGCAGTGACGGTCCTCTCCCTCCCTCCAGGAAAACCCCCACCAGGCTGAGTTGGGCTCATCTTCCTGCCCACAGCCTCAAACTGCCCCTGTAGTCGCTGCTGTCAGGCCTTGTGGACAGTGAAGGCATCATGACAGGGTCAGCTGTTCCCATGACCCCCCCCCCATTAACCGCAGACATGTTGACAGGGAGCTGGAGTGACGGTGAGGGGGGGTTACCTTGGTGGCGCTGCGCAGGTGGTCGTAGTAGACCTCCTCGATGGCCTGGAAGTAGATGACCCCCTTCAGCTTGGCCTCGTGTTTGTCTGCGGGGACAAAGCCACGTGTTGGGGTCAGAAACGGCCCCTGAAATCCTGACAGACCTTCATGGTGTATGGAGAAAGACGAGCGCAGCACTTCTGCTGGCGGTTGCGCGGCTCCGGCTCATGGTTGCGCGTTGTTTCATCATTCTCTGCAGAAGTGCAGCGGGAACCGGTGGGGAACTCGCAGCCTTTCTGCCTGCAGGCACAAACACTCCAGCTGCCAACTTAAGAGCAGGAGGTGGAAGCGCAGCGGCTCATTTCGAGGAACAAGTCTTCTTTGAAATGTGGGGCCGTTATCTGCTAACCAGCTCCCACATCTGCACCTGCATCCCCGGATTAGCAGCACTTAGCTGCTCTCAGCGTTCAAGGTCAGGAGACGCGGCGAGCGCATTTCAATCAGCCAGTGTGCCAGAGAGAGGGGGCAGCACGCCTCCTCGCCTTTAAACAAGGTGCTCTTTAAGCGCCTGAGCCCCACCTTCAGAGGACTTCAAAGGCCCAGCGAGCGGAGGGCTCCGGGCCCAGAATCAAATTACAGCGCCGCGCACGCCACCGCTCCCAGTCTGCACCAATGTCATGCAGCACGGCGGCCCCCACTTCACAGGCTGCTTCACGCCAATTTACAGCAGAGCTGCCGCTCGCCTGATGAAACCCAGCGCCAACCCCAGCTGAACCCCCCCATCCCACCCAGAGCTTTCTGTGTCACTGACGTACCACCATCCTCCATGTCAGCCCCCCTTCTGACGGGCCCCAGATTACCCCCCAATGAGACGCTTCAGGCAATGTTGACCCATAGAATACCGGTGTCTGCCCCCCCCCCTCAGCGAAAAGCACTCAGTATGAAACCCTACCAACAGTCTTACTGCAGCTGAAACAACACCCATACGATGAAACCACACACATAAGACGAAACCACGCCCATACGATGAAACCACACCCATAAGACGAAACCACGCCCATACGATGAAACCACACCCATACGATGAAACCACACTCATACGATGAAACCACACCCATACGACGAAACCACGCCCATACGATGAAGCCACGCCCATACGATGAAGCCACGCCCATACGATGAATCCACACCCATACGATGACACCACGCCCATACGATGAAACCACGCCCATAAGACGAAACCACGCCCATACGATGAAACCACGCCCATACGATGAACCCACGCCCATACGATGAAACCACGCCCATACGATGAACCCACACTCATACGATGAAACCACACCCATACGATGAAACCACACCCATAAGACGAAACCACGCCCATACGATGAAACCACGCCCATACGATGAAACCACACCCATACGATGAAACCACACCCATAAGACGAAACCACGCCCATACGATGAACCCACGCCCATACGATGAAACCACGCCCATACGATGAAACCACGCCCATACGATGAAACCACGCCCATACGATGAAACCACGCCCATACGATGAAACCACGCCCATACGATGAACCCACACTCATACGATGAAACCACACCCATACGATGAAACCACGCCCATACGATGAATCCACACCCATACGATGAAACCACACTCATACGACGAAACCACACCCATAAGACGAAACCACGCCCATACGACGAAACCACGCCCATACGACGAAACCACGCCCATACGATGAAGCCACGCCCATACGATGAATCCACACCCATACGACGACACCACGCCCATAAGACGACACCACGCCCATAAGACGACACCACGCCCATAAGACGAAACCACGCCCATACGATGAACCCACGCCCATACGATGAACCCACGCCCATACGATGAAACCACGCCCATACGATGAAACCACGCCCATACGTTGAAACCACACCTATATGATGAACCCACACTCATACGATGACACCACGCCCATATGATGAAACCACGCCCATACGTTGAAACCACGCCCATACGATGAAACCACGCCCATACGTTGAAACCACACCTATACGATGAACCCACACTCATACGATGACACCACGCCCATATGATGAAACCACGCCCATACGATGACACCACGCCCATATGATGAAACCACACCCATAAGACGAAACCACGCCCATACGATGTAACCACGCCCATACGATGAACCCACACCCATACGATGACACCACGCCCATATGATGAAACCACACGCATAAGACGAAACCACGCCCATACGATGTAACCACGCCCATACGATGAAAACACACCCATAAGACGAAACCACGCCCACACATTTAGCAGAGAACCATTAGATAACCAGGTTTTGTGATTCCTTTAGAAACAGGAACCCCTCTGGTTCAGAGAACGGACTCTCACCACTGAAGTAAGAGAAGGTCCTCTTGAGGCGGTCAAACACAAACCAGCGCTTCTTCCAGGACTTAATCTTGCCCCCCATCTTCACCAGGTAGCCCTTGCACATCTTCTCGGTGATGATGATGTGGTGGCACATGTCCACACTGTGGCCGGAGGACTCCACGTGCGAGCGCAGGTCAAACTCCTCTTTGCGGATTGGGAGGTAGCGGGTCATGGGACGGGCCTGCGGGGAGAGAGCAGCAACGTGAGGAATGTGGGCGGGACTAAAGGTGAAGCTTGTTTTTACTAAATAGTGAGCCTCATAACATTTTATCTACCTTATTTTCCATATTGTAGGCCGCACCAGATCAGAAGGTGCAGCGCCAGGGAAAAGTCTATTTTAAACTTGAAGGCGCTCCGAACTACAAGACGTATTTTGTGAGACAAATCCTAACGTCAATAAGACTTTATTAACTGTGTAGTAGGGCTGGGAATCACTGGGTACATCACCATACGATTTGCAATACATTGCTCACGATAACGATACTATCACGATAGGGCGATAATCTATATATATCCTCACGATATATCAAACTTTAAGAAAGAAGAACTTGAAAAACAGTTTTTTGGGAAAATATTTCTCCATTTATTTTTTTGTTTTTCAACACAATGATAATGAACAACTTGTGTCCTATTTGGTGTAATGAATAACAGACTTTTGTGCAACATTGCTGAAATCAGTAATACTCTGTCTTTGACCAACAATGACAATTTTCATTTGGAAATATCAGTAAAATTCAGTGTAAACAATAGTGAACATGAACAGCAGTGTCATTATTTAGTACAACATTGCTGTAAACAGGATCAAAAATGAATAAGTCAAGTAGCTGCAGGCACATTGGTATTAACTTTTAAAAAACAAAGCCATAGCCATCGCATTATTTAAAAAATAGTTGTAAATCAGATATTAATTCTGTGAACTAATTCTAGTGTCTTTGTTAAAAATAAATGAACCATTTAGTGCAAATGTGGTGGAAACAAAAATCAAGTAGCTAGGAACTTTCCTTTAAGTTATTTATGAAATAAACTACTTTAAAAATAAATGACCAGGGATAAAATCCATGAACTTAAAGTGCATCTAAAAGTAAACATCTTTGTGAACAACACGTTTGGGGAAAAGCTGCATGTGATGTATGTTTATATGTTCATGTTTTTCTGGAGAACATCAGGCTTTTTAGCGTCAAGATGCCGCTCGTCTACCTCTTGAGGAGAAGGGGGGTCTAAGGGCAGGGATGCCCCTCTTTCTGCTGTTTCCATGTCAACCATAGCTCTGGTTTGGGCGTACAGTGCAGGGATCATTGTTTCAGTATTTCTGAGAGGGAATGTCAAAGCGTGGCTCTGATGCATTCAATAAAAACCCAAACCCCTGGTTCTCCACCTGCTGCAGGGACGGAGCCCCTTGTTCATGTAAACAGCAATCCCGTTTGTTATTGCCTCTGCTCTGGCAGAAGACGGTGGTAGCTTCTCCTGGATAAAGGTATCCATGCCGGGCTGTGTCGGATTCAGGCCAGCAACAACCACGGCTTTCTCACACAACTCCGTTAATGCAGCTTCAGTGCTGCCGGCGCGTCTTTTAACTTGCTGCTCTCAGTATTCTCCTCGTTTTTCCCGTCAGCCATCTTTGTTTGAATGTGTATTCTTTTTCGTTCGCCCGCGACAGCCAATCTCACAACAAGCGCCCCCTATCGACCCTCTGAAGAATCGTTTTTCCAAAGGATGGTTAATATAACGTTTTACAGGGTCTTCAAACGTAAATAAAAGGTCAATACTTGACGAAGACGCATCGAGAATCAATCACGGGACTAAATATCACGATATATCACCATATCGATATTTTGGCACACCCCTAGTGTGTTCACAGTAACTCTACCGTGTTTGTGACATGCTACACATCAGCCTAGTTAGCAAATTCACAAAACCCCCAATAGAACATAACCGGCTAAAACAAACGTTACTGTGACTACGCTAGCTTTTAAAAAACAGTCCAGCACTGCTACACGCTAGCCTCATCAGCTGATCTAATACAGAATACAGAGAAAGGGATTAAAAGGTGAACTGGTGACCTTAGAACAGGAAGGCTGTTTGATGGCAGCGTTGTCACGCTAAACTGAAACTTGTGTCAGCAAAATCAAACTCGGAGAAAAGACAGATGACACACAACGCATGTGTAAACATTTGTGTTTCAAACGTAAAACTATTTTTGGAAAGCATAAAATAAATTGAAAGCAAATATTCAATGTTTTCATTTGCAACTTGGAAGGTTTCGTGTGCATCGTGGAGGCATACAAATCACTCGGTAGGGAGTTGGACCTTCTGACCACTGCAGTGCTACAGACCTGAGAGAAGTTCTTGGCCCTCAGCTTCACCTCCTTCTCCACCAGCCTCTGCCGGTGGAAAGCCTCGTCCTGGAGTCTCTTCTCAGCCTCCTCCCGCCTCCTCCTCTCCTCCTCCAGCATCTGACGGCGAGCCAGGCTCTCCTGTTCCTGGGGGAGGACGGCCATCATTGATTATGTTTTGTTCTGCGCCCTCTGTTCAGATGCACTCATTCCTGCTCTGCTGCTCATGTGGAGCATAACGATCAGCCTGCAGATGCGTCCAGGCCCTGGTCTGTCTGCTTCAGCAGAAACACCTTCATCCTTCTACAGAGAAAAGCAGCAGTCTGCAGCTCTGTTTGCAGCTGTCTGCAGCTCTGTCTGCAGCAGTCTGCAGCTCTGTTTGCAGCAGTCTGCAGCTCTGTTTGCAGCAGTCTGCAGCTCTGTCTGCAGCAGTCTGCAGCTCTGTCTGCAGCAGTCTGCAGCTCTGTTTGCAGCAGTCTGCAGCTCTGTTTGCAGCTGTCTGCAGCTCTGTCTGCAGCAGTCTGCAGCTCTGTTTGCAGCAGTCTGCAGCTCTGTCTGCAGCAGTCTGCAGCTCTGTTTGCAGCAGTCTGCAGCTCTGTTTGCAGCTGTCTGCAGCAGTCTGCAGCTCTGTTTGCAGCTGTCTGCAGCTGTCTGCAGCTCTGTCTGCAGCAGTCTGCAGCTCTGTTTGCAACTGTCTGCAGCTCTGTCTGCAGCAGTCTGCAGCTCTGTTTGCAGCAGTCTGCAGCTCTGTCTGCAGCAGTCTGCAGCTCTGTTTGCAGCAGTCTGCAGCTCTGTCTGCAGCAGTCTGCAGCTCTGTCTGCAGCAGTCTGCAGCTCTGTCTGCAGCAGTCTGCAGCTCTGTTTGCAGCAGTCTGCAGCTATGTTTGCAGCTGTCTGCAGCTCTGTCTGCAGCAGTCTGCAGCTCTGTTTGCAGCAGTCTGCAGCTCTGTCTGCAGCAGTCTGCAGCTCTGTTTGCAGCAGTCTGCAGCTCTGTTTGCAGCTGTCTGCAGCTCTGTCTGCAGCAGTCTGTAGCTTTGTTTGCAGCTGTCTGCAGCTGTCTGCAGCTCTGTCTGCAGCAGTCTGCAGCTCTGTTTTCAACTGTCTGCAGCTCTGTCTGCAGCAGTCTGCAGCTCTGTCTGCAGCAGTCTGCAGCTCTGTCTGCAGCTGTCTGCAGCTCTGTCTGCAGCTGTCTGCAGCTCTGTCTGCAGCAGTCTGCAGCTCTGTCTGCAGCAGTCTGCAGCTCTGTCTGCAGCAGTCTGCAGCTCTGTCTGCAGCAGTCTGCAGCTCTGTTTGCAGCAGTCTGCAGCTATGTTTGCAGCTGTCTGCAGCTCTGTCTGCAGCAGTCTGCAGCTCTGTTTGCAGCAGTCTGCAGCTCTGTCTGCAGCAGTCTGCAGCTCTGTTTGCAGCAGTCTGCAGCTCTGTTTGCAGCTGTCTGCAGCTCTGTCTGCAGCAGTCTGCAGCTCTGTTTGCAGCTGTTTGCAGCTGTCTGCAGCTGTCTGCAGCTCTGTCTGCAGCAGTCTGCAGCTCTGTTTGCAACTGTCTGCAGCAGTCTGCAGCTGTCTGCAGCAGTCTGCAGCTGTCTGCAGCAGTCTGCAGCTCTGTCTGCAGCTGTCTGCAGCTCTGTCTGCAGCAGTCTGCAGCTCTGTTTGCAACTGTCTGCAGCTCTGTCTGCAGCAGTCTGCAGCTCTGTCTGCAGCTCTGTCTGCAGCTCTGTCTGCAGCTCTGTCTGCTTCAGCAGAAACACCTGTATCCTTCTACAGAGAAAAGCAGCTGTCTGCAGACAGTTGCAGGAGTTGGATCTTCTTTGCTGAGCTCCTTCATCACAGCCCGATCACACAATAACCCCATCAGAGTTATGGATGAGCCTTCTGCTGCTCGTCCGTCTTACCCGGCACTCGATCAGTCTGGCCTTCTCCAGCTGCGCCTCCTTCAGCATCTGCTCCATGTCTTCAATTTTCAGCATCTCCATGCCAGCGACTCTGCAGACAAACGGACGTCAATGGAAAGTCGTCCGAGCAGATCATTATCCAACAGAAAAACCACAGAGCTGCGGTTGCGTCACGCTACCGACTGCGGTTCACTCCCACCGGGGCCGACCCCCTCCCAGTGACTGCTAAGTTTCATCAGCGCCCAGGCCGGAAAATGACGATCTGCCTCTGAAGGCGGCGTTCACGGCGGCTAACGCTGAGGCTCATTCATCATGCAGACTTCCTGTCATCTGATGCTGAAGCCGACGGCGTGAGAAACGTCATTTATGGAGAGTTTTTCAATACTGTAGCCTCAGTTAGACGCTGTCAGATTTACTGTAATTACCATGGAAACTAGATGGAATCCAGTTCAACGTAGCCACAAACCTAAAAGACTACAAGTGACGGTGAAAGTGTCAATGCAGAGTCTAAAGACCCCCCCATGAACGTTTTCTGGTAAGAGATGACAGATTTTAAGAATTTATTCTAACCCTTGTGGATCAAGAGCGGACAAAGAATGACGTTTGAAAAAGAGCTTATTTGATTATATGTTTAAATGCAGGGGGGGGGGGGGGGGCAATGTGAAAGTTGTCAACTTTCAATGCTTTTACATTAAAAAAGGATTTATTTGCATTTTTCAGACCAATCCCTGAACTGCTGCATGTGCACACGGCACACTCACGTGCACACGGCACACTCACGTGCACACGCCACACTCACGTGCACACGTTAAACTCACGTGCACATGTCAGGGGAGCAGGCAGAGTTGTTGCCGGTGGAAATGCTGGTGTCCATGCTGTCTGAGCTCTCCAGGCTCAGCGTGTCGTACGGCTGCTCCCCCCCTGCTGGTGGCGGCTGGTGGTGCAGGATGGAGTGGTGGAGCAGGGGGGCGGGGCTGCAGGTCAGCAAAGGGGAGGGGGCGGCGGCCAGGTGGGGCTGCGAGCTGTGGAGCGCCTCCCACTGGCACTGAGCCTCTGCAGCCGCCCGCTGTTTGAGCTCAGCCAGTCGGCGGCGCTGCTCTTCAATCACCTGCTGACCTGTGGGGGGGGGGGGGGGGGGGGGGGGGGGGGGGGGGGGCAGGACAGGATCTGGTTTAGGGACAAAGGTGGAGCAACGCTAACATGGAGCCACCAGCAGAACCGGAACCCCAAAGACCTCCACCATCATGAGAGCAGAACCTCAGGCGGTCTTCAGCAGAACCTCAGATAACCAACAGAGATGCAGACTGAAGGAGAGCGGCGTGTAGCTGCAGAACTTGTTGGAACTGAGAGACTTTATGAGCAGAATCAGAACAAGGAAGTGAAGACTTTAACCACTTCTGATTGGTCAGACTGATGACATGTCATTAAGCCTCCAAGAATGATTGTGGAGACAGTTAAAGGGGCGGGACTTTTCCTAAAACAGAGCTAAAGCTGCAGCTAAATCGTGGTATCGTCATCCTTATCAAAATGTCTTTAATAGAATCAAATAAACACAAAGAAAAAAGTATTTTATGATCTTTCATATTCTTAACTACTCAGTGTTTTATCAGTGCCTGTTTGGATGAACACAGAGCTGATATCATGGAGATGATAAATGTTTTTAGATCAGTGAATGAGGGCAATTTCCCACGGCACACTGGTTGAAAAAAACTGCACTAAGGAGTCCAGAACCAAGCCAGCTGTTGGCCCAGACCCGGAACAAAAAGGAGAGAGCTTCTGCAAAGACCAGAAAAGGACTTTGGGGTGGTACCAACACAGATGTGGGAAGAGGGTCAGGACCTGATGCTGGAGGCTACTCCTCTCTGAAGAACCAGAGGGCGTGCATGTGAGCGTGCATGTGAGCGTGCACGAGCATACCTTTCTGCTGCAGAGCCAGCTGCCTCTTGTTCTCGATGTCCTGCAGGGTGGCAGCCAGGTTTCTGGGCAGACTTCCAGTGCTGCTGACAGCCAGCAGGGGGCTCTGCCGAGGCACGCACCAGAGAAACATCATAAGCCCCTCCCCTCACGCCACTCAAACACCAACTGGCAGCTTACGTACCTTGGAGCTGGAGTTTCTTCCCAGCGTTGCAGCTCCGTGCTGCAGAGGAGAACAGGATCCGGACAGCGGGGGCGAGGGGCCGGGGTCGCTGTCCAGCTTTGAGCGAAACACCTGATGGAGGGAGGGGCAGAAGGATGTGATGTGAGGATTATGCAGGACGAAGGAAATCAGTCTCATGGCCTGTTTGGAGGAACTCCTGATCCCAAGCATCGCAAAAGAGACCTGAGAAGGAGGAAGGAGCGGCAGAACAGGAGGGGGAGGGTCTACCTGCAGCTGGGGCCTGCAGCCCATCCGGGGGCGGGGCCAAGGCCGGCTGGAGGCCGTCACCAGCTCCTGGTACCACAACTCAAAGTCCAGCTTAGCCAGGTGAGGATGACTGGACTCAGAGCGGCTCTGAGGAGCCCAAAGAGGAGCAGAGAGGAGGAAAAGGAGCAAAGGGAGGAAAGTAGGTTAAGGAGTCACAGCAGAAGAAGAAACGTTTGACTGAGAGGCGCTTCATCTTTCTCCTAACGCAGCCTTAACTGAACAGAGGTCTGCAGCTCTAATGAGGAGGAGAAGGACACACCTCCACAGACAGAGAAGGGGAGGAGCCTGCAGAGAGGAGGAAGGAGGGGGCGGGGCCACCTGCTGCAGGCCGCAGAGGCTGGCAAGTGGGGGAGGTGGGGGACGACTCCACTTTTGGCATCCTGAACATCTGACTGAGCTGGCCCACTGTCACATACTCCTTCATAGAGAAGAGGAGGAGGGAAGAGGGAGGAGGAAGAGGAGGAGGATGAAGTAGGAAGGAGGGAAGACGTAAAAAGAGGAGGAGGAAGGAGGGAGGAGGAAGGAGTTGGAGGAAGAGGAGGAGGAAGGACATAAAAAGAGGAGGAGGAGGAAGAAGAGGAGGAGGAAGGAGTAGGAAGGAGAAGGAGGAAGAGGGAAGAGGAGTTGGAGGGACGAGGAGGAAGGAGGGAAGACGTAAAAAGAGGAGGAAGGAGGAGGAAGGAGATGGAGGAAGAGGAGGAGGATGGAGGGAGGAGGAGGAAAGACATAAAAAGAGGAGGAGGAAGGAGAAGGAGGAAGACGGAGGTGGAGGGAGGAGGAGGAAGGAGGGAAGACGTAAAAATAGGAGGAGGAGGAAGAGGTAGAAGGAGGAGGGAGGAGGAAAGAGGAGGAAGAGGAGGAGGGAGGAGAAAGAGTAAGAGGGAGGAGGAACACAAGGTGGAGGGAGGAGGTATAAAAAGGGAAGATGTAAAAAGAGGAGGAAGAGGTAGAAGGAGGAGGGAGGAGGTGGAGGAAGAGGAGGAGGGAGGAGGAGGAAAGACATAAAAAGAGGAGGAGGAGGAAGGGGTAGGAGGAGGAGGAAGAGCAGGAGGGAGGAGAAGGAGGAAGAGGGAGGAGTACGGCAAAGGAGGAAGAGGAGGTGGAGGGAGGAGGAGGAAGGAAGGAAGACGTAAAAAGAGGAGGAAGAGGTAGAAGGAGGAGGGAGGAGGAGGAAGAGGAGGTGGAGGGAACATGTAAAAAGAGGAGATGGAGGGAGAAGGAGGAAGGAGGGAAGACGTAAAAAGAGGACGAAGGAGGGAGGAGGAAGGAAATGGAGGAAGAGGATGAAGGGAGGAGGAGGAAAGACAAAAAGAGGAGGAGGAAGGAGAAGGAGGAAGAGGGAGGAGGAAGAGGAGGTGGAGGGAGGAGGAGGAAGGAGGGAAGACGTAAAAAGAGGAGGAGGAAGAGGTAGAAGGAGGAGGAAGAGCAGGAGGGAGGAGAAGGAGGAAGAAGGAGGAGTACGGCAAAGGAGGAAGAGGAGGTGGAGGGAGGAGGAGGAAGGAAGGAAGACGTAAAAAGAGGAGGAAGAGGTAGAAGGAGGAGGGAGGAGGAGGAAGAGGAGGTGGAGGGAACATGTAAAAAGAGGAGGGGGAGGAGGGAGGAGGAGGAAGGAGGAGGAGGAAGGCAAAGGAGGAAGAGGAGGTGGAGGGAGAAGGAGGAAGGAGGGAAGACGTAAAAAGAGGAGGAGGGGGAAGAGAAGGGAAGAGGTAAAAGGAGGAGGGGGAAGAGGGAGGAGGAGGAAGGAGGAAGGCAAAGGAGGAAGAGGAGGTGGAGGGAGGAGGAGGAAGTAGGGAAAACGTAAAAAGAGGAGAAGGAGGAAGAGGTAAGAGGAAGCAAAGCAAACACAGTCACAGAGGACCAGCTGACCTGCTGTCAGAACTTTATCCCAAAGTTTGTCAAGATAAAAGTTATTTAAATCCAACAATAATCAGTATCATCTGCTAACACGTTTCTGGCAACCAATAAGAATGTTGTCATGGCAACCAGACTTAAGGACCCACTCAGATCACCTGATGATCTACAGTGAAAGTGTCCCCAGTGGTCTTTCAACTATGATTACAGGAAGACGTTAAAAACACAAAAACCCACCAATGTGATCAGAGCGGGTCTTTAGGATTCAGACTGAGGACGGCTTTCAGGGACCTGCAAACCCAGGTCAGACGCTTAGCACACATGATGTGGGTCAGCAGACAGAGGGGGGTCTAGCCACGCCCTTCTTCTGAGAAGTGAGAACCTTTTGACCCGGACGTGTTTCATTTGAAGAGGAGGGAGGACCGGTGCCTCCTTCATCCTTTCTCTGGTGGAGGAAACACAGGAGCGTCTTTTCCGAGACACTGAGCGGATGTGAATCCAGCTTTCTAGCATTTTAGATGGAGATTTATGATGTGCAGGGTTACACGTCTGCACACAGGAAATGCTCTGCTTGTAGTCCTCGTCTCACATTTGTAGTTCTTACGGAGTCTCCTGTTAGCTCATCTCACACTTAGGAGCTGTAGAGACAGAGAGATGAGGAGGAATGGAAGAATTCAGGCGACACTCTGAAGGTCTGTGCAGTTCCCTTAGGGGGCGGAGCTGGGGTAGGCGGGGCTTCTGAACAGAGAGGTTATTTCAACACGGTAGATGTCGTCACCCAATAACATGCCATTGATGTGATCAGCTGATTCTCTTTGACCGAGTCACAATCGTTGAGGAATGCCAACACTGGAGCATGAGCTTCTGTGTTCACGGGTTAAGGCCCGTTCACACCGGGACGAATTTCGCCGGCGATTTTCGCCGACGTTTAACGCCTCTTGACTAAACAAAGGGCACCAATGTGAGTGTGCACACCGACGCGAAAAAACGCCACGCGTCAAAGCGTCACTTTTTAAAAAACGCCTCGGGTTCGCTTTTTTGGTTTGACACGTCGCGTCGAAATCTATTCGACCAATGAGAATGGCGCTTTTGCACACGTGTCTGGAGCTTCTGAAGTTACAGTAAAACACAACTTGGGGGCGCTCAAACACAAAACTGCCCTGCTGAGCACACATACCAGCGAAGAAGATAGATGCCAAGTAGCGTCTACACTGCCGCAAAGAAATAATGACGGACATTCTAAAATATCCCCGAACCAAGCACCAGTTGGAGCTACTGGTGCTTGAAATATTCATGTTTTCTTTGTTTGATTCTGACAAGCGTGTAAATACTTGCTCTCTTCTTCTGAGTGAAAAGTGACTTTAAGAAGCGTAAAGTTGCGCAGCGCCACCTTGTGTACAGGAGTATTTCTGTTTACATTAAGCGCCATCTAATGTCAGGGAATGAAATTGCATGTTCACTCGTCTCATCGTCAGCGAAAATCGCCTGGGTGTGAACACAAAAAACGTGGCGAAAAACGCTGGCGAATAACGCCTGGCGAATATTCGTCCCGGTGTGTACGGGCCTTTAACCTGCAGTAAACTAGCTGGTCAGTTTGGTTCCGATTCTAAAGTGCAATGAGCTTCAGGAACCGGCGCAGGTTTCAGAGAGGATGCACTCACCTCCCTTAAGGCGGAGGAGGAGGACCTGGAGAAGCTCCTCCCCCCTGACAGACTGCTGTAGCTCCTCTCCAGCGCCGCCAGCCTCTCCTTCTCCTGCAGAACAGGCATTTCAGAACCAGCACTTCTCCACCAGGGAAGCTTTTGGGCGAGTGCAGACCTTCTGCAGCATCTGCAGCGTGAGCGTCCTGTCGGTGGCCAGCCGCTGGCGCTCCTGAGACGCCTGCAGGCCCAGCTGCTCGGCCTGCTTCTGCAGGGCGGACGCCCTCTCCTGCAGACACAGCAGACGCTGGGACCACCTCTACTCATCCGGGCTGAAAGCTGTGCTACGGTCAGAAAGTCTTTGTCTCTCAGATTAGGAGTGCAGACTCTCATCTGGACACTCAGTCCAGGTCTTGTTTTTCAAAATAAAAGCCGGTGAGGAAGCTAGCACACTGCTCTCTAATAAAGAACCCCCTGATCCTCCCCCTTTGCTATACCCTTAAAAGACGCCACTTCTGCCTCCTTTTGTAAAATATTTTCTAAAGATGCTGATTAAATTCATCCAGAGCAGATGGAGCCCCCACCCCCCCACATATTAGGCTTATTTAAGGATGTTATTGTCTTTTAAAAATTAGTATATTTATTATATATACAGTGCCTTGTTAAAGTATTTGCCCCCCTTAAACCTTTTGCCACATTTCAGTCTGCAAACAAAGATATAAAACTGTAAGTTTTGGTGAAGAACCAACAACAAGTGGGACACAATCGTGAAGTGGAACCACATTTATTGGATATTTCAAACTCGTTTATCAAATAAATAACTGAAATATTGGGCGTGCAAAATGATTCAGCCCCCTTAGGTGAATACTTCGTAGCTCCACCTCCTGCTGTGAGTCTCCTGGGGTTTGCCCCCTTCAGTTTTGAACATTCCTCCTTAAAACAGCTGGAGCTCAGTGAGTTTGGATGGAGAGCGTTTGTGAACAGCAGTTTCAGTTCTGTCCACAGATTCTCTATGGATTCAGGTCTGGACTCTAACACTGGATGTGTTTCTCTGTGAATCCTTCCCCGTAGATTTTCTTTATGTTTTGGATCGTCGTCTTGTTAGAAGAAAAGTCTCCGTCCCAGTCTCAGGTCTTTTGCAGACTCCATCAGGTTTTCTTCCAAAATGCTACTGTATGTAGTTCCTTCCATCTTCCCATCAATCTTCCCATCCTCCCTGTCCCTGCTGAAGAAAAGCAGGCCCAAACCATGATGCTGCCACCACCTTGTTTGACAGTGGGGATGGTGTGTTCAGGGTGATGAGCTGCGTTGCTTTACGCCAAACAGAACGTTTTGCATCGTTCCCAAAAAGTTGGATTTTGGTTTCATCTGACCAGAGCTCCTCCTTCCACATGTTTGGTGTGTCTCCCAGGTGGCTTGTGGGTAACTTTAAACTACACTTTCTATGGATATCTTTAAGAAATGGCTTCCTTCTTGCTACTCCTCCATAAAGGCCAGATCTGTGCAGTATACGACTGATTGCTGTCCTATGGACAGACACTCCACCTCAGCTGTAGATCATGGGCCTCTGGGCTGCATCTCTGATCGTCTTCTCCTTGTTTGAGCTGAAAGTTTAGACGGACGGACGGGTCTTTGTAGATCTGCAGGGGTCTGATGCTCCTTACATTTCAGTATTATAACTTGCACGGTTCTCCTTGGGATGTTTAAAGCTTGGAAATCTTTTTGTATCCAAATCTGGCTCTAAACGTCTCCACAACAGAATCTCAGACATGCCTGGGGTTCCTTGTTCTTCATGCTCTCTGCGCTTCAAACGGACCTCTGAGACGATCACAGAGCAGCAGCATTTCTACGGAGACTTGATGACATCCTGGTGGTTCTATTATCATTAACCATTCAGGTCAACTTTGGATCATTCAGAGATCCTCACTGAACATCTGGAGAGAGTTTGCAGATGGAAAGGATGGAAAGGAAAGGAACTATCATTTTGCACAGCCAATGTTTCAGTTTTTTATTTGTTAAAGGAGTTTGAAATATCCAATAAATGTGGTTCCACTTAACGATTGTGTCCAACTTGTTGTTGGTTCTTCACAGAAAACTACAGTTTTATATCTTTATGTTTGCAGACTGGAATGTGGCAAAAGGTTGAAAAGTTCAAAGGGCTGAATACTTTCACAAGGCTCTGTACATCCCCACCTGCAGAAGACAGGTAAAGCCACCAGGTATATTTGAGTTGTGGTCTCTAGCTTTTCCATAGGGCGGAGTCTGCTCACCTTCCGTTTGGCCACGCCTCTCTGGTACTCGGCTCGCTCCTGAAGCAGCTGTTGACTCATGGTCTCCCGCTCCTCCTCCAAGCTGCTCTCCCTCTCCAGCTGCTGGAACTCCAGGTCCTCAAACTTCTTTGTTCCCGCTTCCAGCAGCTCTCCGTCCTGACAGAGCAGCACAGCAGGGCGGGTTACACCCACTTTGACGGCTACAGAATCCACCACAAACACAGATACCAGCATGACTGTATATGAGAACTGGACTGAGTGAGGTTGACGTCACCAATTGAAAATGCCTTACTTTCAGCTTCAGAGAAAAAGTTTTTTCACGACGCTACCATGTTGTACCACAAATCATCAGTAAATTGGTCCAAATGGATCTGAGTCAACATCGCTATGGCAACAACTCTTGCCAATCAGGAGTGAGCTTGTTGAAAGTCCACACCCCTACCACTCAAAAGTGGGCTACATGGAATTTGTCAATCAAATATTTCGATATTCAACATGGGGCCAGTGGGGACCGCCTACTTCTATTGAGGCATCTGATTGGTCAGTTTAGGACTTGAAAAACGTATACAGAAAAAGGATTAGTAAAGACGCTAAGAAAAATGCATCAGAGCAGGAACATTCTGATTAACAGGTAGTCCTTTCTCTACAGAAGTTAATGGCCACTTCCTCTTTGGAATGCCAGGGGGGAGGGGCCATTCAGTCCAGGTCTCGTGCACAGTCAATGAGTTCAACCCATACAAAGAGTGACTGAGAATCATGGTGTTTGCAGATGATGGAGTCCTGTCTGAGGACAAAATAGTCCAAACGTTTCTTCATGAACGTGTTGGATTTCATCAACACTTTTAAAAGAGACCTAAAAAACTAACCCTGAGATATAATAAAACCGTTTTCCTCCTCGTGTTTGAGGAGTTTTTTTTTTTTTTAACCCGTCTCCTCCTAAAAGCTGGAAGAGCAACAATACAGTTTTACTACAAGTAAAGCCAGGTCCAGCATAGAGGAAGGAGGAGCTGAAGACAGAACAAGGCTGACCCACAGAACCCAAACAAACTCTGGTATGGATGGGGTTTGTGGCTGAAGACCTACCCTTTTGAGCTGTTCCTGCAGCTGCTCCCTCAGGGACTCGGGACAGTTGTGGAGCTGGTTCCTGAGCTCAGCGTAGCCTTCCTGGAGCCTCTGCAGGGCCCGACGCTCGGCCTCAACTTTGGCCCTTTCCTAAATGGAGACAGGATGGAGACAGACACGCCCTTAAGTCCATGCAGATGAAATGATGATCGCATGTCAAGAGGCCACTCCGACCCCCATACCAGTCGATGATGCCAGTTTTATTCTCTAAATCTTTCAAACACAAAAAGATCTTTCCTGTTTACAGCTACAAGATGATAGTCTGTATTCCAGCATTTTGACCTCCAGAAGACCCGGCAGATACTTTTTGTGTAATACAGCTCCTTCAGATGCTCCACTGCTATGAATTTCCCTTTGTGGTTGAAGCAGGTCCAGCCTGCATCAAGGGGGTCTCAGTGAAATGACAGCAGGAAGATGGCACTTTTCTTGTGGTGTGCGACAGGAAGCTGTGTTGTGGTACACTAGGAACCAGAAACCGCACCATCTAGGGAAGGCAGACAGGCGGCAGTCGGGCTGGACCTCACAGTCAGAAGGAGGAGCACATGGTCAGGTTCTGGAGGGAGACTTGAAGGATGCTGGACAATCGTGTAGAAGACAGAGACGAAGCCCTCCGTCTAAACCGTGCAGTCCAAATGCAGATACAGGTGTGGATACAGGTGCGGATCCAGGTGCAGATACAGGTGCAGATCCAGGTGCAGACACAGGTGCATATACAGGAGCAGATACAGGTGCGGATACAGGTGTGGATAAAGGTGCAGATAAAGGTTTGGATACAGGTGGAGATACAGGTGGAGATACAGGTGGAGATACAGGTGCAGATACAGGTGCATATACAGGTGCATATACAGGTGCAGATACAGGTGTGGATACAGGTGTGGATACAGGTGTGGATAAAGGTGCAAATAAAGGTTTGGATACAGGTGGAGATACAGGTGCAGATACAGGTGCATATACAGGTGGAGATGCAGATGGAGATCCAGGTGTGGATACAGGTGTGGATACAGCTGTGGATTCAGGTGGAGATACAGGTGCAGATACAGGTTCGGATACAGGTGCAGATACAGGTGTGGATACAGGTGGAGATACAGATGGAGATACAGATGGAGATACAGATGCACCCACAGACCGGGACAAGTTCTCTCATCTTCTAAGCAAACCTCTAAAGATGTGGCGCAGTGACTTTTACCTTGTCTTTCTCCCTTTGGATGGCACTCTCCAGTTCATTCAGCTTCTGCTGCAGCTGACTTATGATGTCAGTCTCTGCTTCCATCTGGTCAAGCTCGGCCTGCCGCTCACCCTGGAGCAAGGCACGCTCCATCTCAGCCTGGAGAACAACCCCAACGGGGATTAGGAACACAGAGATATCAATGAAGTTTTGCTTTTGACAGACTGAAGCTACGTACACCCTGGGTATTTGACACGAGTTTAAAAGCATTTAGTCCACTGTTTTCACACTGGACAAGCAGGGAGGGGCTTCTACTTCTTTGTCTACTGTTTACAAGTGCATGTCCACCACCTACAGTTGGAAGAGGCTTGGTAGGAAATGTCAAAGCTGTGCAAATCTCACCGTTGGGGCACAAAACCAAAAAGGGCTCGGTTATTGCTAACGTCCTTGCAATGGCAGGTGTGAATAACTTTCGTGTCAGGTAAAGGCCTTGGTTTATCTTTATTTCAAAAACAAACCCAGAAGTTGTCAGGCTAGTCGCTGTGTCTGGGTTCAGCAGATGAACCAGCAGCCCTCTGAGCTTAGAGAGTTTCCCTGCGTTATTGAGTCCCTGCTTTAGCTGGCAACACGTCTACTACGGCCTCACATTTTGCCCAAACAAGGACGTGAAAACGCAAAATGCAATAAGCACATGGGGGGAATCCAGTTTCAAAGTTAGGTTCATGTACAGACGCAATCAGAGGCCCGGCGGCGCATTTCCAGCGTCAGGCATGGCGCTGCAGTCTAGCGGTGGTGTAGCAAAAATTCTGGCATAGAAAAAATAATAAAATGTTCATCTTATTTTGTATATGTTGTAAATGTTTTTCATCCTCGGACTAGTGCGGGACAACAGCAGGTCGTCAAACTGGGTCACAGAGACACAGAAGTACGGCTGAAAGCGTCCGTCTTTCAGATGCAGCTCCTGCAGCAGACGGTGAGGCTCACCACCGGGAGAGACTCTGAAGGATACATGAACCCAGACATGGAGACGGGATCACCGATGCTGTGTAGGGCTCTGTCAATTAAATCAACCTGATCTCTGAACATCGTCCATGTCTTTCATGCACTGATTGTATATAAAATATTCAGATATACAGTCACTGCTTCCAGGAGGCTAAAAACCTTTGGCAGTAGCTCCTCCCACATGAGGGAGGAGCGTTAGGATTATAAACACTTTTTGGACAAATGTCTATGGTGTCAATTCAGCGCCTAATGGATTGCGCATCAAAACCGTAAATCTGCGAATCAAAATGCATAAATTGAGAACCAAAACCCAAAATTAGCAACCAAAAGCTATAACCCAAAGCACAATCCTATTTCTCATCTGCCAATTTGTTTTCTCTCCATTCTGAAATCGTCGTTTTGAGTTGCACTTTTATTTTGAAATTGGCGTTTTGAGTCGCGCTTTTATTTTTTGAGTTGGGCTTTTATTTTTTTCCGGTTTTGATTCTAAAACCTGTCGACACGTAAAATCAGCGACACGTCAGTCAAGGGGAGGGGAGGCGGGACATCCCCACATCCAGAAGCTCATTGGCTACCGAATGACTGAGTCTTGCGTCAACACACCAGTTTCAGGAGGTACTGGTAAGTTTTTCATGTTTTTCAAATATTTTACAATAGTAACCCTTGTGGTATCTTAGATGACCCCCCCCCCTTACATTGACGTGTTCTCCCTACCATGACAAAGGTGGATAAAGGTGGAAAGATTTCATGTAATCCATGGACACCAGTGAAGATCACAAATCATTGAAGAAAAAAGGTTCAGAGCACTGTCTAGTGGGTCTAGATGACCCACATCCCAATGTTTAAGTGCCTAGGATAGCAGAAGGGTTACACTATCAAACGTGTACTTTATGTAACCAGAGGACGCCAGCACAGTCAGATGAGGAGCTCCACCAGTAGCTGCTAGTGAAAAAAGATGTTAGAAAGTAAGATGTTGCATGAAAAACTATCACCATTCATTGTAAACAGTGTTTTCCTGTGTTAGCCATGCTAGCTAACTCCATGCTAGCTAGCTCAATGCTAGCGGGGTTTCCGGCTCATTTCAGGACTTTTACGGATTAAACAAAGACGTTTTTTTACAACAGTGTCAGGATCGGTCATGTCAAACCTGAGAAAATTGCCCGTGAATTGTCACTAGGATTAATCACATATTTTTTTCAAAAGACAATTTCAGAATAAAAGCGCAACTCAAAACGACAATTTCAGGATGGCGAGGAAACAAATCAGCAGCTGAGAAATATGATTGTGCTTTGGGTTATGTCTTTTGGTTGCTAGTTGTGGGTTTTGGTTCTCAATTTATGCATTTTGATTGCATATTTGGGGTTTTGATTCGTGATTTTACCGTTTTGATGCGCAATACATTAGGCGCTGAATTGACACCATACGTGTCCAGCAGAGAATTAAATGCACATAAAAAAGAGAAATGGCAGACACAAATCTGCTGCACGGACTGCATCTGGGGAGACGGCAGCATAAACCGTCTCCAGTCTCAGTCTGGGAGGTTCACAGCAGACTCTTCATCTTCTCTCACCTCTTGTTTGGACTCCTGGAGCTGCTGCTCCAGCTCAGTGAGCCGAGTCTTCAGCTCATCTATTCGGGCCAGAATGCAGACCCTCTCCTCCTCTAGGTACGCCAGTTCTGAGCGGCTGCTGCCGCCGAGATTGGACGAGTCCTCGTGCTGCAGGAAGGACAGCGGTCTGGTGACTTGAAGGATCAGAATGAAACTACCCAGCATGCTGTGCATGCAGACCAGACGAGCAGGACTTCAAAACGGTGAGTTTTTTATCTTTCAACACCTGCTGAACATGAGAACCGAGAAGAGAGAAGGACGTCCAGCAGCAGTGGATGTACGGCGCATGAATGACATTCACAGCAGCAGCAGCTTCATGCACATCTGCAGGAGATACCGCCCTTAAGAGGGGAGTCAGACACAAACAGGATGTGGCTCCTCCTGAGGAGGCCCGTCAGCAGCATGCAGGCTTCCAGGCAGCGGCGTGACCTCTGACCTGTGGAGCTCCGTTGTGCAGAGCTGCTGCGGGGCTGGCAGATGTCCTCACCTCCTGATGGGTGCTCTCCGTGCTGCTGCACTCCTCCTTCAGGTTCTCCTCGTCGCTCTCCCTCTGCCTGAGCACCGCCCCTCCCAGGATGTTCTCCACAGACGGCCTCCGCCCGAGACCATCGACCAGGCTGCCCGGGAAACCCATCGCGGCTGAGCCCAGGGGGTCCGGCGGGCCGGCCTCGCCTTTGTTGTACTCTGCACAGAGGTTCAGGATGGTCTCCAGGCGCTGGCGCTCCTGCAGAGAGACCCCAAACCTTCATGAGCCGTGACAGAGCTCCAACAGCCCTTAAGAGACACATATGTAATGGTTCCTGCCTTCACTGACCACCATAGGACTTCAAACTAAAGTGGCCTGAGCCTCATACCAAATGTTTGGTTAGTTGTTGCTCCTCACAGCAGCAGCTGGGTCCTGCCTGAGTCACAACAGCTGCCCTTAGCGGTGAGTACGGGCTAAAGATAAGCACACCTGTATGGGACACGCAGGTGGTCTGCACAGAACCAAGGTCAGAGACCGCCTGGGAGCCCGCAGGACAAAGACCTTCATGCAGATCTTTCTACAGGGACGACAGAACTCAGACAACACGTAAGGGTGAAGGGGGGTCGCGGGCGTGTGTCAAACAGATTTTGTATTTGATCATGTGTCACATGGGAGCCTGTATGTGCACCTTACCAATGAATGGAGTTTAAGGACGCCATACATCAGCATCCCCTGCACGTCATAAGCGCCTAACTTACATCGCTGTTACAAATACTTCATGCCCGAAAATGGTACGTTCCATTTTCAAGATGTCCTTCAGGCAGACGGACGAGCCTCAAAGCCACTGCCAGACACCCCTGCAGCCACTGCTGGTGACCGCCTCCACAGGCGTGGACAGCCTGTACATGTGACCGATGCTACATTTACGCCCAACGCGATGAGCGCCACAAATTCCCATCTGCTGCCTTCAAACATGTGTCCATAAACCTGACGCCCAGGCATAAGTGGGAGGAGCTACTGCCAACTGTTTTTAACTTATACATGGAGCCGGATCTCTTTGATCTTATTTACAACAATGCAACAATGCAATGCTGTCTCAATGCAAATAAGACAAATATCAAAGTGCAGGAGGAGAACACTCAGATTTTGTGTGGTTGCACGGTTTTGGACTCCACCCACTGATCGTGTCATTGAATAGGTCACCTGCCCAAAGCTGATTTCCTGTTTGGCTGACGCGACACGCCGTCTTCGCCATAGTTCAAAATTGTTGAACGCAACGGCCAAATGGCGCTGCTGCCGTGGAATGGTTACCTCCCCCTGTAATAGTCCCAGTTTGAATGAAAGAGCAGAATAACAGCTGGTCTGTGGGTTGATCCTCCTCTGGAAGCACTCAGGGGGGGAAACATCGTCAGTCCTGAGCCAATCAGGAGACGTCTTCCATCTGACTATGTTGGAGTTCCAACAGAAACAGAAAAACTGGCTGCTGCTCTCACATCTTCACCCTGTCAGAGCCAAAGTCCTGCTGGTTTGCAGATCTTCTGTCCGCTGAAGCCTGAAGCCGTTTCTCAGCTCCTCATAGAACTAACTACAGCAGAGACGCTCCCCTCGTCTGTCTGCTAAATCCGTGTTGGAGTGTACTTTATCCTTTTCGTTTTTTTTGTCCGCATTGCCTCCCCCCCCCCCCCCCCCCCCCCCCCCCAGCTCAAAACCATAGAGTGCTGCACGACCCTCATTACAGCTCCTTGTCTTTACTTCCCTTATGCTCCAGAACCTCTTTATATTTGTTTTCTTTCATCCCCGCTAAAGTTATTTGTGCCCCCCCCCAAACTTTGATCAGCCACCCTCCTCTTCCTCACCTAAGTCACAGGCGTAAACAGAGCAGCTCCAGCACTGAGAATAATCACAGTCAACAAGAACATTCAACAAAGCTTTCCTCTTTACAAATCTGCAGGCATGTTCACCCCCCCCATCTGCAAAATACATCGCTTTCATGTTCAAACTGTGATCCTCTTGGGGAGGGGTTCAACTCCCAGAAGGGGTACGGCCCGCTGTTTCACTTCCATCTCCTTCCTTTAGCTCCTGCAGAGAAGCTGGGTGAGAGCAGGGGGGGGGGGGGGGGGGGGGGGGGGGGTGTGTACTGGACTGAGGGACCCCTCCCCCCTTAGTGTTCCAAACAGGAAGTACCCGCTGGTTCCAAGAAGCCAAAATCCCACGGCCGTCTATAGAGAAATGAACAGCTGTCAGTCATTCTAACCCTTCTGGATCTGACGTCTTTTTAACACTAAGATAATTCAAGTTCTAACGGACCAATCAGAGGCCTGGATAAAAGTGGGCGGGTGTTACATCGAGCATTCGAACCATTTGACAGATTCTCCGAACCTGCTTAAGTGGGTGTGGCCTGACAACAAGTTCACACCTGATTGGTGAGAGCGGTTGCCATAGAAACGACTCAGATCAACTCCGACCCCCCCCCCCACCCCCTTCCAGCATGGATCCATGGATGTTCTCATACAGTCAATGTGGGAGACCCTCTCTCCATCCTCAGTGGGCTGAGGATGGAGAGAGGGTCTCCCACATTGACTGTATGAGAACTGGACTGAGTGATTGTGACCTGAGGAAAAGCCCCCCCACCTGAGGAAAAGCCCCCCCCACCTGAGGAAAAGCCCCCCCACCTGGCAGCTCCCTGACTGAATCCTTGGGCTCCTCCATTCTCAGTGTTCATAAACATGTTTAGTTATGTCATGTTACTGTGGTTCACAGTTTGAGAGTCCTGAGGATCCAAACCGTTTCTGATCGTCTGCTGGCACCAGAACCGGACCAGGTCAGGAGAAAACAGCCCAAACCGGCTCTGACACACTTCAACCATGAATTCTGAATGACTAGAAAGAAACTGAGCAGGGAGGAGTGGAACCTGCACAGCAGCAGGAGGATGGCGCCCTCTGGTGGTGATGCTAGTGCTGATCTGCTCCTCTTCTGCCGGATTCTCCCTCAGAAACCTGAAAGTATTTTGTTCTGATGACGACAAGAATGGTCTTTGCTTCTGTCAATGGCGTTTGCATCCCGCAAAAACCGCTAAAGGTTCTGGACAGAGTCATGTAGCACACTGGTCTGCCCGTCACTCCTGCAGAGTCTAAACGTTTTCCTCAAGACTGATGCATCTCTGGATGTAGAAGATTCTGTCAAGACAACCAAAGGTTCTGCTGGAACATGTTGGGATTAGCCTAAATGTTCTAAGGTTCTGTATAACACAGGCTTGAGGTTTTTTAGGAGCATATTTAACGTTCCATAAGCACAATCTTGAGGTTCTGTAGCCATGCACATGAGGTTCTGCACTCACAGTTCTGAGCTTCTGCAACACTAGACCAGAGGTTCTGAATGCCAAGTTTATAGGTTCTGCAGCAGTAGATCAGGGGTTCTGCATGTACAGTCTATCGGTTCTACAGCTGTGGAAGCTCTGCATCCCAGGTTTCGAGGTTCTGCAGACATGGACCTGAAGTTCTGCATGCACAGAATTAGGGTCCTGCAGGCAGAAACCTCAGGTTCTCCAGGAACATTGTGAGGAACCAGCTCCATGTTGTTGCCGAGCAACAACATCTTTTGGGCAGATCCCAGGATAGAAAATGGGATTAGGTTGGTGAGGCAACCACGGCGCCCTCAGCTGCCTTCCTACAAACCTTCCAGCAGGAACCCAGATCAGTTCTGCTCCCGTCTGGACCTTCTCAGAGGAACACGTGGTTTCTGAGGCAACATTGAGTCGCACAGCAGCTCTGCTCCACATGATAAAAGTGATCTGATTTCTCAGCTGATATCTGACCACAGTTGGCTACAGGAAGGCGCCCCAGGTCTTTCTGGCAGAACCTCATGATGTTTTCCAGCAGAGAAATTAGAAGATTATTTTCCATAAAAACTATTTTACATGCAGCTTTCTGCTGTGACCACCAGGTGGTGCAGTTCTTCTATTTTGAGCAGATTCAAAGATCAACATCAGCCCCGCAGAAAAGACTGACTGGACCAGACAGGAACCCAAAAAACTCCAAGAACATCCAAAAGGAGTGAAAAAAATCTTGGTTTTCCTGGAAATGTTTCCAGTCATTCCAGAAGACGGAAAGACTGAGTGGATTTTCCAGAGAGGTCTGCTGGTGATGAATTCACGCTTGTGCTTGGTCCAGAAACGACACGTGCAGCCGTTGCCATGGCAGCGGACCCTGCAGCAGCACAGAGCGTCCTCGTGCAGCAGCAGCAGCAGCAGCAGTCCCGCCCTTCACCAGTCCAGCAGCTCAAACACCAACACTAGATCCTCTCTGAAACTCCCACCTTCTGTGCGCTCACCATCCGCTGCATCCTGTTCCCTGGTTCTGTAGGTGGAGGCCTCGCACACACATCTCTGAAACGTTCTGCTCCTTCACGAGTCTCTAACCACAGACATGCAAGTACTGTAAACTGGGTCACATGTTTGACCCTCTAAGCATCACAAACAAACAGACGTCATCCACCGACTCCAACCTCCACGGTGTCTTTGACCTTTCAGGGGTTGTTCGGGGATGGCCTCTTCCTCCGAACAGAGAGGAGTCTCCTCGGTGTTCAAAGATCCATCTGAGCTCGTCAGCTGCAAACGGCACATGTTGACCAGCCGTTTCTGCACAGGATTGTAAGATGGTGCAGATGTGATCCCATTCATGGAACAGCATTATAGACTCTAGACTCTAGAGGACAGAACTTGTTGGTAGACGTCACCGTCTGAAGGAGACTGAAGAAAGACTTGGATGTTTGCTGTGAAGCAGCAGCCGATGAAACCAACAAGTCTTTGCTAATAACTAAGGGAGGATTCAGACTGGACACATTGGGTTCACTGAAAGTGAACCAGAGTTCTTTTCCCCCAATAATCCACAACAAATCTTTGGTCTGGATACACGCAAGGGGACCCTGCTCAGGGATCAGGAACCGCTTTCGGGCCCATCTCTGGAGGTGGTCTCGGTTCATTTCCAATCGGACTGAGCTTTGGTTTGCTGTGAGATTCCTCGGGCTGAATACAATCCCTTCTCAAAGCGGAACAACTGGACCACAACGGCCACCGTAGCCGGTGGTCGTGTGATCTATACGGTCAGAATGTAGCAACAGACGAGCTGTGGACAAATGTAAAGCAACCTCCCTCATGGGAGGAACTTTTTATGATCCTCCCCCACGATCCTCCGTCCCGGATTCCGTTTTTTTTTTAGGAGTTTTTCCTTCCCGAGAAGGAGAGTCTAAGGGCAGGGATGTCCGTTTAGTTTAGTCAGTTTAGTTAAAGTGTTAGTATTATCCTATTAAATTCTATGCATCTATGATCCTTGTTGTTGTTATGTTTACCTTAGAATTACCGGTTTCAAGCCCATCGAGCCCACCGCGGCTGCCGGTGGATGGAGCGAACCGCGTCTGTCTGAGCAGAGCAGCCGGACTTATAGCTTTGTGTTTGAGGGGAGGGGAGGATGCTTTGTTACGTGTGGGAGGCTTCGGACTGCCATCTGTCCCGCACTCTATGTGAACAAGCAGCCGAATTCAGGACAACCATGTCTCCAGTCTCCGGGCAGAGCTCGGACTTCCAGCTCACACAGCGGCTTTGGGGCGGTGTGTGAGCTTTTCAAAGCAGAATTGTCGCTCAGTCCTTAGAAACCGTTCAAACAATCACCTGGATTTGTGTTTCCAGTTGTGTCCCGACAAAATAAAGGCTGATGTTATTCCCACATATTTTTGTGCAGCCAGGATGCAGATTGCAGCGTTCCCGCATGGATTTTGTGTTCATCCAGGCTAAATGTTGTTGTTAGCGCGTGTTAGCCTTCAGCTAACCCTTCGTCCGGCTTCGTTCTGCCACGAAGAAAGCACTGACCACACAGATTAAAAATAAAATGATGAGCGAACAGGTTCTTCATAATAACTATAACATTAACAAAAGCACGTTTAGAAGATCATCTCGTATGTTACGGAGCTGCTGTAAACATTGTTTACATGCATTTACATACATACATTTTACATACATTTACATGATTGATCCGATCAAGATATTTTGCGCATGTAACCGCGGCTGCTGTCATAAGCACACCCTGGACCTTGTTTTAACTCATAGTATAGAGATTAGCCAGCTGAGTGTCCTTCCTCTTAACCCCATCATTTCTGATCACTTTCTGATTACCTTCCAGTTTACATTAGAACATGCTACTGGCGCCGTTCAGGGGTGACCAAACTTTTTTGCTCAAAGGGCCTAAATGTGATCCCGGTCCGGGATCAACAATAATTTTTTGCATATCATGAAATAAAAGCAGAGAATATAGTTTAGTTTATTTATTTGTATTTGGTACTTTTTAATGTAACATGCAATAGTGAGCCTAAAAAGTTAGCAACATTTTTCTGTGAATCTCTCTCGATCGCCCATTCTCGTCAATTAACGCCGAACTTTCGTAGCAGGCAAATGTGCCGCTGTCCTGTGCTGCAGGTGGCAGGTGAGGGTGGCTTTCTGTGACAGAAGTTTAGATTGGAACTCTCTAGAATTTGTCTGTTGCGCCTCACCTTTGTGTTTGGAGAAAACGGCGTGTTTAGTCTCGTAGTGGCGGCATGTATTGTACTATTTAAGTACAGCCATGGACTGCTTACAAAAAACACGAAGAGCCTGACAAGGGAGTTCTGGAGAAAAACAATCCTCCCCCCATATTTCTTTAAAATGCCTCTTATCCGTTTGCTACTGCCGTTGTCACTCCATGAATGAATGGGAAAGGTTAAGCGGTTTTAACTAAACACTCCGCGGCCTCTACAGGTATGACTTGGTGGGCCAAATTTGGCCCGCTGGCCCTTCTTTGGGCACCCATGGCCTAGAACAGGGGTGTCAAACATACGGCCCACTGCCAGATGGTTCAATCCGGCACAGTCATGAAGAGTAAAAATTATAAGGATGTTTAAAAAACAAGCACGTTTCTAGTCCATTCCTGTGGCGAGTTATGATTTTTTAAATAAATAACCGAAATGCGCAATTCCGCTACTAGCGGGAGCAAAGGAAAAGCAAAACAGGTGAAACAGCATATCTCTGCACCTGCCAAAAGTGAAACCTAACAGCTCTGTGTCTGAGTAAGATGTAGTTTGGTTCCCCGTAAGCCCCACTGCTGTTACATTGTTATAAGAATGATCAGAACTGACACCCTAAGGACCAAAATGTTGTCAAAAAGAAAAAAAGGGTTGAAGTGGAGTGCTGAGCTTTCCAGGAAAAATGGACAAAGTTTTATTTGTTTACGGAGTTGAATGCAAAACCTGCATATGTCATCAACAGGTAGCAGTGCTCAAAGAATATAACATTCACCACCACTATGAGACAATGAGAAAGTTTCACCAGTTGCAGTTAAGATAAGAGAGGATTTACCAACTAAAAGCTGGACTGAAAAAACAACCGTCTGCATTTACTGCAGCCGTGACGTCACTGATGGAGCAGTGATGGACACCTGATTGCAGACAAGTTGGAGCAAACATCCAATCCATTTTCAGATGCTGAACTTATTGAAAAATGCTGAAGGCTCCAGAAGTCTTGTTCCCAAAAAGCAGTCGACCTTTGCCAACATGAGTCTGTCAAGGGTTATGATAACAGATACAACATCTCTGAGGAGACTTGGGCGACATATTAAGGAATCCAGTTATTAAATGCATTTTTGGTCACTATTAATGTAAGCACCGATACAGATATTGCACAACTGTGCATATTTCTTAGAGGTGCTGAAGAGACCGTCATAGCGTCATAGCGGAGTTTCTTGAGTTGTTGGACACAACAACAGCTGATGACATAGTCAGCTCTCTATTTACTGTGCCAGACTATTTTGGAATGAACTGGTCATGTGATGTCAGTCTGGTCACTGATGGCGTCCCATCAAAGGTCAGGAAGAAGTCAGGTGTTACCACAAAATTCAGGCAGAAACCAGGAAAAGATTCTTGGACATTTCATTGTGTTTTGCACACTTGAATGACCGTAAATATCTTTCTGCACAGGATCTGAATCCTGATATTGATGGCTGGCTGAAGTTTCAGGAGAGAAAGGAGGTTAACTCCAAATTCTTGTTATGTTCACAAATGTTTGCAAGTTTAATTTAGTTTAATTATTCATTGATTTGCACATTTACATTTTAGGCAGGTGTTTTATTTTTTTTCCCGTAGCCCCTCTTGAGTTTATTATAAGGATTGATTCAGTGTCAGATGTAAAATATTCAGTCGGAATAAAATTAAATAAACCAATTTTTTTAAGTGAAATGCATTTTATTTTACATCCATTGGCCTCTGTGAATGGATGTGTAATAATAAGTGATTAGGCTATCATGTTGGCTGAGGCCTTTTTTCCAACTGAGTTAAAAAAAAAAAAATAAATAAAAACATTTCTTGCTTTTATATTACTGGTCCGGCCCACTTGGGATCAGACGCTTTGAATGCGGCCCCCGAACCAAAATAAGTTTGAAACCCCTGGCTTAGAAGAACCTTATCTGATCATTCTGTGTCTGAGTTTAAACACACAGTTCAGCCAGTACTTAGTGATATTCTGAGCAAATACTCTGAGTCCAGCTCCCATAGCATCAGTCGTAGTATAAATGACCAGTTTGTTAATGATGATTACATTACTTTCAAGCCCTCAGGAGTACACTTGATGTTGTTGCTCCCCTGAAACCTAAGTTCGTCAGACAAAACCGAGTAGCACCGTGGTTTAACGCTGAAACTCGTTCTCTTAAACAAGAAACCCGTAAATTGGAAAGAGAATGGCGCCGCTCCGGTTCAGAGCAGTCTCTGAATACCTGGAAACATTCATTCATTCATTCATTTTCTTAATCGTTTTTCCCTTTCGGGGTCACGGGGCTGCCGGAGCCTATCCCGGCCACTTTTTGGGCGAAGGCAGGGGACAACCTGGACATGTCGCCAGTCTGTCGCAGGGTAGAATGTCCACAAACACACACCCATTCACTCTCAAACTCACACCTAGGGACAATTTAGATTGGGCAATTAACCTATGAAGCATGTTTTTGGATGGTGGGAGGAAGCCAGAGACCCCGGAGAAAACCCACGCATGCACGGGGAGAACACGCAAACTCCGCACAGAAAGGTCCCCCGTTGATGTAGTTTTTCACGTCCCCCAGCCGGGACTTGAACCGGAGGCCTTCTTGCTGTGAGGCAAGAGCGCTAACCACTGCGCCACCGTGCAGCCTTACCTGGAAACATAGGCTATTAAATTATAAAAAAGCTCTGCGTAGAGCTAGAAGCCAGTACTATTCAACCTTAATATCAGAGAATGGAAATAATCCAAGATTTCTTTTTAGGTCTATTGCTAGATTAACTCGCAGTCAGAGCTCAGTAGAACCACATGTTCCTGTTTCTCTCAGCTCTGATGATTTTCTTACATTTTTCGATAGTAAAATCTCAAATATTAGACAGAAGTTAAATCAAGTTATTCCTACTATCAGCCCAGAACAGGCTGAAGCGGTGGAAGTGGAGGCATCCATAGAAACCTCTGTAACATTAGACTGCTTCACTGCTGTGGACCAAGTGGAAATAGCATCAATCATTACGTCCTCCAAATCCTCAACTCTGGATCTGGTTCTGACCACTAATCTTTTTTTTAACTCCTTAATACCTATTGAGGCAAATATGCATCAAACCACTTATAACCCTTGTTCTATCCTAGGCACTTTAACATTGGGAGTGGGGTCATCTAGACCCACTAGACAGTGCTCTGAACCTTTTTTCTTCAATGATTTGTGATCTTCACTGGTGTCCATGGATTACATGAAATCTTTCCACCTTTATCCACCTTTGTCATGGTAGGGTTAACACGTCAATGGTCATCTTGATCCCATAGGATAGCACAAGGGTTAAAGAAAAAATTCCCCTAATTAATGAATCCATATTAATGATAATAAATACCTCTCTGGAAATGGGTCACATGCCACAGTCTTTTAAATATGCAGTTATTAAACCTCTTCTGGTTTTCTGCCAAAAATACTATGGGATAAATTGAAATTTCGGGTTTGCTTCGGGCTCAGGCCTGCAAATCAAATTAATTGGTCGGGCTGGGTTGGGCTTTAATGCCCGCGGGCCTGTGTCGGGTTGGGCTGGAATTTTTAGGCCCGATCTTACCTCTACTCTGGCCAACTACAGACTGATATCAAACCTGCCCTTTATTTCTAAAATCCTAGAAAGAGTTGTAGTTAAGCAGCTTTCCTGCCACATACAGGACAACAGCCACTTTGAAGACTTTCAGTCGGGGTTTAGACCTCACCACAGCACGGAAACTGCACTAGTTAAGAGTCTCTAATGACTTGTTATTGGCCTCAGAAAAGGGACTACTTTCTATTCTGGTCCTGTTAGACCTCAGTGCAGCCTTTGACATTATCGACCACAGTATTCTACTCCATAGATTAGAGCAGGACATAGGGATCAGAGGATCTGCCCTCCAGTGGTTTAAATCCTATCTGTCCGATAGATATCAGTTCGTTAATGTAAATGGACATTCCTCTCAATTCATTCGAGTTAACTATGGAGTCCCACAGGGCTCAGTTTTAGGACCCATCCTGTTTATGATCTACATGCTTCCCTTAGGAAACATAATCAGGAAACACAGCATTAATTTTCATTGTTATGCCGACGATACGCAGTTGTATTTATCTATTAAACCTGACCAGAATGACGATGTAGAGAAACTGAACGCCTGCATCAGAGACATCAAGACCTGGATGACAATTAATTACCTCCTCTTGAACCCAGAAAAAACTGAGGTCATTATACTAGGTCCTAAAAACCTCAGAGATGCTCTGTCTGATCAAATAGTCTCCCTGGATGTCGTAAGTATAGCCCCCAATTCCACAGTTAGAAGCCTTGGGGTTTTATTTGACCAGGATTTATCATTTACTCACATGTCTCAGGCGTGTAGAACTGCCTTTTTTCACCTTCGGAATATTGCTAAGATCAGAAATCTACTTTCTAAGAGTGATGCAGAAAAACTCATCCATGCATTTGTTACGTCGAGGCTGGATTACTGTAACTCCTTGTTAGTCCTAAGAGTTCCTTAAGAAGTCTCCCGCTTGTTTAGAACGCAGCAGCTAGATTGTTAGCTGGAACTAGCAGAAGAGATCACATCACTCCTGTGTTAGTTTCACTTCACTGGCTCCCAGTTGATTCTAGAATAAAGTTCAAGATCCTCGCTAACCTATAAGGCCTTACATGGAATGGTTTTCGGGGTCACGGGGCTGCCAGAGCCTATCCCGGCCACTTATGGGCGAAGTGGGTCGCAACTTCGTCGCAGGGTCACACATCACACAGCCGTGCACACTCACATTCACACCTATGGACAATTTGGAGTGACCAATTAATCTATGAAGCATGTTTTTGGACAGTGGGAGGAAGCCCGAGTCCCCGGAGAAAACCCATGCATGCACGGGGAGAACATGCTAACTCCACACCAAAAGGTCCCCCATTGTTGGTCTGTGAACCAGGGGCTTTCTTGCTGTGAGGCAAGAGCACTAACCACTGCGCCACCGTGCAGCCTTGTACAGTTAAATAAGTTAATTCTTCTCTCAAAGTTCTGGTACATGGCCTGTCAGTCCTGGGGGAGGATCCCTCCTTCATGTGTACACCCCTGAGGTTTCTTCGTTTTTTCCGGATTCCATTTTTTTAAGGAGTTTTTCCTTACAAAGGAGGATATAAGGGCAGAGGTGTTAGTTTAGTTTAGTCTGTTTAGTTTAGTTTATTATTATTTACAGTATTGTCCTATTGAATTCTATGCATATATGATCCTTTTGATTGTATGTTCACTTTACAATTACCCGTATGAAGCCCATTGAGACGACTGTTGTTGTGAATTTGGGCTATACAAATAAAATTGAATTGAATGTAGGGGCAGGAGTTTAAATGTTGTAGCTATAGCTTTCTATAGCACATTACATTCACCACTGAAACTGTTAACTGACTTGTCCCCATACAAATGTGTATGAAAGACTCATACAGACAGATCATGCTGTCCTTTTCATGCTTTATGAAGGAAGACACTGCAATTCTTTTGCACATCAAAGCTAAAGACTGTGCACCTGTCGGAGTCCGATATCATAAGTCCTGTTCCTATCAGTACAGCAGGTTCTTCAACATGCCCACTGCAACAGTTACTGGAACCGCAAGAGTCCCGACTGTTTTTCTACCCTATGGTTGAGTAACGGAAGACATCACATGCCCAAAGCTGAGTTCCTGATTGGGTGACCCCAAATTGCGCCACAGGACCTCAGATCAGGTCTGTACATTGACTAAACATTGAAACTTGGCACTCCTGACGCGCGAATCGTGTCCGGTGTGAATGCAGTATTAGAGTGTCGGGACTCACCAGCCTCTCCATTTCCTGTTCCCGGAGTCGTTCCTCGCGCTGCCGGCGGTGGTAGTCCAGCAGGTCATCCTCGTTGTCACTGATCTCCGTGATACTGTTTTTCCTCTCCCTCATTCCGGGGTGGGGTCTTCCTAAGGACATTTTCCGGTGTGTCCTGGGGCTAGCAGCAGGGGAGGAGCCAGGCAGCGAGCCCAGGCTGTAAGACAAAGAGTTCCCAAAGGTTTGCTTTTGTGAGCCGGTTCCCCCACTGCCCTCTGTTTGCATGGAGGTGGGAGATGGACTACGGGTCCAGATCCCTCTGCTGCACGAGAGCTCTTCTGAAGTGGATCCGGTCTTGCGCCGAAGCCTTGGACTCTCTGGGATAAGTTTCCCCAGGTTGGAAGGGCTGTCTGGAGTTCTTAAGGGGATGGTTCCTGGAAGAGCCCCTGGGAGAACCGGGACCCCTCTCCGGGCCAATGAGGGGCTTACTGGTGGAAGCTCCCTCATGCTGCTGCCTCCATTGAGCTCCGTGTTCCTTCGGGCCATACGAGGACTCTCCGGGGGCTGCATGGAGCGTGGTTGCTGCTGCAGCGGGGATCCCTGCAGGACGTGGACGACGGGGTCCAGGGGAGGTTGGAACGCTCTGGTGGATGAGGAAAGTTGCCTGGAGGGGCTGGAAGTGAGGGAGCGGTCAGTAAGGAGTGTCTGGTCTCTGAAGGGACTGGCAGGTCTGTCCTGCAGCACAGTGTTGATCTTGGTCCTGGAGGGGGATGGACAGGTCGGAAACTTGGGAGTCAGTCTGGGACTGCTTGGCACAATGTTTCTGCTGCTGAGAGACTCATTAGAAGATAAGAAGGAGGTCTGTCGAGGGCTCTCGTCCTGGCCCAGCCCTCGGCGGCTTGGCTTGGGGTTTGGGGGGGTCTCAATTGGGGTTTTCCGTTGAAGCCTGGGGCTTTCCTGAACTTTCTGGGATACCCCAGCCCCGCTGAAGTTCGGCAGTATGGTCCTTGGGTGTGGCACTGGAGGGGGCTGGGCGGTGAAGTTGTAGCTGGAGGAGCGTATAGGCACTGGTGGCAGAGAGCTCTGGTCTAGGGGTCCCCCACCAGGAGATGGGCTTGTCAGGCTCCCACTGCTGGCTGCTGATGGGGAGGACAGAGGGGAGAAAGGGGGGGATGCGTTCTCATAGCTTGACCCCACAGACATTGCCCCTGGGCTGGTGGGAGGGGACAGCATGTAACTGCCCCCACCATTGACCACAGGTGACAGCAGCGAGTGGGAGATGGGGTGGGCTTCTGAGGGCCCCTTACCCTCAGCGGCAGAAGGAGGGGGCTCGTCCAGGACTAACGAGTCCATGATTTCCTGGAGGTCCCGTTCAATGGAGCTAACAATTGCACTGTGCTCTGAGATTTTGATTCCAGGAGCTGGGGGGGACTGGGCAGGACCAGCCTGGTGATTCCCATTGACCAAACTCTCCGCATCTGGTGAGAGAAGACAGTGTCACTAGCAAACAGGCTTACATAGTATGCCCCCCCCCACACACACACACACACACAAACCTGGGGAATCTGAACCCATTTACACAAGACTTCCAGCAAAACAAAGAAAAGACCCGCACGGCACCAACCCTCTAACCTACCAACGGTTGAAGACATACGATAGTCGAAAAAATGTCAACATCTGAGCTAAAACTGCCGTGTAAACGGTTTAACAACAACATGGGTCACAATCATTGAAAGCCCTACCCTTAGCCTCGAGTTTACTGTGAGGAACCTCAAAGCTTTCATTGTTGGTAAAAAAAAATGCAAGAACTCTTCACAGCCAAGCCCTACAGTCCCAAACACAATCCACCTTGTTGGATGTCCATGTTGGATGACTCACTGCTACTGCCCACTGCAGCGTACCCTGCCAGATAGTATGTTCTATGTATCTAAGTTTAGATTCCACTTTACCTTTGTAAATCCCTTTAACTTATTCAGGATGCCAAGGGATAAAAAAAGGATTCTTTTCTCCGTCAGCCTTCCTGCTGTGTTGTCAGGAAGTGATGCATAACAGGTAACTATGAGGGCAGACTGGATGGTCCTGGATGTGTGTCTGAAAGGGCTAATCAAATTTAGACCATCTAATGACTGATTACCACGGAAACACAGGTAGGAGACGCACCAGCAGCACTGCCCTGAGGAACGCAGGCAGCTTTCCCTCACCACTTGAAATCGTCTTCAAAAGGCAGAGGGACAGACCTAACGGAAAACGTTTCAGCAAGCAACGGGGAAAAAAGGGGCTTTCTGTCTCCATGACAACGTGATGTCAGTCATGAGGCTGTGTAAAATGCACTCCCTTGTGGGCCCATGAATGATGCAGAGCTGCCTGCTCCTCACGTCTGGTGTTTTAGGGTTCAGAAACGCTGGCAGCTTAAGTTCAGGCAGACCAAACCTGCCCTGATCCTCACATGCAGCAGGCGGAACGATAGGAGGGTTCAGTGCACACTGAAAGCTGTGCAATGATGTCATTCCATATGTATGGCAAGCAAGAAGGCCCCAAAATATTCCGTTCAAAAGTAAATAAATAATCGCCTGACAGACATGGGGCCATTAAGGTTTGGGGCTTAGTGAACATTGAAGAATTCAAGTCAAAACAGTATTTTTATAAAACATTACAAACTAGAATTTGGTTTACCTGATTCAATTGAAATCAGAATCCCTAATTACATCTGATTTAGAACTGAAGGAGACATTCTTGGGTTTTTATTTTATTTTTCAATTTAAACACAACAAAATCAAGGAGACTTCAGATTTCAGAAAGAAAGAAAAAACCTTAGCCTAATACCATCTTGGGTGGGGACGTTAAGATAGTGGACCACTTCAGCAGCACTCTGGAATGGTCATCCTGATAGGCTCCTCCGTGCCGTGTCTCCCTAGAGAATGTGTTTGGCTTGCCAAATTTATATGAATCTTTATTCCTCTGCAGATATTTTGGTTTCATTCTATAATACCTATTCTATAATACCTATTTCTCTATAAAGGCTTAAACATTAAGAGTTTAATGTTCATGTCTGTCTGAGAAAAAAGCATAAAGTGTGTAGTGAGGAGTGTCAAAACATCTATAATGATTATAAAACATTCGATTTTATAGTGTTATCAATATAAAAGATGACTTTTTGCAAGTTATTTTTCAAACGTTACTCCTGAAATAAACGAGGGACCACTATACAGGGACAACGGTCTAGTGCTGTGGTCTGCAGCATTCAAGTCCCACTCCCACCTATTGGTGTAAGAGTTCCCGGCGGTCTTTTACTGATGGAAAAGCCACTTTAGGCTAAATCAAAAACCTGTGTCGTTTTCCAGAACGTAGTCTCTGCAGAGCTGCAGCAGTTCATTAGAAACTTGCCTCTGAGTTTGTTAGCGGGACCATTTGACATGGAGAACCCCTCCCACCCCCCTCCTGTCACACATAACACAGCTAGCTGTCTCTCCTACTAGCTTACAGCCCTCCTCAACCTAACATCACCGATGCAACAGAAATGGCAGCAACATCGCAGCGATCCATCCGTCCAGTTCTGATCCAGATTCCAGCTCAGACCAGGAAAACAAAGACAGGTGGATGATCAGAATGGAGCAGAGCAGGGAGACTCTGTCCCCGACCACAGTAGCTTTATGTCACAAATACAGTCTTTTTCAAGCTGCATTTATTTCTGCTTCTAATTCACGATTTGAATACATAATACTCAGATATACAATTTTCTTTTTAAATTCCCTCCGTCATGAGAAAAATGCCACAAGAAGATGTTAATAACATTAAAAACACAATTTTCATCATGGTGGGTCTTTAAAAAAACATTCTATTCCATCTGAATGATGCACAAACCCAACACAGCCAACTTTTTTCTTTAATTTAACAATAGTATTGGGGGAAAAGGTCTTGCAAACCTCATGTTTTTATTCACTATTAGATGTGATTAATGCATTCGTTTGATCTTATGACTCAATACTGGTCAGCATAAAATGTTTTCTTCACTGCTGCATTTAGACATTTATAGCTAAAAGCTGGACTCTGGTTTTTGTGTTTACATCTGTTGTAGCTGATACTTATTGACCCTTGTGGCTTGCCATACCCAGGGAGTGTTTCTTGGACCCAGCACGCCAGTCATAATTAAAACATCTGCCACTTTAATGCTACAATGCCTTTGAATAATAAACGTTAGTCTGACGTGCACGCGCGCCTCAGCCTGTCTGTCGTCCCTCGGAAAAAGGATGAAATGTGATCAATTTGTTCAAGGCGCTTTCTGCGTCCGTTTGCATCACAATCAGCGCCAAAGAGGCCGGGTCGTCTGCCACTGTGAGCCGAAACTGCTGACCGGACTCGGTGGGTTCTGTCCGAACCGCGCATCCCCCACGCCGGAGTTCTGCTGGTTACTGTAAATTAGCAGCAGGTTCTCGCGCCCATCGCTTCGCTAAAGCCGCGGTTGCTTCTACGTGACACTCACGTGGGCCTCGTTCCCGGGACCAGGGCGACAGCCCGGCCGAACCGAGTCGTGCTGGGCTTGGCCCACACCGCGAGGGAGACAGGAAGATTCGGCGACAACCTGGTGCTCCGACCAGGGCTGAGCTCGCGAGCCTCGCCGGTGTCGAAAGAGCCGGTAAAAGAGCCATAGCTTCCGGAATAAATCTTCAAAGTAAAGGCTCCGACCCCACGGACGCATGCTTGCTTACAATCACGTTACATTCATCTCTGATGACAAACATAACCTATTTTTAGATATAACGCGTGACGAGAGAGCGTACTACTGTAAATCATGTAAAAACGCCGATCTTCCATGGACTTTAACTTTATTCTGAAGGTAAAAATGTGTCACTGGAGTGTTTTTGGAACTTGATGCTTTCCGGTCAGAGCTGGTCGGCGCGTGGACGGAGGAAACGGCGCGTGGATTATCTTTTCTCCCGGTTTCAGCCTCTGAGGACATTTGACCGGTGAGAATTCGGACCTGCAGTGTTTATAAAGAGACTGACTGGACAGAAAAAAGGCTCTTGATTAAAAAAAAACATTGATTTTAATTGGAGGTGTAGAGTGATACACAGCAGGGATTGGGTTATCCTCTAAGATCAGAGATATTCTATAGACTATACATTTAAAGACAGATTTCTAAAGGGTAATATGTGGAAATACCAGCACAGAGTTATACACGGTCATTTGATAATGAACTATAATTTGAACAGTGTTGTAAATCCAAACAGGATCAAAACTAGTGATGCAGATCTAGACCAAGTTCAGGTTCAACTCTTTACCATCCAGTTTCTACCTGCCTTGGTGTTTATAGGGTGATGGTATTTATGAAACACTTCTTTTTACCTTGAATTCAGATTAGTAGATTAAGAAATATTAACGTTACACAGGGAGGACAAAATTCAATGAAGTCAAATGTCTTTTTCACGTCAGGTTAAGGTCAGTCTGTACATTTAAATGAGACATCACTGCTCATGTATGCCTTAGCTTGGGGTTTTGGTCACATCCTAGTTTAAGTTCATTTCTTAGTTTAGGTCTAAGTTTACATTTTAGACTTTGCTTGAGTTGTACATCTTAGTTTATTGCCTACTTTACACGTCTGATTATGTCTTAGTTTACATTTTACTTTATGTCTTGGCTTTTGAATCTGTTTATATCTCACTTTTGTCTTTTTTTCACCTCTCGGTTTACGTCTTAGACCCCACGTCATGGGTACGGCTTTCTGAAAGGGTTTTTACCCGCTGCCCGCTCTCTAGTGGGGCATGTTATGATGACCGCTCAGACCGGAGTTACTGGGCAAATAAAATAAAGAGACGCTGAGTCTCAACTCTCCAACCAAATAAACCAGTTTGAGGAGAAGAAACTGTTTTCTGACACTTCTCTAAAATGATAAATCAATTAGACGGAGCCATAGGACAAATATTGACCATCTCTACACCTAAGAACCAAACAGAGGACACAAACAGGTGTTGCTCAGGAAGGACTAAACCAAAAAGCAGCAGGGCTGACCTCATACCAGCTCACATTTGCTGGAAATAGAATGGTGCTGAAAGTCTGGCCTCCTGGGTTATCCAGATTTCCCTCCAATAATAAAAAGGTGAAAGGCAGACCTGATTCAGGAATTTATTACTCCATTAGTTACTATTACAAACTGTAATCCATGTAAACAAGCAGCCAGAGCGGTCATCTCTGTACCAACAGCCTAACCAGCGTCCATTGGTTCTGGTGAGGAAAAGGAGTCTTAAAGTTGAAGAGCTTCATCCAGAGTCTTCATCAGTTTTAAAAGGTGGCTGCAGGTTGTGCAGATCCACTGCTGAAGACCGGGATGCCAATGTAGCTACCCGTTTCTTCTGACTACATTTTATCTAAAATCCTTCTGTGTAAAAAGAAAAAAACACAAAATTCACTTCAACTGCTGTTGACCCCAAAGACTGAATTCAGGTTCAGATCTGTGCCCTACCAGAATAACAATCTAGTCAGAAGAAGTTATAACTGGATCAAGCATTCCTTTAGAACAGGGGTCACCAACCCTGTGCTCGCGGGCGCCAGTGCGCCCGGGAGCACCCCTTGTGGCGCCCGCAGGGAATGCACCCAAAAAAATTTTTTTTTTTTTTTATTGAAGCAAATATTCAACAAACAACCACGGCATGTCTGTCAATGACAACAATATCATTTCTGAGATAAAGGTAGACAAAGAAAACCCAAATATGTAAACAAATATAACTTAAAAAATAATCACTACAAGTAAGGGTCTATTACAAAAGTTTAAATAGATCAAATAAATTACACAATTTCTGGACATTCTTATGATTCATGTAATGTAAAGATTTTGAGAATAGGTTGAGGTGGTTGAGTAATCCATTAATGTGAGGATTAATATTCCTGTCTGTTTTTATTTACATTTATGTTTAAAAAGTTAAAATTAAGTTAAAGTTCTAAAGGTTTAAAAGTTTAGCTTTAGTGTGTTCAATAAATATTTATCTTGTTCGGCTGCAACCTAAAGTCTGTTTTGAAATTAGGCTCCCTCTGCAACTGAGTTTGACCCCCCCCTGTAATACGAGTCTAGAAAATTCATGCATGTTTTCGTGTGTAAAATGAGCAAATAAAAATAGGGCACAAAAGGAAGTCCTCAAATTGTGTTGTTTTTTTTTTGGGGGGGGGGGGGGGGGGGGGGCTAGGAGGTTTTTAGTGGCGCCCTTCATACCACTTGGTGCCCATGAAATAGCCCTCGGTCTCAAAAAGGTTGGTGAACCCTGCTTTAGAACATGTCAGGGCTCAGACACATGACATTTAACACATGGACTCCCCAACACCAGATGGCAGCAGGGTTTTGTTTGGGCCAAAGACGCTTTAATCCTTGGGAGTCATGTCACTCCTTACTTTTGCTTTTTAAAAGCACAGAATGAGTGAAAATCAGCACTCAGCAACAATTGTAGAAATCCTAATTGTAGAAAAGCCTCCTGAGGTTTATTTGAAACCTCTGCCTTAGGATTTCTGTGAGTGCAGTGAAACCAGCCTTCATCCATTCAGCTGTAAGACAGCGGAGTTTAGAAACTTTTATGGCTGCTAGACGTGGTTTTTCATCATGCTTACATTTGGAACATAAACAAATGTATCCACAAATATTCATACTTTCCAGACTGTAAGCTTTATTTAAAGCGCTAATGTTTGTAATTTGTAAAGCATGGAGCCCATTTAGCACATTTTACTGTTTTTTTGTGACACAGCCACAAATCTGAAGAGATGAATGTGTTTTCATATGGCCAGTTATGAGAAATGTGGTCTTAAATGAAGAGGGCTGAAAGTCTTTTAAAGCAAAAAGTCCAAAAGAAGGGTGAGACGAACCCACTTGTCTTTGCTTTTAGTCCTACGTTCACTGTGTTCTGGATGAGAAGCTGTGAAAAAAACTGTTTTTTTGTTCGTGAATCACTCATTGACTGGCGGTAAAACTCAAGCATCGTTTACAGACACCACAAAGACGCTCTAAAGCTCCAGCAGCTGCTGCCATTTGAAAGGAAACTTAAGAGTCACATTTTGGGGGGAGAGTGTTTTGAGGTCTAGAGTAAATAAAGGAAAGAGCCACTGATGAAAATGCTGTTTTTGGTGATTCTAACATCTTCTAGTAGCATTTTTCTCATGATGGAGGACATATATATGAAGAAAATTAAGCTGAGTATTTCTTTATGGTTGTGAATCAGGAGCAGATGAAAAAATGATGTTTGGAAAACGCTGGGCGGGTCACGGGCTCCCCGTGCCGCTCTATTCTGATGCTTCCACCTGCAGACGACTCATTAGAAATTCTCCTCTGAGTTGTGGGTGGGACCGTTGGCATGGAGCCAGCCTGCCCGTCACCCATCTGTTTGTTTACACTCTCCCACTAGCTTACAGCCCCTCACACCCCCAACCTAACATTAGCGGAGCAGAAAAATGGTGATCAGTATCAGATCCATCCATCCGTCCAGTTCTGATCCAGATTCCTGCTCAGACCAGGAAAACAAAGACATTCATGGATCTGCAGGTCGATCAGAAAGAGGCGGAGCTGGGAGACTGTGGCCCCGCCCAGTGATTTTCTACATCATAAGTAAAATCTTTTTCAAAAAGCATTTTTCATCTGCTCCTGATTCACAACGATTTGAATAAAACAATACTCAGAAATAAAGTTTTAATCTTAATATTCTTTACATGTGTCGTCCATCATCAGAAAATTGCTAAAAGGACATGTTAGAAACACCATTTTTTATTGGGCGCGTTTTTAAAAAAATACGGTAACGGTCACTGAATGAGCGCTGATTTTATTTTTGTGAGTTGGATTTTTGAATGTCTGGCAGAGATGCACCCCTTTTTTCCTAAAGGGTAGGTCGGACTTTGTGGCTCTTGCTGGTCAGTGTGAAATGGACCAGAACAGGCCTGTTTAGGCCTGTTCTGGTCCGGGTCAGGAGTTCACATGCAGATAACAAACTCCACTTTCAGGTCTCAGACTCAAATCCACCCAAGCTTATCTTGGGAGGGGTGGATGCTCTCTTCATCCTCACCCGGGGCAGGAATGCATAATTGCCACGTTTCCAAACAACGGAAGGCTTTCATCACAGCTGGCTCAGGAAGTGGCAGTGCGCTATACTTATCCCTGCTGGCACTGGAAGCGTTAACGTTTAAAAACTGCACCCCAGGACCGTCCCCTGGTGGTGGGGTCGGCCAAGAACAAGCTCCTGCCAGCAGACTGAGCAGCTGGGGAGTTTGCCCGGAGACAGGCAGGAATGAGACGCTCATAAAAGCGTCCCGGTCTCAGCTGGACTCCTTTCAGGCTCGGCGCTCCCAGCATTCACCGGGAGGCCGCGTGTTTACACTTAAAGGGTTTCAGAGCGTCCCAGGATGGACACATGTTAGGGCTTGAACATCAACAGTAGAGGAAATGCTGATTAAAGAAGATGAAAGGAGGGTTTGAGGGTCGCTTTACAGGCAGTTTTAAAGACGTTCCAGTCATGTTCATTGTCAGCTGGAGGGTTTCCAGCTGCTTCTCTCCCTCCTGCAGGGATGGTGCAGGAAACCGCCTTTGGTTTACTGCTGCGCAAACATCCACCTGTAAAATACCTGCCCCCACCCTCCAACAGTCGCACCATTCATTCACACGGCGGGCCGAGCAGAGGCTGGAGCTAAAAGAAGAGACCTCCCCAGCCCGGACAGAGTGACGATTTTAACTCACAGTCTAAGCAAAGTGACCAACAGACACCCCCCCCCCTTACCTGCACGCAGACCAAAGGCCCCCGTGGAGACAGCTCCTCCCTGCGGCATCATGCTCTTCATCCTGAAGGCTTCCTCAGGATGGTTGAAGCGGAAGAAGGCGGACTGGCCGAAACACAGCATGCAGCCTGGAAACAAGCAGATATGTTGGAGGGGGGGGGGGCAACAGAGGCAGTCCACCACCATGAGGTGGGTCTGAGCATGCTCAGTATGGAAAACCAGACATGAAAGAATGAACTCAAGCTTTAGGAGCTTTTCCATCCCCCATCGCACCTTAGCAACACTTTACGCAACCACCAAGGCGTTATGTTGTTAGGATGGTCTTTGGAGTCTGGTCCTACCCAAAACTATGTTCACACTTTGGATATGGTGGAGAAGTGAAAGAGTGAGGGAGGTAGAGAAGTGAAATAGTGAGGAAGAGAAGTGAAAGAGTGAGATGGAGAAGTGAAATAGTGAGGTGGAGAAGTGAAAGAGTGAGGGGGGTAAAGAAGGAAAAGAGAGGGGGAGGTAGAGAAGTGAAATAGTAAGGGAGGAAGAGAAGTGAAAGAGACGGGGAGGTAGAGAAGTGAAAGAGAGGTGGAGAAGTGAAAGTGAGGGGGAGGAAGAGAAGTGAAAGAGAGGGGGAGGTGGAGAAGTGAAATAGTGAGGTGGAGAAGTGAAAGAGTAAGGGAGGTAAAGAAGTGAAAGGGAGGGGGAGGTGGAGAAGTGAAAGAGTGAGGTGGAGAAGTGAAAGAGTAAGGGAGGTAAAGAAGTGAAAGGGAGGGGGAGGTGGAGAAGTGAAAGAGTGAGGTGGAGAAGTGAAAGAGTGAGGAAGGTGGAGAATTGAAAGAGAGGGGGAGGTAGAGAAGTGAAAGAGTGAGGGAGGGAGAGAAGTGAAAGAGAGGGGGAGGTGGAGAAGTGAAAGAGTGAGGGAGGAAGATAAGTGAAAGAGTGAGGTGGAGAAGTGAAATAGTGATTTGGAGAAGTGAAAGAGTAAGGGAGGTAAAGAAGTGAAAGGGAGGGGGAGGTGGAGAAGTGAAAGAGTGAGGTGGAAAGTGAAATAGTGAGGTGGAGAAGTGAAAGAGTGGGGGAGGTAAAGAAGTGAAAGAGAGGGGGAGGTAGAGAAGTGTAAGAGTGAGGGAGGAAGAGAAGTGAAAGAGAGGTGGAGGTGGAGAAGTGAAAGAGTGAGGGAGGTAGAGAAGTGAAAGAGTAAGGGAGGAAGAGAAGTGAAAGAGAGGGGGAGGTGGAGAAGTGAAAGAGTGAGGGAGGAAGAGAAGTGAAAGAGAGGGGGAGGTGGAGAAGTGAAAGAGTGAGGTGGAGAAGTGAAAGAGAGGGGGAGGTGGAGAAGTGAAAGAGTGAGGGAGGAAGAGAAGTGAAAGAGAGGGGGAGGTGGAGAAGTGAAAGAGTGAGGTGGAGAAGTGAAAGAGAGGGGGAGGTGGAGAAGTGAAAGAGTGAGGGAGGAAGAGAAGTGAAAGAGAGGGGGAGCTGGAGAAGTGAAAGAGTGAGGGAGGAAGAGAAGTGAAAGAGTGAGGTGGAGAAGTGAAAGAGAGGGGGAGGTGGAGAAGTGAAAGAGTGAGGGAGGAAGAGAAGTGAAAGAGTGAGATGGAGAAGTGAAATAGTGAGGTGGAGAAGTGAAAGAGAGGGGGAGGTGGAGAAGTGAAAGAGTGAGATGGAGAAGTGAAATAGTGAGGTGGAGAAGTGAAAGAGAGGGGGAGGTGGAGAAGTGAAATAGTGAGGGAGGTGGAGAAGTGAAATATTGAGGTGGAGAAGTGAAATAGTGAGGTGGAGAAGTGAAAGAGAGGGGGAGGTAGAGAAGTGAAAGTGAGGTGGAGAAGTGAGGAAGTGAAAGAGTGAGGGAGGTAGAGAAGTGAAAGAGAGGGGGAGGTGGAGAAGTGAAAGAGAGGGGGAGGTGGAGAAGTGAAAGAGTGAGGTGGAGCCAGTCCAACAGCTGGTGCACATCATACAGATTTGTTCTAGTGATGCGTGTGTGCTCCTTGCGAGCAGTTGGACTGTTAGAATTCTGGAAATTAGACAATCAAGAGCGTAGTTTGTCTAGACATCCTACCTGCGTCCTACAGGAACCAACGCGTCACCTGCACACCTCATGCATGCAGGATTTGTGCGCGGTCAGTGAGGGGCCAGTATGCAAACCTTACTAGGGACTAGAGTGTGGTGTAGGGACACTGTACAACACCGTACAACCAAACCTCCTACATCATAAGTGTCTAAAACTATCAGTATTCTTACAAATACTTCACAATACGCTTACCACACGTGGAACAATGGTATGTTCCATTTTCATGTTGCCACTTTAGGTGGCTGAACGAACCTTAAGGGAACTTCAAGACACCCCTGTTCCCCCTTAAAGATGCAGTACCTGTAAACGACCCTCTAGGGGCCTGGACCACCAAAAAACCCACCGCCTCCGTACGGGGGGTTGACCCGTATGTGATTAAGGCTTTAAATAAACAGCAATGGTCCAAATCAAAGTTCAGGTGAACTTTCACACAACCAAATGAAGCCAGAGTCACAGTTTTCCTGGAGGCAGATGGAACTGGACCCTTAAATATTACAATAAACTGAAGTGAATCTACATAAGAGTGTGAGCCTGCTTTTAGCCCAGATTCACTTAAACCCTTCTCCTACTGAAATCCCACTGGTGTCCGGCTAATGTGATGTGCCTCGCCCTGATATGGCAAATCTACAGGAAATGCATGGGATGAAGGAGATAAGCCAAAATGGTGTCATTGGCGTGGGAAACCCTCATGATTAGGATGAGAACATTACTGGCTTCATGGAGGCGTCAGTCACATTTCTGAGGAAAGATGTCCTCACAGCGCTCAAATGTATGAAGAGGCAGAAGAAAGAGGCTCCCACTGATGGGAAACAAGGACCGTCTCTGGTACCAGGCACTCCCCGTCTGGTTTAAATGTCATTCATGTAGTTTGGCCCTTAGGTCTGCAGCTGCTATCACATGAGCTAATGGTTGTTCCAATCTTTGTCTGCGTCACGCTGCACTGAGATTATGGGAAAGCTCTGTGAGGAGAGACGAGGACCACCTCCGTCACCCTGTAAGCAGCGAGCACCAACAGCCTTTCGTATGAACAAAACTGCAAAAGCTGCATGCAAGAAAAACACTGGAGGTGTGCTCTCAGGATCCAGAAACTACTCCACAAACCCAACAACTGGCACCAAACGTTCTCCAGATCATCTGCAATCTCTACTGTTCAGTTTTCTCATTGCATTTGTAGAACCTGAGTCAGTGAAGACCAGAGAAATGGCTCAGTGTCAGAAGAAGGTTAGTGATGAAAGCTACAGAAATAAACCTCTTCATTAAGAAGCAAAGCTCTGATTACCAACAGAGATACGTGAACACAAAGCAGAGAACATGAAGGCAAAGCGAAGCCCAGGAGGGGCTGTAAGATTTCTGTAAACGGTCTCTCTTCAAGGACCTTCCTCCAGCTGAGGGACCCAACTGTTTTCCCACAGGTCATTAAACACCTCAAACTGATGACTTATGGTTTTTAAATATGTGCACTTCCTGTGTTTTCTGTCACTCTCAGCCCTTTGAACATTTAAGAAAGTGACTTTGCATACTAATAAACATTAAAAACAAATGTCTATTTGGTAGATTGTTGCCATTTCCAGGTCAATGTGGTTGAAGAAGAAAAAACGAATTAGAAGTGGACAAAACTACACATGAGAATATAAAAATGGTCAAAGGCAGTACACAAAATAAAAATTGCAACTATACAGTCCAAAATAAAAACAAATAAGATTTTAAAATCTGTGTTTGTTTTGTCAGAAAATGTTCTGATTCCTGGTCGTATGTGATTACACATTTGAGATCTCTGAAGCCAGTCTTTTAAAGATGACAAACCCGGTACGTTGTGTTATTTTAATGAGTATGCTATTCCAGGAAGTTGAACCCTGGGAAGGCAGAACGTTTTGTGAGAAAGACATTCATAGGAGCTCACGACGCGTTCAAGCGGCCACTTCCAATGTAAAGTCTGTGGAAACGCGCTTTTTGGGCTTCTGTGTTCAAAACTCTCGCATTCACACATCACTACACACGGTTTTACAACCGTTTTCAGCTCTATGTACCAAATGCGTGGCCACTGAAACTAAACCTCAAATTAGAAAATTATCTGATCACAGTGGAGAAATTCTCCATGCTCCGCCCCTTTCTGATATTCCACTTGCAGACAAACAGATCCATGAACGTCTCCGTTTTCCTGGTCTGACCTGGAATCTGGATCTAAATAGCCATCAGTCATATTTCTCAAACAGATGCATAAAGATCCCTCTGAAACATGTCTACATCATCTGCAAACATGATCTCTGACTGAAGGGTCATTCTTTCAGGCTGCTGCCATCATGGAGTTTGTAGCTGGAGAGGAGTTGCACTTATTTGGCTCATAGTTCTCCGCAAATAAAGGTTTTCTGTCTTTTCTTTTTCCTTTCATCCTCACATACTGTCACTGGTGTGGAAGTTGATTTTGAGTACTTTAAAAACAATCTTCCCCAGCCTGGTTGGGGTGGAACTTTCCACACTTTTAGTGTTTTTGACTGTAGATTTGTGCCAAAGGGAAGGAGCCACAATCATCAAGTTACCACTGTGGTCTCTAAAAACCCCGTCAGTTCCACCGCAGGTCTTCATGCCCTCCTCCTCAGCAGTCATCTGACTCTCAGAAATTCCTCCTGATTCCTATAGATTCAGCCAGTGCTAACCCCCCCGCCTTCCTGACCACAAACTCTGCCCAGGCCCAATCCCACTCAGGAAAAACCTTTTCACAAGAAGAGCAGCAGCGGTAAACGCCACCTTAGGCGCCAGCAGCCTCGCACGCTGCTCCATGTCATAAGTCTTTCTCAGGAGAGGGGGCGGGGGGTGCACCTTTTGAAGGCTAATGAAGTTTAAATGAAGATTATAATGTTCAACACCTCTTGTTCCAATAAAATTAAAGGCAGGAAACATGAAGAAAATGTACTTTTGTGGAACAGATTTCATAAAGATCCAGACGGATTTGATCAAATTGATGGACAAACAGATTTTAAGGCTTTAGATCTTTGACATTACAGAGGCATCGTCCGCCTTTCTTACTCCAAACGACGACAGCTGGAGTCACATAATTGTTGAGCCGCAACCGGGTTTCTGATGGATACAAGCGAGATAACCAGACTAAATAAAAACAATTCCATTTTATTCCTGCTGTGACGCAACGTTGCATGAACAAGGCAAACAGGAAGTCCTTGAAGAAGAAAGAAAACTAGCTCTAACCCTGAGAGAACCTGCTCACAATCCCAGCTTTGCCACTTCTTACTCTGACTCTATTGTTCTCATTAATACCCCTGCTACAGGATGTGACTGTTCATGGACTCGTTTAGTAACTCTGGATAATGGGGATGCAGAGGATGGCTGCATGCAAGGTCCAGCAACCGGCTTCAGCGCACCCAGACTCTTGTTTTAGGAAAAGGCTATCTTCAGAAACAAAACAGCCTTTGGATGATTAAACATATACCTCTGAGACCAGCTACTAGTCAGGCTGTCACCAACGATTATTTCATTAGTCAATTCGTCAGCAATTATTTTTTACGTAAGGTGATGGGATTTTTTTCTTTCTCCAAAAGGTGATAGTGATGGTACTCAGTCTGTGGAGGTTCGTGTCATGTATGGTACTCCTGATGCTCACAGAAATTCTACATTTACACGCACAGTTCATGAATTTCAGCTTATAAAAGATTTTAAAAAGTTCAAGGTAAGGTGTATGCTAGCACAAAAAAGACATATTTGGCTTACAAGCTATGAGGTTCAAGATTCCTGCACTAAATCATTGTTTCAGGGCGGAGCTGACAGGATGTGGGCGGGGAGATGGCTCCCATTTGAATTCAGTTCAACAAATCTGCTGTTTTTTTAGTTAAGCAAGTGTTTTTGAAACGCTCATACTTGACGAGACACACGGACTGCTTCGTCGCAGAAGTGCAGGCACACCTCACTCAGTCAGTGAGGGAGGGTGTGCTCTTGCTGTGTTCATGCCTGGATGAGCGGGTCGCAGCGGTACACAGGCTGCAGCATGCAGGAGGAGAAAGGTCTCCTCCGCTCGCTCCTTCGCAGGCAGGGGCCAAACTGCCGCTGGCAGCGACTGGCCGACTCCGCACACGCACAGCCCAGCCGCACGAGCGTGCACATGTGTGCGCAGCTGCTGACGGAGGACATGAGGGATTAGCACAGGATGGCTCAGCAAAAACTAACAGACAAGTGCAAGGAGCATCGGACTAAAGCTTCGGAGAGGAACCACACAGCAGAACGGAGGAGATTCTGCTCAAAGCCATGAGTCGGCAAAAAAAATGTGTTTGACCCACGCCGTCTAATTCAGCGAACGCGGCTATGTTTATAAACCGTAGCATGTCATATGAAAGTTTAATTACCCAGAAGACCTGACTGGCTCCCATTGTCCAGTTAATCAGTGAGGAGCACAGTCCCTCCAGGAGGAGCAGAGGACCAATCAAACAGAAACCTGGCTTTGGGGTGAGTTTATGGGGGGCTGCTGGAATGATGTGCAGTCAGCAGATCCAACCAGCACTGGAAATTTCCCAAAGGTTTCTGCAAAAAACTAGTGTATGTTGATGCTCATAAGACTGCCGAATAAAGACCAGTTTGTCATTTGAAAAACATGTAAATATATTTTCTATAAATTATCTTCCATCTTCACAACACAGTGGATTCATAGTCTTTGTTAAATGTTCACTAGGGCCGTGACACACCCCCACTACCTACATTTTGAGCGTATGACACGCATGAAAACTGGTCGTACACGAATCTACGAGGAAAAAATTGAGAAAGTTGTGGTCTTTTCGTGAAATTTTCACAGACGAATCAGGAATGAACCACGTTAAAAGCACAGAAGAAGTACGAACAAAGCAGGCTAAGAACACGTAAACCAACGTAGAACATGAACCGTGTGGTTATTGTGCTGTTTATCTGCAATTCATTAGTGATTCCTGCTTCCATTACATTATTTGAACGTGATCGGTGAGCCGTATACGTGACATTAAAGTCATACATCGGTGGTACACTCAAAAAAATAGCTCATTGGATGAACTCAATTTGGATGAACTTTAATTGTGGGCAGGATTTCCATCCAATAAATATGAGTAGCCCCACCTCAAAGAAAATTCGTCCATGTAATGAAATATAGCTGAGTTAGTCGAACTCAATTTTATCAAGAATGGCAAGGCAAAAAAAAAAATCATTTGAGACCGGTCGTTAGCTTGATTTGAACTTAGAACCTCTGCATGTAAATCCCACTGACTGATCCACTGAGCTAACACTTCTGTTGCAACATACGGCCGCCAGTCTAAACAGATAGAATCCTTTTCTCCATAAATGAGGTTCCTCGTGTATCGTCTTATTGGGAGAAGCAGAGTTGAAACGATTCCAAGCCACAGTACGTTTTTTACATGGAAAAACATTAACGAAAGTTTTTTCACTTCGAAAAGTCGAAGGATTTGAAGGAGCAAGAGTCATAGCAGGCATTAGACGAAAGAGCTGAACATTTTAATAGTTGAATGGTTAAAATAGGTGAAAAATTGTAGTCGAAAAAACGGCATAAGATACTATAAAAAGAATAAATAAAGAGAAACAGGAAAACAGCATTGAACATGCGCACAGCCCACCCCTTAATTGAACTCATTTCTTTTGGATTACTGGAGTTTATAGGTGAAACTATTAATACATTTTGTGTTAGGTCAATTAAATGTAGATACATTATTTTAAAATAAATATATTTAAATAAAACAAACAGAATTTAATTGTATTACATGAAAGAGGGGCTTGAATCATTTTTTTGAGTGTACACACCTGAAAAGTCTGTTAGACATACATAGAAAGTCGTGGAAAGACACAAATTTCGGTGTGCATCTCGCAAAAATCGCACACAATTGCATAAGATTTACATAATATTTGCGTATAAACTACGTAAAATAAGCAAAAAATGCGTAATTCCCAACTGACCAAAACTTTTGAACAGCTCAAAACTGAATTCACGCAAAGACCTGCCGGCTGAAACCCTCATCGATGTATACCACGCATGTATCACAAAAGACCGATATTTCAAGTGGAAAATGCGCAAAATGTACTGTCTGTGTGACATGGCCTTTAGGTTTTTACTTCTGCAAACAAGTGACATAAAAAGAAAACGTAAAAAACGCGTCCATATTGTATTTCAATCTAGGGCTTTGGATGGCCTCGTGTTATGGCGCAGTTCCTTGCTGTATCGCAGTTCACCTTTCGCCGTCTTTCTATTTGTAGAATTTTTTCAAGTGCACTTTTCATGCTTTTTCATTTTTTATGTTTTTACAGTGTGTTCTGTGTCCTGATTAGCTGTCGACATTGTCATTAAACCTCGTCCGTGCCGTGTCTCCTGTAACAGAACGCGTTCAGTTTGCCAAATGTGCATAAATCTTTCTTCACCATCAGATCTTTTTTTTGCGTTTTATAATACTGGATTTCTACAAAGGTTGGAACTTGGGGAGTTTAAACATGAGGAAAAGGTGTCAAAATGTTCACGTCTGTCTAAGAACAGTGTAGAAATTGTGGAGTTTTATTATGTCTAGGGACACCAGAAAGCTCTGGAAACAGGCTCCTTCCTGTGATGTCATTTCCGGGTGAGCGTAATCCTTTGCCTGATTGTTGCTTGACTGTTTGCTCCTGTTTGGTATTAGCCTGATTACTATTACTTACTACTTAAGTGTTACCTGGTTAATATTCACATTCACATTTAGCGCCTTTAGTATACTAGTGAATACACTATTGTGTTAACCCCTTGCTGTCCACTTTATTCTATGTTTGCACAGTAAACTGCTTCTCTTCTTAGCTAAACACCGCTAGCCTTATCTTAGCACTTAGCATGGCCTCCACTCCTTCCGCCTTTCCCCCTCTCTCCTGCCCCATGTGCCATATGTTTAGTGAGGATCCTGCCTCCTTTAGTGAAGACAGCGGTAGGTGTGTTAAGTGTAGTCTTGTGTTAGACTTGGAGGCCAGGCTGGAGCAGTTAGAAGCGCGGCTCCGCACAGTGGAAGCTAAGCCAGCTAGCTAGGTTGTTACTCGTTGCGCGGGCCGCGCTACCAGGGCTAACCCAGTTAGCACCCCAGCGCCTTCCCAGCAGCCGGGAAGCACACAGGGAGGGTTTGTACCGGTGGGGAGGAAGCATAGTGCTAAACGCAAGAACTTAGAGCACCTGAAGCTCCACCTTAGTAATAGGTTCTCCCCCCTCAGTGAAAAACCCTCAACTCTGGTTATAGGCTCTTCTGAAGTTAGAAACGTGGAGCTCCCAGCGGCTACAGTCAGGTGTTATCCGGGGGCCAGAGTTGGTGACATTGAGGGGAACCTTAGGATGTTAGCTCAGAGTAAGTCCAGTCCGTCGAGTCGTGATTCGCGCAGGCGGTAATGATGCCAGACGGAGACAATCAGAGGTTCTTAAGTTAAACGTAGCTTCGGTGTGTAAACTGGCTAAGTCGATGTCCGACTCTTGTAATTTTCTCTGGTCCCCTGCTGAACTTAGTCAATGATGAAATGTACAGCCGCTTTTCATCATTTAACGCTGGCTTTCTAGATGGTGCCCAGAAAACGGCGTTGGTTTTGTGGATAATTGGAGCGCGTTTTGGGGTAAGCCCGGGCTCATGGGAGAGATGGCCTCCATCCTACTCTGGACGGCTCCGTCCTACCTACTACGGAGCGGCTCTATACGGAGCTCCGTACAGCCTCTTATTCCTCTAGGGCTTTTATTTGACCAGGATTTACCATTTAAAAAGGGACTACTCTGGTCCTGTAAGACCTCAGTGCAGCGTTTGACACCATTGACCACAGTATTCTACTCCATAGATTAGAGCATGACATAGGGATCAGAGGAAATGGACGTTCCTCTCAGTGCACTCCGGTTAACTATGGAGTCCCACAGGGCTCAGTTTTAGGACCCATTCTGTTTATGATCTACATGCTTCACTTAGGAAGCATAATCAGGAAACACAGCATTAGTTTTCACTGTTATGCTGACAGTGAAAACTAATGCTGACACAGTTGTATTTATCCATGAAACCTGACCAGAATGACGATATAGAGAAACTGAACGCCTGCATCAGAGACATCAAGACCTGGATGACAATTAATTACCTCCTCCTGAACCCAGAAAAAACTGAGGTCATTATACTTGGTCCTAAAAACCTCAGAGATGTTCTGTCTGATCAGATAGTCTCCCTGGATGGCATAAGTATAGCCCCCAATTCCACAGTTAGAAACCTTGGGGTTTTATTTGACCAGGATTTATCATTTAAGGCTCACATATCTCAGGCGTGCAGAACTGCCTTTTTTCACCTGCGGAATATTAATAAGATCAGAAATCTACTTTCTAAGAGTGATGCTGAAAAACTCATCCATGCATTTGTTACGTCGAGGCTGGATTACTGTAACTCCTTGTTAGCAGCGTGTCCTAAGAGTTCCTTAAGAAGTCTCCAGCTTGTTCAGAACGCAGCAGCTAGATTGTTAGCTGGAACCAGCAGAAGAGATCACATCACTCCTGTGTTAGTTTCGCTCCATTGGCTCCCAGTTGATTCTAGAATCAAGTTCAAGATCCTCCTGTTAACCTATAAGGCCTTACATGGAATGGCCCCGTCCTATATTAAGGACCTCATTGTCCCTTACCAACCAATCAGAACATTTCACTCACAAAACGCAGGACTACTTGTGGTTCCTAGAATTAGTAAAAGTACGGTTGGAGGTAGAGCGTTTAGCCACCAAGCCCCTGTTTTACGGAATAAACTCCCAGCTCATGGAAGAGAGGACGATAAACATTCCTCTACAGTCTTTTAGGGGTCAGGGTGAGTGAATTAGTGCATCAGAAACAGCCACAGACATTTCTGCTACATCAGACGCAGCAGATCTTCCCCGGACAAAGTGATAAGTTCTTTTTTTCACAAATCATTTGTAGTGACACCCTCTGAAGGCATTAACGCTCACTGCTGATGATGCAGACAGACTTCAGGCGGGTCCGGGGGACTCATAAGCCTACAGACCTGTAGACGGATGAAGCCCCGCCTATCACTGCATACTTAAGAAGTGAGAGTTGGTTTGAAGTAAAGTGAGGGATGACAGATGCTCTGCTGGGACCTTCTGGGCCCAACAATCTATCAGATAAGCTGGTTAAATGTGACGGAAGAGCTGAAGCAGACAGAAACTTACCCAGGAGTCCTCTGGGCACCACCCCCCAGATGATGAAGGACCTCTCTGAGCTCTCGGGGGGGATTTCTGCTTTATCTGTGACACTGAGCAGCCCTGCCTGTCTCTGGATGGGGCGGCTCTCACACCAAAAGAAAAAAAAGGCAAAGCAGGAACATGCTGAGAAACCAACCACTCCTCAAACCACTAAGTCCTTAATTTAGACTGGGGGAGCTTCCAGAGTCTGTTTTCCGTCTTCTCAGTATGTTGCTCAATGTGAAACTGGATGGGATGTGCTCATGAACAGACAGCAGGATACTAAATCTGCCTCGTGGAGCCGAGGGGCCCAGACGCCCTCGTCTGCCGTGAGGGGCGGAGCTTTGAGAAACAGACTCTGTCCCATCAGGGATCCATCAGTCCTCAGCCTTTTACTGCAACAGGTGTAGCTGTGAGGGCGGAGCTTCATTTGTGACGTGGAAAATGAAAACAGACGAAAATGACCTGGGGCACGGTACAGCGGGTTAAACCCCCCCCAGGCAGAACCTCAGACACAAACTTCCATCTGAGGAGGAGGGGCAAGAGCAGGGAAACCTGCCAGGTAATCAACCTGATTGATTCCCGTACGGATGGGGGGGGGGTTAATCTAATAGAGAGACTCCTGAAGGGCAAGCTGACCCCTTCCTGGCATCATCACAGTAACATTCCTGCAAGAGCACCCAGACTCAGAGGAAGCACATCAAAAGGTCACATCACCCCCCCCCCCCCCCCATTTAACTCTGTCAATTAAAAAACTGTAGACTTCCATCCTTTTTCATTTTTGTCCAAGTCTGCCTATAAAGCTCTAAACTCCACTGTTTTCAAACAGAGACGGCTTTCATGAGCCTCTGACAAGCGCAGACAGGCGTGGGGGGAGGACTGCAGTGATGTGGTTCCTTAGATGATCCAACCAGCACACGAGCGGTTCTGGGCCAGCTGGAGACGCCGGAGGGACGCCGGAGGGACGCCTGTCTGACGCCGAAACCCAGTCACAGTGAGCCAGGCCAGATGTGACGCGGGCCAGGATGAGCGTCTCAGAGAGTCGCAGTGGGAGAAACGGCTTCACCTTCACAGCTTATTCAAAGAAGCCGAACGCCATGACCAGGACTGAACCATTTTCTCCACTCAGAGACCCACACTGAAGGAAACACAGGTTTGAACATGTCATGTCTTCTGCTGGAGGACGTAGAAGTTAGGCTCAAAACTATATTTATCAAGGATACTATCAAATCCTTGTTAATCAGAAGCAGACGAAACAGATGTTGTTTGAAAAGGTTCGTATTTAATACATAGAAACTACGCTGGGCGGGGCCACAGTCTCCATGCTCCGCCCCTTTCTGATCATCCACCTGCAGACCAATGGATCCATGAAGGTCTTTGTTTTGCTGGTCTGAGCTGGAATCTGGATCAGAACTGGACAGCTGGATGAAGCTGGTATTGCTTCTGTTTTTGTTGCACCGCTGATGTTAGTTGGGGGTGTGAGGGGCTGTTAAACAGATAGCTCTGTTATGGATGATGGGAAGAGGGTCCGGGGTTGCTCCGCACCAACGGTCCTGCCCACAACTCAGAGGCGAATTTCTTCTGCTCTGTAGAAACTATGTCCTAGAAAGTGATAGTTTTTAATTGATTTTGGCTAAAAACAGCATCATTATAATTAAGAACCACTGGGAATGCTTTACAACAGATCAAAGATGATGGGAGTGAGACTTTAAAGTCTAGGTCTTCACAACAAAGACTGTTTGACATGCACCTTCCAGAGACACACAGAGATGGTTGAACACGAATGCCTCACAGTCCACCAGAGGGAAGTCATCCAGACCGGACCTGCTGCGACTGACCTGCTCCAGGTCCTCAAAGTCCCACTCCAGTCCTCTGCTGTTAAAGTGTTCCCATCGTTTCTCAATCCTGACTTTGCTGTTTTTAGTCAAAATTAAAAACCCTGTGTCGTTTTAGGACAAAGTTTCTGCAGAGCTGCAGTCGTTTTGGGCAGGACTGTGGGCGGGACTGAATGCCAACCCCCACTTCCCCTCCCTGTTGCTGAGAGCTCTCTGTTTACACACTCTCCCGTTAGCTTGCAGCCCCTCAGACCCCATAAACCGTTTAGATCCAGACTCCAGATCTGTTTGTGAGGCAATGCATCAGGACGGAGCTCTATTTCAAACAGCATCTTTTCATCTGCTTCTGATTCACAACTAATCCACTTTGAATCTAAATGTTCTTTGAAAAATCCTCCAAGAATGAGTTAAAAGGCTCTTTCATCAGAACAGACAGCAGAGCTGCAGAGAGCTTCACACGTGTTCAGGAGAATCAAGTCCACAGGTCAGGCTGCATTTATGCTGATAGTCGCTCAGAACACTGTCAGGCCGTGGTGACCTGAACTGACCTCATGCTCTTCAGGGGGTCAAAGTGACCCGAAAGATGCCTACGCCTCACTTTTACTCAGTTAAGTGCAGACCTTTGGGATTTTACGGCTGTTCTCTTTGGAGCCTCTAGAGTGGACGTCAGTGAAGACCCAGAAGCAAAAGGCGGCGGACAGTTGCTACGGCAACCTGATGGGTTACAGCTGACAACAGGCCAGACCATCACAGCAGCAGTAGATGAATGACCAGCCTTTGGTCGAACGGGGACCTCAGGACTGCAGCAGGAGCTGTGCGCTGGCGTCCCGTCAGGGGTGGTTAGCGTTCAGAAGGAAAGGAAGAGGAGAAGAAGGACCCCCACCCCCCCCAGAGGAGATCCACACACTTGGGGACCTGTGTGGGTCAGGAATCCAGACCGTTCCAGGGTTTACGATGTGCAAACATTTACTATCTTCCTCTCTCCATAAAACATCTGGGCTCCTCTGTGCCCCCCCTCCCCCCATCAGATTGGAGCATTGGTCGTAAAACTTTAGCGTCTTTGTTTTCCAAACTTTCAGATCCACCAACGCCCCCCACCCACCCCCCTCCCCAAGGAGACAGATGGCGATCAATAGACAAACTGTGAGCAGCAGCTTCCTCATCCCGCTTTCACACACCACCTTCTACGGACCAGAACCTTAATGGAGGTGGGAGAGGACTTCAGGGTCTCGACATGATCATGAAGGAGCAGGTCCCTGGATCAGAACCAGGTCAGAACAGAACATTGAGCCGGGACCTCCAGGTCCTGCTATGTTCTGAGACAGACAGGATCCTGGCTGATCCGTTTTCCATCTATTAATACCACGCACATGCACGCGCGAGGGGAAACAGCCCCACAGCAGGTGCTCAGGTGTCTGTGAAACCAAGCCTGTCCGAACTGGGCCGAGACACACCAGGAGTTAAGACAGATGCGCATGCGCAGAGGCTGCAGCGATCAGCTGGAGAGGTTCTGTGAACGTGATTCCGCGGGGGAACTTTCGACGAACTGAGCCGAACGTGCGCGTGCGCGGCCACCTCCTGGTGCGGCGCGCAATCACAGCGCAGAGCTGCACGTGCGCGGGGTCCGATCTCAGCATGGGAAACAAAACTTGCAGTAACGGCACACTTACGTCAGAAGTGAAGCGTGGACGCGCACTCCATGGGCCCCCTCCCAGAGTGAAGCCACGTGCCGCACTTTCTCGGAACCAACCTGCGGCGCTGGTTCCGGATGACCGAACTGCAGCGGATCAGAACCTCGTGCTCTCTCTGCGCTGCGGCGAAGCGCGCTCACGCGGCGCGGCGGGGACCGCGGCTGTCTTTGTAGCGCTGCTCCATTGTCTGCCGAGCCCGCGCATGACGCGCACTGAGGAGCCTGAGCCCAACAGCTGACTGCGTCCCCGACGGGGGGCGTGGCGTGCAGAGGGAGGGGACGGTCTCATCCCCCAGTGAAGGGAGGGGGGGGGGTCTAGTGCACCCTCCCCACCCCGTGTGGAAACCAAACTTCTCCAGTCTAAGTATCTACCGGCTGCTCCATAAACGAGCCCAGAGGTCTGCGTGGTTTGGTTCCTGCAGAGGTCCAGATGGGATCTCCAGCCTGGGGAGGGGGGGCTCAGAGAAAGTTTGCTGTAGTTCCAGCAGTTCACCCCCCCCCCCCCACACCCCACCAGAGACCCTGAGCGGCTATAAATACTGCCGCTCAGGTTTCTCTGTGACGGTCCAGGTGGAAATACCCAAACCCAGACGGACGGCATGCAAGTTCAAGCAAGCGGCAGAACGCTGCACACAAGCCCGTGTACAGGAGGGGGACAGGAAAGTGTTAGGGTTCTTCATCACTGTGCAGAGGCGTGGGGGGGGGGGGGTCCTCCTTGTGTACACAGACACAGAATAGTTCTTAAACGTTCGTGGTCACATCAGGAGCACCATCACTGTTCCTCTTGGGGTTAAGCGCTTTGTGTTTTCAATATGAAAGGCGCTAAACCAATAAATACAGTTTAAGTTTATGGGGTTGCTGGAGCCTACCCAGCTATTGGGTGACGGCGGTGGACCCCGAGCAGGTCAGTCTGCTGCTGGGACACACGCTCACATTTCCAGGGACACCAGTTAACCTCAGAAGCATTTTTTGGACGGTGGGAGGAAGCTGGAGAGTCCGGAGAAAACCCACGCGTGCACGGCAGAACATGCTAACTCCACACAGAAATCATACAGCCCCATGTTGACTTTCAAATAGAAAAAAAGAATGCAGCACAGGAGCTAAGTGACTTCTTCCTTCTCTTTTGGGGGCCGCAACAACAAATCATCTGCTTCCATCTAATCCTCCAAAACACCAACTGCCCTCACGTTCTCTGTCACTACCCATGGACCTTCTCTTTGGTCTTCTTGAAGACATCTTTGCTGCTAATTATAATCTCAGCAGCCTTCTTCCTACATCCCTGCTCCTTTTCTCAATGTGTCTCATCCATCTAACATGAACATGAACCTTCACCACAGTCTTCCACGCCTCTCGCTTCATTCTTGAGGACATCTGTCAGACATCACACCTGAAACCTTCCTCCAGCCGCTCCAGCCTGCTTGCAGACGCCTCTTCACCTCTTTCCTAAACTTGGACTGTTGACCCTTCGTACTTTCAGTCCTCCCCCTCTCCCCCTTTCCTCTGTAACCTCTCTGCTCCCCCGGAGCTCCTCTCATGTCCACACAGCACTACGAAGGAACAAACAACATTTGCTTGTTTCAGTTTTTATTCTTTTCTTCCCTGGCCTTTGGGAGGGGCACATGCCCAACGGAGGATCAGCAAACGTTGTCTTTTACGAGGCCCTGATGAAGACGCTGACAGCCCTGGAGTGGAAACGGAAACCGTGAACTGGTTCCTACCTTGTGTCAGGCGAGAGGGCTGCCTGATCTGGAGTCCATCGATGGAGCACAGGTTTCCACACGGGTGGAGTGTGATCACCCCACCCCTGTTCTCTATGAAGCAGTGCTGGGGGGCGACCCCAGGGCCCTGGATGTTGATGTCCACGGGACCGTGACCCAGCGTGGTGCACCCTGAGGAAGAAGCACATTTTCTGAGCACCCACTGTCATGGTCGTCCATCACTCCAGGTGATCAGCGTCACGTTTCCTAACGGCGTTTCTGTCTGTTTCTGCAGGTTTTCTGCCAGAGATCATTTTCCCTCGCTCTGGGCTTTGATGTCCCCGTTTTGTGTGTGCTTCCAGTAGCTTTAATTCATTTCTGTTGCTAGATTTAGATTTAGATTTAGATTTTCTTTATTGTCATTGTGCATAGTACAATGAGATTGAAGCATCGCCATCAGAGCAAAAACAGCAAGAAAGGGAAAATTAAAAAAAAACATCGTAATACAATAAAATCAAACAAACAAACAGTATGTACAAGTGTGCAAATATAAACTATAATGAAGAGTGCCGAAATTATTGTGCAAAAGTGCATACGAAAACTGAGTGTAAACATGTCAGAAGTGCAAGAGGTGGTAATGAGTTAGAGTGTTGACACTGTGGACAGAGTAAGTAAACAGGAATGTGGATTTTATCTGTGCATTTGGGAATTGAGGATGGTCATTGCTTTTGGAAAGAAGCTGTTTTTGAGTCTGTTGGTTTTGCTTCTGATGCCTCTGTAGCGCCTCCCAGAGGGCATCAGGTTGAACAGGTCTCAGCCAGGGTGTGAACTGTCCTTGATGATGTTATGAGCCCTATTGAGACAGTGGCGGGGTAGATGTCTGTCAGGGTGGGGAGAGGGCACCCAATGATATTTTGAGCCGTCTCTGCGACTCTCTGCAGCTGCCGAACCAAACTGTCCTGCAGTAAGTAAGCAGGTTCTGGATCAATAACTGGTAGAAGGTCAGCAGCAGGTTGGTGCCGATGTTGTTCTTCCTGAGGACCCTCACTGCTACATTCCTGAGCAGTGTGCATTTCTGAGGTCCCTTCTCATTTCTGCAGAAATCCACCCATCCATCTTCAGAATCACTTCAGGGTCACTGGATTGTTGAAGCCAACTCCGTGACTGCTGGGTGAAGGCAGGGTGCACCCTGAACAGCTCACCAGTCTGATGCAGAGACCAAATGCACACCAAGGGGTGATTTAGAGACACCAGTTAGGCTCTGAAGTGGGATTTTGGACTGTGGGAGGAAGCTGGAGTGATCTGTGAAAACCCACACATGCATGAGGAGAACAAACTCCACACAGAAATGACCCCGCCGGGATTTGAGCTAACCACTACACCACTGTGCAGAAAATGCTACTGTGTATTTAACTCTGCCAGTTGGCTTCTAGTTGCAGTGAGTAATTGATAAAGGGCAATGAAATTAGAGGTAATTAGTTTTAAAAAACTGACGTCCAAAGGGTTTTAGCAAGGGGTGTAGGAAAAAATCGCTTTGGCGATATATTGTGATAGTCCATTTTCCATGTCAGGAGTATATTTATTTAATTATTTCTGAGCGTCCTTCAGCGTCTGACTCTTGTCTTCACTTCAACCTCCAACCACTAGTTGGCAGCAGAGAACATGGAGCCTCTTTGAGCAGCTCTACACCACAAAACTACAAGACCTCAGAGAAGCAGCTGGTTCTGTTGCTATCAGACATGAACGACTTTGTTTTTACTTAGAATGGATACAGAACCCAAACTCTGTTCCATGTTGCTGTCAGTATCGTATGAAAACACGGATTGTGGTTCTTTGTAGCTCAGATCAGAACCAGTGAAGCTCTGCAGCTGCACAGCGGCTGATGCACGGAGACAAAATGCTGTCTGCAAAGCGGGCCAAAGTTCTGCAGAACCTCCCAGCAATAGAATCTAGTTCTGATGGATCAGAGTGATGTGTCCAACGCTCTGGAAAAAGGCCACTGTGGTGGAGATGAGCGTTAAAGTCCGTGTTTACTTCCACGTGTGAGAAAGTGCAGCTGCAGAGCAGACTGTCATGGAAATAAAGCATCTTAGCCACATTAAAGCTCTTCATCCTGTCGTGCTATGTAAGCGTTTCTGTAGCATAATTAAAAATAAAAGTCAAAACCAGGAATACTTTTTCATTTTCAACACGAAGCTGCATTTTTTGACTCAAAATTAAAATGAAAAAGCAATCCACCAAAATGCTTTTTCATTTTCTTCTTCAACACTGCTTATTCTGTCACTTAATTAAAATGATAAAGAAAATGGTATTTGACACTTCATTTTCAAAAAGTTCTCTGGTAAATGTGTAGCAAAATTCATTTAGAAATATCTAATTTGACAATTGAAATGGATCAACAGAAATGCTTTTTCATTTTCACAATGTAACTGCAAATGACTAAAAATAAATTGAAAAATGCGAAACGAAAATGCAAAGAGGGGATTGAATTTTCATTTTAACATCCACCCTGCCAACGTTGTCGCATAATTCAATTCAAAGTAATAAAGCTTTGCGCTGATTTTGCTGTTCGATGACAGCTGGATCCATCAACAGCTCCAGCAGATTTCATGCTAAACGTTTGCTTGTTGGACGAACACACACTCAGCGTGAAGCTGCAGGAGACTATCTTCTAAATGTGCTTTATTACAGTTGTGATTGTTATTTAGGGCCAGCTCGCTCATATATTTTATTAATCCGTGCGGTCAGTGCTTTTTTCTTCAAGGACCCTAAAGACGGGTTAGCATTAGGCTAATATGTGCTAAAAACATTAGCCGTGGAGGTACTTAAAACTCCTTGCAGGCAATGAGCATCTTGGATGTAAATATGTGGGAATTACATCATCCTTTATTCTGTTCTGGACACCACTGGAAACACAAATTCATATGATGGTTTAGTTTCTCAGATCGTAGCAGCACTTCCCCCTTCAGCGATCTGGAGCTTCGGGTCGCGGGGCTTCGCGCTCCGCTATGCAAAGGCGGCTGCCGGTCCAAAGACAACGCTAGTCCGGGGGGGTTCGACGAAACCGTGGTGCATCCGAAGGAGGAACCGCAGGAGGTGGAAATGCTGCTACGTTGTCCTGAGAGGCTGTGTACAATCATTAGGACTGCACAACCATCACAAAGGCCTCTCCTCTGCCGCTAACACAAAGCTACACTGCTCCTAGCATGTCTGTCTGTTGGCAGCATGACACATGAAAATGAAAAAGCATTTCTGGTTTTGACTTTCATTTTTAATAAGACTACAGAATTGCTTCCATATCATGCTGCCTCATCATCACTTTATTGAATGTGGAAAGAATTTGTGTTTTTCCCCCCTTTATTTTTGAAGTACCATTCAGACTCCTGAACTGTTTAAAAATATTGGAGAAGCTACATTAATCAATACTAAAATAAACAGCACTTTATTTACTCAATCATACTTTTACAACCTTATTGGTTAAGAAACAGTCATTCTATTTTTTCTTTCTTATTCTGAGAAGAAGAAGAAGAATTTTGGTTGTGGAAATCAGACAACGCTGACTGTTCCCTTACTATATTTAAAGTTACCAAAATAAAAGCCCTGTGAGTTTGCCTGGGTAAAACCAACTTCTATACGAGTTACAGTTGCAGTGCTTAACACTGTGATCATTGAATAAACAGAATTACTTATTAACACATTAATGTTCAGGTAGAGTGCTCTGGTACAATATCAGGATACGTATCGTTTCACCAGACTCTTGCCAATTCATACCCCTAGTTTTAGCCATGAGATCTCACAAGAAAAGCGCTAACCTACACAATAAATGATTCTTCTTACTTTAAATTTTGATCCTTAATCAAGCTGATGCAAAATCCATTGAAGGAACAGTTATTTGTATAAAGATAAAATAAAAAAGTAGCAGGAAAACCTGACAGATCATGACATCCTGCTTCCCAGAGGAACAGATTGATCTGGTTTGGTCCAAAAGCTCCACGTCTACAATGTGTTCATAAAGTGACTGAAGCTTTTCATTCAGTGGCTCCTCACTCAAACAGAGTTTAGCACAAAAACAGAGCCAGCTGTGACAGCAAAGAGCACTGAAGACACAATCATGACCTCCACACTGACTCTGGATCCACAAACAGCCGGAACCACATTGGACCCACGATGAAATACGGCCAAGGAGATCAAACCCCTCCCACAAATCCCCTATGGAACTGGAGTCAGCCTGTTTTAACGAGCCCACTTAGTATGAAGTCACACCTGACTTTATGTCATTTAGCATCACAAAAATCTTGAAAAACTTGAAACTGATTCTGGGATGGCTCAAGCTGGAGGAGCCGTAGGTGGGGGCCTCAGATGACCCCACACTAGATTGTGTTTGGAACTAATGCTAGACCCTTTACAGGAGCTGACCGTGACCCAGAGGTCAGTCGCTGGGTCTTATCTGGGTACTGGTGCAGCATGAATCCACAGATGGACAGTCCCAGCTGAGCTGTGTTTACCGTCACTTGATGGATAGATAGATAAACAGCGATGTGATCCTGAAGGAAATTCTAAACTGGCTCAAATGTTGAGAGTCAGGACCTTCAATGATGTGACACAAACCAGGAAGTGCCAAAAGTTCCAACTCCTCAGAAAACCCCCAGAGTCAGGTTTCATGTTAAAGTCCAGCTTAATGCTTGAAGCATTAGGCACACTTTGCTTTCTTAAGCTCATTTTTGTTCAGTCATTTCTTTATAATCCAGTAGGACTGTAGGATGTGAAGAGGATTTCAGCTGTTTTCATCTTTCTGGCTTAAATTTGCACACGTCTATTGATTGGCGGTTCAGATGGTCAGCCGGTGCGCGGAGCTCCAAATGTTATGCAGTTCTATGCAATAGTGGTTTTAGGAACACAGTGGAGCTGAGTGGAGTGAACTCCAGTCAACAGTCTTGACGCACTGTAGGGGGCGTGTCACCGATCATACGTCCATCGTTTGTCTGTCTTCGGTCAGGAAACTTTCAGACCTTGTGCTCCGGTATGAACACAGATCCTTCATGCTTGAACGTGAATACGTGCTGCAGTCGGCTTACAGAGCTGGTGCAGAGCTCGGTTCTGTTGGCCATGTGGATTAGGGTTGGGCGATGTCCCCTAAATTGGCCGTTGACGATGTTTGCCGTCAACCATCGGGATGGACGATGATATCGTCGAGGCGGGGGGCTATTTTGAATTTTTCGGACTTATATAATTGCCATTCGTTATTTTACTTTATTTATTTTATTTCCCAACTAATGACTCATCCGCGATGATCCAGTATAAACTGAGGGAAGAAACTTTAACAAAAAAAGTAACAAACAAAATAGAAAAGTAGTTCGCTCCCACACTTAACTAGTCAAGTGGACCGGTGGAGCGCGGACTTACAGCTCTGTGTTTGGGGGGGGGGGGTGCTTTGTGACATGAGTGGTATGTGTGGGAGATTTAGGACCTTGATCCGTCCCGCAGCTCTAGGGGAACGAGCTACCGAACTCAGAACCAGGTCTAAAAGTGTGTGTCTGAGCAGAAGAGCGTGAGCACACACACAGCGGCGGTGTGAGCTTCAAAGCAGAAATGTCGCTCAGTCCTTAGAAAACGTTCAAACAATCACGTGGATTTGTGTTTCGAGTCGCGTCCCGACAAAATAAAGCCTGATGTTATTCCCACATGTTTACGTGCAGCCAGGATGCAGATTGCAGAATTTCCAGATGGATTTTATGTCCACCCAAAGCTAATGTTGTTATTCCGTGTTAGCATACTGCTAATCCTGGCTTCTTTCCAGCTCCGTTCTTCAACAGAAAAAGCACTGACCACACGGATTAAAATTAAAATGCTGAGCGAACAGGCGCTTCATAATAACCGTAACATTAATAAAAGTACGTTTAGATGATCGTCTCGTATATTACCGAGCTGACATGTCAATGTATATAGCCGCTCGGCGGAACTCATTTCCTCTTCCGGTTTTTCAAACCCTACTGCGCATCTGCGAATGATTTAGTCTGACCGAAAGTGTGACCCATGTGAACGTTTGTTATATTCTGAAAACATTTTTCTGGAACCATGTACACGGTTGGATTCTAATCCGACCATTGATCCCATCAAGATATTTTGCACATGTAACCGCGGCTTTTGGTGTCGACTCGCAGCGTGGCGGGGGCGTGGCATAACGGTGTCTCTCCATCGGGAGACACCATCACGATGGACGATGGTATCGTCCATGGGCACAACCCTAATGTGGATCTCCTGTGATGTAACAGCCCATGTCAATCACTAAGAGCTCTCAGCATGAAGCTGCAGCGTATCCAAACTGTTGTGTTGTGTAGTAGAACTACTGTGTCGTAGTGCAAAGTAGAAAATATTTTTGTCTTCATGAGACTTCTATCCTTCTGTACTGAGAGGAACATTTGCTTTCAGCGGGACAGTGGGGGTCTAGCATGCCTTGCTGCTGGCCTGCCTTTCCCTATGTGCATGTGTGCTCACCGTGCACGTATGCTCACATGTGCATGTGTGCTCACCATGCACGTGTGCTCATTGTGCACGTATGCTCACATGTGCACGTGTCCTCACATGTGCACGTGTCCTCACATGTGCACGTGTCCTCATCGTGCACGTGTAACCACATGTGCACGTGTCCTCACCGTGCACGTGTGCTCACCAGCATGCATGTGAGGCGTGTCCTGTCGGAAGTGAAGATGCCGGACACGGTGCACCCTGGTGTGTCTGTGGACTCACCCTCAGGCAGGGGCAGTAGGGTGATGGCTGTGCTCAGTCGCCCGCTTCCCAGGCTGACCAGGTGGGGGCGCTCTGCTTGGAACTTTAGCCCCTTTCCCGTCTCAAAGAGGTCCAAGGGGGTGCTCTGTAGGAAGACAGCAGTGAAGAGCCTCTGTGTTGGATCAGCTTTCATTCTGCACTGGTTACAATGTTAGAGCCCCCCCCCCCCCCCCCCCAATAGGGAAACAGTTATCAGTGACTGAATAGTTTCAGATTGTCAGAGCATGACAAAAACAGAGGTGAGTTTTTCTGCGCAAACTTCCCACTGGGGTGTGTGTGTGGGTGGGGGTGGGGGTGGGGGGGTGGGGGGCATTGTGGGAAGCTCATCTCCACGTTTTGTGTATGTTCCCCGTCCAGAGCCTTCCTAAAGCCCCCCAGTTCGTATGCAGGGGGGAGGGAGGGGGTTACCATGGCAACGACTTCCCGCTCTGAAGAGGGAAGGGGGCTGTGAACTAGAGGGGCTGGCAGGGCTTGCTGCTTCTGCTAACAGGAGTCACGGCTTCTGCAGATGTTGCCTCATGTTCTCCCAAACAGAGGAGGATGGCATCCCAGCAGCCCCTGCTGCAGGTTTGAGGTTCACTTCGCTGTATTGCCCATTAGCAGGTGTAGGACTAACGTGGATAAAGACCCATGAAAATTGTGTTTCTACCATCTTTTCCGTGGTCTTTTTCTCACGGTGGAGGACATTAATAAGGAAAATAAAGCTTAAAATCACATTTCTCTAAATTGTTGTGAATCAGGAGCAGATGAAAACACGGCGTTAGGAAAACAGCATATTGGTGACGTAGAAAATATCTTTTGGGCCCAGGAAGGGTGGGGTTGCTCTGCACCAATGGTCCATGCTACAACTTTGTCGTTCTTCTCGGCTTTGGCTTTTGCGCCTGCTGCCCTTCCTGACCCAATCCTGTATTTTAGTGGGCACGGGGGGGGGGGCCAGACTTGGGCTCACTGCACCCCCTGGGAATCACAGCAGTCCTGCACACAGCCAACTGGGCCATCCTTCTGCTCGGTCCCGCCTCAACTCAGAGGTGAATTTGTAATTCTGCTCTGCAGAAACAGTGTCCTAAAAACGACAGACTCACCATTACAAGACCACCAGGTGACTGTTTCAGATTTTTGTGTGTGTTTTGTGTTGTTTTTTAGTTGTATATTCATAATAACTGTGTGGGTTTCAGACAAAGCCTGTTGTGTGTTTTTGGTTGGGGTTGCTGTGCCGTGGGTGGAGACAGATCAATGTCCTCTGATGAGCGTGGCCTCAACAGCGCGGCGTTCGTCCTCCCGTCATTGGCCCTAATAGGATTATCTGACTGTGGGGGTCGACAGGTGGAGTGGGCCCAGCCTAAGAGGATTGAGGCTGGGGGGCCCTTAGGGAGCAGTGCTGCGGGTTCGTGTGCCGCTCCTGCTTTCCCGCCTGAAGCCCTCTCTCACGTGCACGCCTGCCTGCGACACTGCAACGCGTCAGGATTTGGGGTCACGACCTCCTTTCCTGGTTCCAGCTGACTGTTGGAAAGCTCAGAGACCGGCCCCTCCCCGGGACGTCCGACGGGACCGTCCGAGGCAGCAGGTGGGGAGCAGACGGCCAGTCTCTCTGTAATCACTGCTTCAGATGCTACGTAACCTACCGGCATGTGGCCCCCCAGCGGTGCTGCCTCAGAGGTCTGTCATTATGAAGTGTGGAGAGCTTTGAGGATCCAAACATCTGATGTTACTGAAGGCAGACATCGAGAGGGGGGGGGGGGGGGGCAGCTTAAACCATGTCTGCCTCAGATGAAAATCTGCTTTTCAAAAACCGAAATTGAAACCTGAAGCAGATCCAGGCAGGGCTCCAGCGGGGCCCATCGGAGGGCCCATAAGCAAGGTCCACCAGGGGGCCATCAGAGGGCCCATCAGGGGGCCCATCAACTGTCCAGAAATGCTGCCTCGCCACAAATACAGGAATGTAGGTACGAAGAAATCCCGCCACAAAGTAGTCCAAGTTTGTGAGGGATCAGCTGACCACCTGAACGCAGGTCCAGGAAAATATGCAGGTGGGGGGGGGGGGGGGGGGGGGGTCCGAACAGAGAAGAGCACAAAGTAGAGCAGAATAGTCGTGGAGGTGTCACAGATCAACCTGCATCTCTCAACCTGCATCTCTCAAAACGGATCGTTTCTAGCAGTCAGAGAGGCTGGAGGTCCTCCAGGTGAGTCACGTGTTCTCAACCCCCCCCCCCCCCCCCCCCCTCCCCAGTCAGACTTACCTGCAGCATCTGGTGAGTCTGCCGTCCGCCCACAGCAGCCTCGTTCCTGTTCAAGCGGTCCATGTCCACTGAGCTGTCTGAGGCTCCTGGCGACACATGCAGATCCTGCAGGGGGGGGCATGGTGAGTGACGAACGCACTGTGTGTGTGTGTGTGTGTGTGGGGGGGTTACATTAGCAGCAGTGACGATCAAACTCCTACGAGGACAGAGGTTGCTGGGATTCCCCTCCAAACTACCATGAGCATCTCTGTGATTCATGCTGACGGACAGGAAGCAGATAGGGGGGGGAACGCACACACACACAGACACACACACATGAAGCACGCACACATGCACCTGACGTGCGGTCAGGTGAGGCAAGTGGCAAGGTTCAGTCTCACCTGTCATAATCGTGATAAACTCGAAAAAGGTAAATTAAGTAAATATTATTTTCTACTGATCTGTGTTAAATATACAGTTTCAGTCAACTCACAGTTTGTGAGGTTAAAAGCACTGCATTTGATCACATAAAGGCACAAACACACACTCAACCACGCACACACTCACAGACTCAAAAACGCACACATGTACACACACACACACACTCACATGTGTAAACACTCACAGACACACACACACACGTAGACACTCACAGACACACACACTGACAGACACACACACTGACAGACACACACACTGACAGACACACACACTGACGGACACACACACTGACAGACACACACACTCACAGACACACATGTTTACGTTGTTCAGGGCTTACACTTTGCTGTAAATCCCCGTCTGCTCTCTTGAGCTGCAGATGCTTTAGTCACTGACATTGTTCCCTTCAATCACTTATTTGTGCACAAATTAGCATTTTGTGTGCTCAAAATGATGAGAGAACAATCTAGTTATTTATTTTTCAGTGTCATGTCCAGTGCTCAATACAGCTCAGCTTAAATGCTTTTTTTTAAATACAGGTTTTAGAAGTTCCAAGTTTAAACTTTACCTTAAGACAAGAACCTTTTCTCCAGACAATACGATTAAAAAATATCTAACATTCAAACATGTAAATGGATATATTTTTATAACAAGAATCTGTTCTTCTGTTTCTGTCAATTTCCTCCTTTTTCTCTTTTTCCTGTAGAACCTATTTTTAAAAATCTAGTCATGTAATTTCGTAATATAAGATCTTGGCCTCTGAACATCATCTAGACGCTGTAGAAAGGAGAACTCGTGTTTTCATCTTTTTCTCTGACAGCAGATTCAGTCTTTTATCATCATTTTGCCTACTTATCAAAGATTGACAACAAAACTTGACTAAAACAAAAGTAATTAAAGTTACAAACCCATTATTTCTGTCTTCAAAGCCAAAGAGCCACTATGGAGGGATAAAAGCGACGTCTCCGCGGCCCCAGAACCATTTTCTAGATAAACGTTTAAAGTCCAGATGAACCGAATCTAGAGCTTTTCTACTAAAGCATCGTTACCTTTCTCCTGTTGTCCAGACAGTGCACGGCTTCCATGTCAAAGAGTCAAGGAGTAAATCCACTCCACATGAGCCTGATTGAGCGCGACACCTCTGAAGCTGAGAGCCGTCTCATCCTCCCACCTGAGCCTTTGTCCAGTTCCCGTCTGCAGGCTACAGAAAGCCGCTCGCTAACCTGTCCCTGCATGTCCTCTAGGCTGAGAGCTGCATTCTTCACTGGCAGCCCCAGACTCACAGAGGCATTCAGAGAGAGCCATCAAGAGACAGGAAGAAGGACGGAGCTCAGAAACAGACGGAAGAGGGGAACGTGTTGAATCAGGACAGATGCAGCTCTGTAATTATGCACAGAGAAAACATGCAGCGTTTCTGACTCGACAAGCCGCTGAACTGACGTGAGCAGACAGCGAACCTTCTGAGGTGAAAGGCTGCTTCAGGGACAAAGGCAGACAGGAACGGCAAATGAAGAGTTTTCTGTGATCAAAAAGGAGAATAAGTAATAAACGAGGGATTACATCTGGGCGACAAAATAGTTTTGAATTTGTCCATCCAGATTTGTGTTTTTAAAGCACATCCCCGGTGCTGAACAAGTCTCATCCAATCTCTTGTTTTTTTTGAAAACCAATTTTTACAAACTGTACAGTGTTTGTAGGAAAAATCTCATCAGCTGAAAAAAAACTCGAAGTTTGCGAATACAACCTTGAGAAGACTTTGCGATAACTTCACAGTCCAGACAGAGAAAACAAACTGTGACAAGTTTGCACACCACAAGGAGTAATTATTGTAACAAAAGTTCCTGTGGCATGTCAAGGTCCTGGAGTGGCCCAGCCAGTCTGCAGATATCAACCACATAGAAAAACTCTGGATGGAGTTGAAAGTCTGTGTTGCCCAGCGACAGCCCCAAAATATCACTGCTCTAGAGGAGATCTGCATGGAGGAATGGACCAAAACAATACTGCTGTAGAGGAGATCTGGATGGAGGAATGGACCAAAACATCACTGCTCTAGAGGATATCTGTATGGAGGAATGGTTTAAAACATCCCTTTTCTAGAGGATATCTGTATGGAGGAATGGGCCAAAACATCACTGCTGTACAGGATATCTGGATGGAGGAATGGACCAAAACATCACTGCTCTAGAGGAGATCTGGATGGAGGAATGGGCCAAAATATCACTGCTCTAGAGGAGATCTGCATGGAGGAATGGACCAAAACATCACTGCCGTAGAGGAGATCTGGATGGAGGAATGGACCAAAACATCACTGCTCTAGAGGAGATCTGGATGGAGGAATGGGCTAAAACATCCCTTTTCTAGAGGAGATCTGCATGGAGGAATGGACCAAAACATCACTGCTCTAGAGGAGATCTGCATGGAGGAATGGGCTAAAACATCCCTTTTCTAGAGGAGATCTGTATGGAGGAATGGGCCAAAATATCACTGCTCTAGAGGAGATCTGCATGGAAGAATGGACCAAAACATCACTGCCGTAGAGGAGATCTGGATGGAGGAATGGGCCAAAACATCACTGCTGTACAGGATATCTGGATGGAGGAATGGACCAAAACATCACTGCTCTAGAGGAGATCTGCATGGAGGAATGGGCTAAAACATCCCTTTTCTAGAGGAGATCTGTATGGAGGAATGGGCCAAAATATCACTGCTCTAGAGGAGATCTGCCTGGAGGAATGGACCAAAACATCACTGCCGTAGAGGAGATCTGGATGGAGGAATGGACCAAAACATCTTTGCTCTAGAGGAGATCTGGATGGAGGAATGGGCTAAAACATCCCTTTTCTAGAGGAGATCTGCATGGAGGAATGGACCAAAACATCACTGCTCTAGAGGAGATCTGCATGGAGGAATGGGCTAAAACATCCCTTTTCTAGAGGAGATCTGTATGGAGGAATGGGCCAAAATATCACTGCTCTAGAGGAGATCTGCATGGAGGAATGGACCAAAACATCACTGCCGTAGAGGAGATCTGGATGGAGGAATGGACCAAAACATCACTGCTCTAGAGGAGATCTGGATGGAGGAATGGGCTAAAACATCCCTTTTCTAGAGGAGATCTGCATGGAGGAATGGACCAAAACATCACTGCTCTAGAGGAGATCTGGATGGAGGAATGGGCTAAAACATCCCTTTTCTAGAGGAGATCTGTATGGAGGAATGGGCTAAAACATCCCTTTTCTAGAGGAGATCTGTATGGAGGAATGGGCCAAAATATCACTGCTCTAGAGGAGATCTGCATGGAGGAATGGGCTAAAACATCCCTTTTCTAGAGGAGATCTGTATGGAGGAATGGGCCAAAATATCACTGCTCTAGAGGAGATCTGCATGGAGGAATGGACCAAAACATCACTGCCGTAGAGGAGATCTGGATGGAGGAATGGGCCAAAACATCACTGCTGTACAGGATATCTGGATGGAGGAATGGACCAAAACATCACTGCTCTAGAGGAGATCTGCATGGAGGAATGGGCTAAAACATCCCTTTTCTAGAGGAGATCTGTATGGAGGAATGGGCCAAAATATCACTGCTCTAGAGGAGATCTGCCTGGAGGAATGGACCAAAACATCACTGCCGTAGAGGAGATCTGGATGGAGGAATGGACCAAAACATCTTTGCTCTAGAGGAGATCTGGATGGAGGAATGGGCTAAAACATCCCTTTTCTAGAGGAGATCTGCATGGAGGAATGGGCCAAAATATCACTGCTCTAGAGGAGATCTGCATGGAGGAATGGACCAAAACATCACTGCCGTAGAGGAGATCTGGATGGAGGAATGGACCAAAACATCACTGCTCTAGAGGAGATCTGGATGGAGGAATGGGCCAAAACATCACTGCTCTAGAGCAGTGTTTTTCAACCTTTTTTGAGCCACGGCACACTTTAACCTTGACAAAAATCCCGCGGCACACCAGCATCCAAAAAAAAAAAAAAAAACAGAAATTCATGGTCTGTATTGATCGACAGCCCCCCCCCCCCCCCCCCCCGCCCGCAATCTCACGTGCATTTTTGTGATAATTGTGGCCGGAAAAGCAGGAAGTTGCGGCTGTTTTTTCTAAGAGATGAAATGAAAGTTAAATTAGAAAATTTAGAAACTGTTTGTTTGTTGTGGTTTCAAGGCGTTTCGCAAGGACAACTCATTGTGCGCTGGGACACTGGCTCTTTAAGCCAATGCATCATGGGAGATGTAGTGTGAAAACTGCCGAAAACTTGCAGAAAGACTCGCGTCTCTGAGCTTCATTGTATTGTCCACTTGTTTCACGGTCTGACACCGGACTCTGTGGAAAGCTACACCGCTAAAGAAGAGCTTTAGCTTGTATTTTTGTTAGAACTGAGCGGCCAAAACATCACTGCTCTAGAGGAGATCTGTATGGAGGAATGGGCTAAAACATCCCTTTTCTAGAGGAGATCTGTATGGAGGAATGGACCAAAATACCAGCAACAGTTTGTTACACTTACAAGATTTACAGAAAAACAGTAAATAACAAAGTATTGAGTTGAACTTTTGTTGTTTTTTTTGTTTTTGTTTTCGTTTTAACTTGTCCTGTCCAACAGACAGCTGAGAGCTGAAGGCCTCTTGTGTTGGACATATTTTACTTTAACAAGAGGGGTTATTAATCTTCAGACAAACCAAAGGTATGTCTGAATAAACCCCTTTTGTAATCGAGGTCAAACTTTATTCATTATTATTGTTTTTGAAAATCTTTTGTGTTGGACCGGACGGTAAAGGAAAGAAAAGTAGAAGAGAGAGGGATGTTGGGGGGGGGGGGGGGGGGGGATAGGAGGGTGATCATAGGAGGGGGGAGGGGGGTAAAACCATGAACCATCATAAAGCAACAACTAGCTGAATGTTTATCATTACAGTGAGGTTCAGCTGTAATACAAATCTCAAAGGGCGGGGCCTGTCCACACACATTCAAATGTTATCAACACACCTGTTAGCTGCAAAAATGTCCACATGTCAACATGTACACAAAACAGATAGTGTTCACACACGCATACTCATGCTTTTAAACCAACTAGTGTAAACTATTTCATTCAATTAATTTCTATGATGGAAGTTAAAGGCCTCTATCATCTTTTTTAAATGGGAGAACTTGCTCAACTGGTGCCTGTTTTGCTGAAGGGCCACAATAACATAGAGAAAATTATTTTTAAGAAACTGGCCATTCATAATGAGTTGCTGCATTCTACCAGCTCTAGGAAGACTTGCTTCAATAAAAAAGCAATTACGTGGACTAGATACCCAAACCAAATAAAAAGAGAGGCGGGCTTTACCCCAAAGCAACAGCTGAGAACGGCAACATTTTCTGTTGAGGCTCTCAGGTAAAAAACGTCAGCATTGCTCCTAAATTAAACGTGCCTTTTGGAAAACCCCCTTGGTCTGAGCTGGAATCTGGATCAGAACTGGACGGATGGATAGACCTGATACTGCTGCTGTTTTTGTTGCACCGCTAATGTTAGGGTGGGGGTGTGGGGGGGTGTAAGCTAGCAGGATAAAACAGGGATCATGGGAAGGCTTTCTCTGCACCAACAGTCCCGCCCACAACTCAGAGGTGAATTTCTAATGAACTCCTGCTGCTCTGCAGAAACTATGTCCTGGAAAACGACACAGACTATTTGATGTTGATGAAAAAAAAACACATATTTATCCCCAATGCCCCCTCTCTGTTGCTGAGAGCTCTCTGTTTGCACACTCTCCTGCTAGCTTACAGCCCCTCACCCCCCAACATTACTGATGCCAGCTCGAACGAGGAAAACAAAGACGTTCATGGATCTAGCCGTCTACAAGTGGACGCTTCAGAATGGGGCGGAGCAGGGAGCTGGTGGCCCCGCCCAGTGCAATTTCTACGTCACAAATAAGCTTTTCTCCAAACTGATTTTCTCGTCTGCTTCTGATTTCCAACAGTTTGAATTTTAAAATACTCTGAAATGCAATTTTGAGCTTAATTTTCTTAATGCATGTCTTCTGTGTTACAAGAACACAAGTGGGACACAACACAGAGATGGTTTTTGAAGCTTGACAAAACTATGAAATAAAGGGAAAAACAAAAGCAGATGACCCAAAAATCAGCTACACTGAGGATCATTAAATGAAATCTGAACAGCTATGGATGAATAAAAAGCAAACCCTTGTGTGACTGTGACACAACAAAACAAGAACCAAGAAAACAGAAGTGAAAACAACCAACGGCGCCGTCCTCGGCGGCTCAAGGAAGCCTCTGGACTGCTGGACTGAGATCAGGACCCTGTTGACCTTTGCAGTGACGGTGGAATCGAGGCTTTTCATAGTTGGAACTAATTAAAAACGGTCACAGGACTGTGTTGGTATGCAGTGAAAAGAACACACACAGGATCGTGAAGATCTCACTGAGAGAAGAAAGTGACTCATTTGAAGGAATCCTCTCTCCTCTGGAGGACAGCAGCTTCAGCAAATGTCTGAATGGGCGCGGCGTGATGCTGGGACTTCCAGCTTTTCTGCAGATTCCTTCTGTCTTTGTTCTGACTACGTCGCTTCGGAGAGACTGACCAGGACAACAGCAGCCATTCTTCCCATGAAGCCACTTTCCATCTGTGTGCTGGCCTCTCACTCTGGCGCTCTTCGCCATGCCAGCACAGACAGGCTGGCATTGTTCCTGCAGAGCAGGCCTGACACGGGGGAGGCTGCTCCCTGTATCGCTGCTCCCATTAAACCCCCAAGTCTGACAGAATCAGAGACTTTCAGGATAACAAACTCAACTCCATGTTCAAGCAGCACCCACACCGCATTCTTCTGTTTTGTTGTGCAAAGTGTAAGGGTACAGTGAACCATTGACTGTATCAGAGACCTGGACTGAGTGAGTGTTGACTGTTGGTTTACTGTCGGCTCCAACCAAGTCCAGTCAATTTGGTCGCCATTTTTTCATGCTGGAGCCAGAAAATGTCAGTAATTATTGATAGTTAGAAAAAATTGGTCTGAGTTGATGGGAGTCATCGTTTCTATGGCAACCACTCTCACCAACCAGGAGTGAGCTTGTTGGAAGTCCAAACCGCTACCACCTTAAGGTGGCTACATGAAATGTCAATCAAACATTTTGAATGTTTGAAATGAGAACATATACATTTATTGAGGCATCTGATTGGCCGGTTTATAACTTGATCAACTTACAACAAAATAAAAATAAAATGAAGGATCATCAAGAACATGTTAGAAAAGTATCAGATCCAGAACGGTTCTCCTGACCAACAGAATGTAACAGCTGTTTGTTTCTCTATAGACGTCCGTGGGACTTTGGCTTCTTGGAGCCACTTCCTGTTTGGAACGCCAGGGGGGAGGGGTCACTCAGTCCAGTTCCCTCATACAGTCACTGCAGTGGACGGTGGGATGTCACTCAGCGATCCATAAAAGGCATCCTTGTTGTAGGTAAACAGATTGACTTTTTTTGTTTTGCTGGTTCATCTCAGAGTTGCACCTTTGGAGTGTCCAGCTGGTTCAGGACGCCGCTGACCCACACAACATTAGTGGCAGGTTACCCACTAACAAATCCTATCTTCCACATCATGAATCCATCTATGAAGCATCAAAAGCTTCAGCGATGACCTCTACCTTTCAGGGCATGTTCTGGAGGAGCAGGCAGGTTCCATCATGCGTCATGGCGTGAGCAGAGACGCAGTCTGTTGCTGCAGGTAAGACGCAGATGAGGCAATTCCTTGGAAAACTGCTGGAATGCTGGAAACCACAACTTCAATGAATGGAGAAGGAGTGCTGCTGACTTCCCTGCAAGCACACCTGGATGGGCTGAGAAGAACAGACGGATGCAAACAAACGCCTGTCTGTCGAAGAACACCAGCAGGTTTTAGGCTAACGTCACACTCAAACACGACACAAAAGCCAGAGCTACACATGCAGCGGGATGGAACCATTCAGCTGACTCCTCCCAGCTCACAGCCAACGCTTTACAGTGCCATGGAAACCAAACACACCTGTCTGCTTATCCTTGTGCTGCCCAAAGCTTTGGCTGTCAACGGCATTAGTCAGCTGGAGGTTGTGAACCGAAAAGTAGGCAGAAAAAAGCTAAACTGTGAGCTGTTGTCCATGAAAGGCAAAGAGTAGGGAAGAGATTGGAACAGGAACGAGTTGTGTGTTCCTCCTGAAGGCCTCAGACGTGGATTTGCTGCACGTCAACTGAAGTTAATGCAGAAGCTTCAACTGTTGGTACATTTGGTATGAAAGCGGTTCCTGCAGGTAAATTGACACACATCAGAAAAGCTTTGGGAGGAGCTGGACGAAACATAAGAAGTCTCTTTAGTCAGTAAAAGACTGAGAGCAGCTTTTACCTGGAGCCCTGACTGAGGAGGAAGATGAAGTTGCTTTTGCATTTTTCCTAACAATTATCGTTACGTTGCAGGTGATGGCGCTCATTCTGATTACTGCATCCCCATCAATCAGTTTATTGCATCTTCGTTATTTTAATTCAATGTTATTTACCTCATCAGTACCTTTATTGATTAGCAAAAAGACAAAAAAACTCCCTAGAAAGTAGAGGCAGACGGTACTTTGCTTCCCCTCTGGAGGGCGCTAGTGAGCCGACAGGTGCTTGTTGCTCAATGGCACAAAGTCTAGCTTAGGTTAGCTAATCTTATTTTGACAGGATTTAAAGACAGAACCAAGAGAACTTTCTTCTTAAGACTGCGGTCACATTTCCCAGAATTCCACGGGACAGAGACCTAAATGCACGTTTTTCAGCTAAATCGGCAGGTGGCAACATTTGTAATCAGGAGGTGGCAGTGGCATTTTTACACGTCATGTGGAGGTTTTAAGAAAAGTTAAAATTTTACACCAACTGGACGACAAGTGGCCCCCCGGGCACATTTGGAGGTGGCAGTCCAGTGATAGGCAGGGGGCAGGAAGGCAGCAGCACAATAGTTGACAGATGGGAGGGTCCCCCAAATCTGATGATCGGCCGCTTTCAGACTGCCACCCTCCAGCCACCCCCCTGCCTCCGTCCAATTGTTAGAAATTCCTCGATGAAGTTTGTTGACATGGGCCGGGGGCCCGGCGATGATCCGACGTTGATCTGATTCCCGTCCCGTCACTGTGGGTCCTTACATAAATGGGGAGACGGCACTGATGGTACATTGATGCTCTTCATCCGATGAAGACTCCCGCTGTGGTTGGACTGCTTGGATCTTTGTTTTCTTGGGCGCCGGGGTTTGGCCCTTGCTGGGTTTTTGGGAGGTTTGTTGTCTGAAAATGTGTGAATTGACAAGATTATTGTGTGTGCTCAAACTCTGAGTTGCAAATGACCGATAGTGCAGAAAGGCCGCTGGTGGCAATTGATGTGAACGGTTGCCGTCCAGAGACATTTCTACACCGTCCCACCAGAGCTGCTGCCGGCAGGCGGTCCAGCTGCCTCCACCCAGCTGTTGCCTGGTTTTGTGATGGCGTCATCCCTGCCTGACTGACAGCAGCCAGACTACCACCGTCTATATTTATAACGGTGCCAACGATTTTCAAAACATCAGCTGACGGCCGCTAATCTTGAAGATTTTGCTGATGCCTCCCCATCGCGGGGTGGCAGCTGTACTTGTGACCGTAGCATAAGCAACTGAGGAACTTTTACAGAAAATACACACCACCAAAGACCGGGTCTGTCTCCCTGTTGGTTCTTGTCCCAACAGCCGTCTTGTCTTTCAGAACACATTGAAGTGATGACAAGCAAAGGGTGACTTTAGGCCTCCAGGGGCGCTCCTGAGCTGTGAAGCCACACGACATGATCATTTGTGTCGTCAAGCAGAGGATTGGGAAGAATGCAGAGGGTCGGCCATGCTTTCCAGAGTTTGCTTCGTCCACCTCAACAATAGACAAAAGTGACTCAAAAATGACAGAACTCAAAGAGAAAAAGTTGTCGAGTCGACCCACCTGCCAATCAAAAAACATGCCCCTATTAATGTGGAAGTCTGAGTTTCCAAAAATCACAACTATGAACGTCAAAAGTTAGATTCGTTTTGGTTGAAATCCATCTTTTAGCAGAGAAGTTGAGGAACTGAAACAAATGGTGTAAGATTGGAAAAGCCCCCAAAAGCCCCCATGCTGCTGTTTTTGAGTTACAAAGCCTCAGTCCTGACTTTTCTCTGCTTCACATCTTTGACTCTGAAGCTCTTTAGATTTGAAGAGATCTCAGATGCAGCCTTCATGTCTTCAGCTTTGAGTTCATGCTTCTGCTCGATATGAAAGACAAAAGTGGGGTTGAAGCTTAGGGTCCTTTTCACACCAACATATGGAAAAGGCTTTTACAGACACGTCAGTCTTGTGATGGGGCGTTTACTCTGATGTAGTTCTCTTCTCAGGCTGCAGCTCCACAGTCAGTCCTGACCAGAACCTGGAGGTTCAGTACATGACAGCTTCATCTAAAAGACCAAAGTGACATCGTAGACTTCAGTCCTGAAAGGAAACTGTCAGAGGAAGACTGAGTCCTCACATGAGACCTTCCTGTCCAGAACCTCTGCTTGGCCATGTGAACTCTGCTGTTGTCTGTTTATTTCAGTGTTTCCTTCACAAACCGTTCCTTCCTTTAAAAACGCAGCTCAGCCTTTACTAGGCAGCATAGCTGTGGTTCCAGTAATGTCTGCTCCTGTAAAAACCAGCTTCTCCATTGAACCACCAGCCAACCCCATCAAAGAGTGCAGAGGAGGAGGAGTCTGAGCTGGAGCGCTGGCGAACGTTCCTGAGGATGATGGGAACCAAACTTGACTCCATCCTTTCATTCTTGCACCGTTGCTTGTGTCTTATGGCTGCTCTGTCACAGTGAATCCTCCACCTCCATCCAACCCTATCTTCGTCATCTTCATCACTCACATGAGGCACCTCTGCATCCATGAAGTCTCTGTCCTGGAAGCCCCAACCTCAACCTCTGTTTACCCACAGGATCACTGCCTTTCCTCTCAACGCCTCAAACCATCTCAGTCTGCATTCATCTCCAAAACATTGAACATGATGGATTCCTTCCTGATCCATCCTCATCACTCCCAAAGAGAGCCTCAGCATCTTCATCTCTGCTGCCTCCTGTCTGTAAACCAACAACATGGCCGCTCTCACCACAGATTTTTATATGTCACTCTTTAGTCACACATCACACCTGAAACCTTCCTCCACACACAAGTCTTCAGCTCTTTTCTACATTGTCTGTTGCTCTGGACTGTACCTTAGATTCCTCTCTAACCTGAGTGAAGGTGGTTGAGCACCAAAGGAAATGTGGAAGGATAAAATAATGAATCCGCTTTTCAGGATTCTAGTCCCTAAGCTAGATTGTCAGATATTCCAAGAAGCATAGTTGAAGTCAAAGAATAAAGAGAAATGAGTTGTAGTGTTTATTGAATGGGTCAAAGTCAGACTGATCTTTGAAAGGTTCTCACTGAGGAATCACTTTCTAAAGAAGCTTTTCCCAAGTATCTTCAGGATTATTCACAAAAGGCTTCACATGTCAAAAACTGGTAGATTTAAAAAGCTTTAAACTTGACAAAATGTATTTTCTCTGGTACACAGGAGGTTAAAGTTCCAAATGCAGAAAGTGGCACGTTCAGAAGCAACATTGGGGGAGCGGGAACGGGACAAAAGTGGTCGTAAATCAGAGTGATGGTGTTTATATGAGACGGGAATAACAGAGTTCTGTCAAGGATGATAATCTGCTGCTGTGACAGGAACAGACATTTCTCTGAAAACACGACAACCGAGTCAAGAAGCTGCTGAAATCCAAGACGAAGCCCAACACTTTGAGCAGGGATGGATGAAAGGCTGCAGAAGAAGAAAAGCATCCACAGTGAGCTCTGCTGCTGTGCCCCCCTCCACCCCCCAACCAATGTGAGGGTGGATCATGGAAACCGTGAGGCCTCCTGTTCCTCTGTGAGGACGTCTATGGAAACTCTTATGAGAGCAGCCCTCTCTGAATGCAGCCTGTGTTCATGTTTCCTCTGCAGGACTGACCTCCACATTCACAGACCAGCGGCGAGGCTTTCTGGGAGCAAACTGGAACAGGAAGCTACAGACGTTCTGAGGAACTGTACCACATCTGTGCAGGTGAGAGCAGGAGCGTCCACAGTGACTTTAGCTCCTTCATGAGCTTCAGCCTGCAGCCGTCACTGCGAACAACAAGTAGCAAGGATCGGGTCATCTGGACCCCACGAACGGTGGAATCTGAGCAGTTATGTCCCACAGCGAAAGACTTCTCAATAGTGCTGACACAGCAGCTTTCTCACAAAGTCTGGGTTTTCCCTTCATGAAGGTTTTGTGCAGTTTTGCAATCTAACCCATTACATCCTTTAGTGGCTCCTTATCCCTTGTGCTATCCTATGGGGTCCAGATGACCCCCCCCCCCTTCCATTGACGTGTTCTCCCCACCATGACAAAGGTGGATAAAGGTGGAAAGATTTCATGTAATCCATGGACACCAGTGAAGATCACAAATCATTGAAGAAAAAAGGTTCAGAGCTCTGTCTAGTGGGTCTAGATGACCCAACTCCCAATGTTAAAGTGCCTAGGATAGCACAAGGGTTACTCAATTCAGTCTAAACAGAGCAGACTTCCTTTCCTACATTAGGTCAGAACAACAGTCCAGGTGTGAATGCACTCGTGCAAATATCTGGTCTGACCCAAACAAGAGGGTCAAGACAGATCTGAAGAGGTGCCTCTGGTCCACTTCTCACTGGTTCTGATCCTGCCCAGCAGAAGCCGAGCTTTGACCCTCCTATAACCCTTGGGGTCAATTTGACCCCATTCAATATGTCAACTAAAATAACAGTTGACTATTTGGTGCTAAGGTGACATGGGGGAGGGGGAGAACCTTCCAACACCATGGGGATGAAGCTGTGTGTCTGTGTGACGTGCTGTACTCACACCTGCAGGTCCAAAGCCTGGATAACAAAAGAGGAGCAGTGAGTGAGACTTTACAGTGACCAACCGCAGATATGTTACAAAAAAGGGATAAAAATAAGTAAATAAACATGTTTATAGGAGGAAAGGGGGGGGGTCACCAACACCAGTCTATATGCTTCATTATGTAAGAGTCATGACTGTGCACCTAAATTAGAAAAGATTTGGATGAAACATTTTCAAGATCCACTAACTCTAAAAGTTTAATCTGGTGGTGGCGCTACAGCAAAGGTCATCTCATCACCAAAAGGGTTCATACTCTTGTGGTCTTTAATGTTTTCAGTAAATTTTAGGAGATTTGTATGAAAACTTTTCTAGATACATTAATTCTAATTTAAAGGTTTGGCCTGATGGTGGCGCTAGAGAACAGGTCAACTCACTGATAGGTTCTATTATCAAGGGGTTATTGATGTATTCAACAAATAAACAAAAAACATTTCATGGTTAACAATTTTATGTATATTTATGCAAGTCATTTTCTGTAGGCAAATATCCCTGGGGTCAGATTGACCCCAAGGGTAAATGTGTCAGTAACATCTGAGGATATTACGAGATTGAAGGATTGAACATTTATCAAGGTCATGCCAAAAGCCATGGACAAAATGGAGTTACAGTAGATGCAAAGGGTTAAAACTGTCAAACCTGCTTAACCTTTCAACACCAGAGCTTTAGCTCCAATGTTTGTATCGTCTCAACAACCACAACTTTTCAACCGTTTACGCCATAAATGTAATTCCATGGATGCAGACACAGAGAAATGCAGCCTTGCACCGATGTGCAACACTTTGCATGAAAGGGAGGGAAATCAAAGCTGCTTATCTCTGTCAGAATCAGCTTATTTACCATTATTTACCATTTATTCACGCTGATCACCTAAATGGTTGCAGAGTTATGGAAGGTGAAAGAGCGTGTGTCATTTAGTTGTTGCTGGCAACATCTTTAGGGTTAAAGTTAGGAGGTTTATGAGAGAAAATGCTGCAGGAAAAAGGGATGAATTTGGACTTAACAAGACATGAACCCCACCAGCTCAGATGTGGTCATCACACTCCGCCCTAAATAAAGACAGATCATGGATGTGAACACAAACAGCAACATGAGCTGCAGAGGCTTAGCTAAACCTCCACGTCTGGTTCTATGGGACCACTGCTGCTCTTCCCGACATCCTGGTCCTTACGCCTGACCGTCACGGTAAAGATCAACGTCTCACGGCTTATTCATGTCAAATCCTTCATGTTTAAACGCTTCTGAATTCCTCATGCGGTGAAACTGCAAACCTGACACTAAAAACAGCTGGAGGAACTTGAATGATGCTAACAAACCACACATTTTCACCAGTTGACACCAGAGAACCTGAACAGCTGATTCCCCTTCTATCTGCTCACCAGAAACATTTCCAGAAACTTCTCCAGAAACCTGCAGTAGTTCTGGGTATTTCTTGGTTCAAATTGTTGTGAGGAGCAGACAAGATAAAGGAGATTGTATTTGTGACGTATAAACTACAATGGGCGGGGCCACAGTCTCCCCGCTCTGCTCCATTCCGATCATCCACTGTCAGACCAATGGATCCATTACCGTCTTTGTTTCCTGGTCTGAGTGGAATCTGGATCAGAACCGGACGGATGGATAGACCTGATGTTGCTGCCATTTCTGTTGCACCGCTAATGTGAGGTTAGGGTTGTTAGGGCTGTAAGCTAGCAGGAGAGAGTGTAAACAGATGGGTGATGGAAAGTGGGGGCAGGCTTACTCTGCAGTCCCGCCCACAACTCAGAGGTGAATGTCTACTGAACTCCTGCTGCTCTGCTGAAACTGTGTCCTAGAAAACCACATCATGATCATTAACAGATCCCTGGGAATGCTGATGATTTGATGAGGGTCTACAGAGGGTTCCTGGAAGATAAAGACACCTCAAGAAACACTAACTTCAAATAAAGCTGCCTCCGTGCACGCTCTTCCATGTGCACGCTCCTCCTTGCATCCTCCCACATGCACCCTTCTCTGAGTGGACCTTCCTCTGCTCATAACGCAGAGACAGACTCTGACAGGCACCAGCAGACACAGACGGACGAGCTCTGGATCCCTCCAGTTCAAGCTGACTCAGCAGAAGCAGACAGGAAGCTCGTCATGAGCGGCGGTTTGTTTTGGTTGGAGAAAGTCCGTCAGATGAAGGAGAAGTGGAAGCCAGCGTGACTCTTCCAGGAGAACTGATTGTGCAAAGGATTCCCGTTGAAGGGTTGGTCAATGCTGCAAGCACATCCTGGCTCAGAAATACGTCAAACCTCTCTCTGACACTCAGGAACATGCAGATTCTCCAGAGTGGTGACAACATTCCTGCATAAAAACGGCCCCTGAAAGACAGAGATCAGGACCACAGAGGATTCCGGTGCCCCCCCCCAGGCCGTACCTGTCTGTGTCTGAGCAGTGGAGGTGTGTGGTGAGGACGTCAGTAACTCCACATCCAGAGGAGGCTGCTTTCCTTCTGATTGTTCTGGATCCTGACAGCCGCAGCACATCGGTGGAGCTGCAGCCTCCACCCACCCTCAGAATCACATGCTCTGTCCCTCCCCAACAACACTCCCATCCACTCAGCTTCACGGTGGAGACACAAGGCTCTCATTCTTCTGCTGGAGAAATGCAGACTTGTTCAGAGAGGTCCACCTGAGAGCGGGCTTCGGGTCAACAAGGCGCTGAGCCACAGCTGGAGTCGCACCGGACCTTTTCCTGGAGAAAAGTGTTTTCTGCTGTCACAGAGGAACTTCTGTCTCAGGTTTCCCCCAGAGCAGAGTAGAAAGAGGGCTTTGACTGTGAGAGACTGTGAAGCTGGGCACACAGCTCCAGAGGGTCAGCTCCTCACCGACACTCCAAGAACCTCCTGAAGCTCCTCCAAGCTTTGAACCCACGTATCTTTTTTTCAGAATCAAAGACAGTTCATGTCCTCCCAGTGATGCAGTCCTGCTGTTTCTGTGAACCACAGAGAAGAGTTCACCTGAACAAACGGAGCAGCGGGAATCCTGACCAACCGGGGAGGGGGCAGAACAGGGGTGGGCAATTCCAGGCCTCGAGGGCGGCTGTGTCTATATGGTTTCCAGGTATCCTCACAGCATAAAACAGGAAAGAATAGTGCAATAAGGCAAATATTCCATTCATACTGAGCCCCCTAACCTGGAGACCACCTGCACCCTGGAGACACCAAAACCTCCACGGTCTCTCTCCATGACTTTCACCAAGATGGTGGTCATGCATTTGGAAAAGAGAGGTTTCTCGTGGTGTTTGTTGTTGTTTCTGTTACGTTGAATGAGGCCGGACCCAGAAGCAGAACAGAAACAGAAGGTGGATGAAATGATAGTCTTTATTGAGTCCCAGGAGTGGTGGAGGGTTCCGGTTTGGAAGATGCGTGGCTTGGATGGATGGCGGAATGGACGGGCTGCAGGTCTGGTGGAGGTAGTGACGAATTCATGTGGACACCTCTGAGGTTTCTTCTTTTTTTTTTAGGAGTTTGTCCTTACAGAGAAGGAGGGTCTAGGGGCAGGGATGTCCAGTTTAGTTTAGTTTAAATCAGCTATTGAATTCTATGACTTCATGTTCTTTATGATTCATGTTTATTACACAGTTACCGGCATGAATGTTGTTATTTTGGGCCATAGCAATCAAAGTGAATTGAATTGAAAAGTGGAGCCTTGCTTGGTGTCCAGATAGATGGCAATCTGTGACCAATGGTGGAGGTGAAGCTGGTAGCAGTCCCTGAAGGGGCAAAACATAGAGTGGACAAGTGTGGAGGTAGAATGTGGCTCTTGGCTTAGAGCTTGGCATGAGTCAGTACTCTACCACAGGAAGCAGACGGACTGACGTCGGCTGAAGGGGGAGGAGTCCTAGACAAAGGCTGCAGGCTGATTTGCTGATGAATGGCAGTTGTGCAGATCATCCCCGGTAGGAGTGGGAGGAGACACATGAGAAACTGGTTGCTAAGGAAAACTGACAGAGTGGGGAGCCAATGTGCAGAAGTAGAGCGGTCCACCTCTGATTGTACTATTGCAGGTTTGGTTCTCCCCATGTGTCAAAGTGTCCTTGGGCAAGGCGCTGAACCCGCAGTGCTCCTGGTGGTTATAGGTTTGCTCCAGTGTTGGACCGTTGAGCCGCCATCATCTGATGGTTTCCAGGACACCCTAAAACCGGCTTGTTACTGTCACACCCTGTGGGTGAGGAGAGTGGCTGCTGGGGGTTTTGTGATGCAACACAGCCTAAATGTGTTATCTGTGATTCTGAGATCTGTTCAGTGAAACCATGTGATGTCAACTAAATGCAAACCCACAATTGTCATTTATAAGATTTAATGCAAAACCTGTGTCGTTCTGTATGACGTAGTCTCTGCAGAGCAGCAGCAGTTTAACTGAGTTGTGAAGGGGAATATTGGCGTGGAGCAAGCCCCTCCCCCCGTTGCTGAGAGCTCTCTGTTTATGTGCTTCCCACATGGTAACAGCCCTTCAAATCCTGGACCTAACTTTACCGGTGCAACAAAAACAGTGATCAATACCAGATCTGTCCATCTGTCCAGTTCTGATCCAGATTCCAGCTCAGACCAGGAAAACAGAGACGTTCATGGATCTGTTGGTCTGACAGATGATCAGAATGGAGCAGAGAAGGGAGCCTGTGGCTCCGCCCACTGGATTTTCTTTGTCACATTTACAACCTTTTTCAAACGTCACTTTTTCGTCTGTTCCTGATTCACAACGATTTGAGCCATTTCTGGGCCAGGGTAGTCGTGGTGAAGTGGTAGAGCGGTCAACCCCTGGTCTGAAGATCCCAGGTGCAGTTCCTGCCCGCCCACGTGTAAAAGTGTCCTTGGGAAAGACCCTGAACCCCACATTGCTCCTGATGGTCACAGGCTGGCGTCAGTGTGAACATATGTGTGAATGGATGGAGGTGACTGTGAAGAGCTGTGATAATGAAATAAGCTAGAAAAATGCTGAAAGAGGATATGTCATTTACCATTTAATGAGATACTCAGAAATGTCATTTTACGCTTAGTGTTCTTTAAATATGTCCTCCATCATCAGAAAAATGCCACAAGAGCACATTTAAGACACCCAAAACACCATTTTCATCTCAATGGGTCTTTATGAGGATTTTGTGCTTTGAATGGGAAAATACTGGACTATCAGCCTGCCTCTCCAGACTGTGTTTTATTTCTGGATTTAAAGAACATAAATGAGCCCAAACACTCTCACAAACACAGCTAGGGTCCCAAAGTGAATGTGGTCGCAGAGGCATGAAAGGGGCATTTCCTTAAAAAATGAAGGGTGTGTTTGTCTTTTTAAAAATATTTTAGGAAGCTGACTGTGTCCCCAAATCTGAAGGCTTCCTGTCTGGATGCAGGTCTGAGCTCTTTCCCTCACCGCAGGTCCTGACGTGGGAAGACTTTGGATGCCTGACATTCCTGCAGGGCTGGAGAGGATTTATCATAGTATGTGTAAAGTCCACACATCTATCAGCCTGAATCACACAGCTGGACTGCTGCATACAAACTTCAGAGCTCTCTGCATTCAGATGCATAGCTTCGGGTCTGTTATTTTGACAGCTCTGACGGTTGTTGGGCGCGCTCCTTTGTGGTCTTTGTTTGCCTTTTGCACGCTCCTCACATGGAGTTTATTTCCAGGGAGGGATAGGAAGCGATGTCACGTGGTTCCAAAGACACGACTGGCTATGAACCTTCAGACCAAACCCATCTGCTCTGCTTCATGAGGATGAATTCAGAACATGTCGGTCTGAACCGCCTGGTCTGAACATTTTCTGAACCAGAGAGCTGTAGGTAATGCGATTTTCGCAGACGTTTAACGCCGCGTGACTAAACAAAGGGCACCAATGAGAGTGTGCACACCGACGCGAAAAAACGCCACGCGCCAAAGCGTCAAAAAAAAAAAAACGCCTCGGGTTTGTTTTTGTTTTTTTGACGCCACGCGTCGAAATCTATTCGACCAATGAGAATGGCGCTTTTGCACACGTGTCTGGAGCTTCTGAAATTACAGTAAAACACAACTTGGGGGCGCTCAAACACAAAACTGCCTTGCTGAGCACACATACCAGCGAAGAAGATAGACGCCAAGTAGCGTCTACACAGCCGCGACGAAATAATGACGGACATTCTAAAATATCCCTGAACGAAGCACCAGTTGGAGCTACTGGTGCTTGAAATATTCATGTTTTCTTTGTATGATTCTGACAAGCGCGTAAATACTTGCTCTCTTCTTCTGAGTGAAAAGCGACTTTAAGAAGCGTAAAGTTGCGCAGCGCCACCTTGTGTACAGGAGTATTTCTGTTTTACATAAAGCGCCATCTAATGTCAGGGAAGAAAATTGCATGTTCGCTCGGCTCATCGTCAGCGAAAATCGCCTGGGTGTGAACACAAAAAACGTGGCGAAAAACGCTGGCGAATAACGCCTGGCGAATATTCGTACCGGTGTGTACGGGCCTTAAGGCGATTTAAGTTCAAACAAAACCAGAGAAGAGCAGAGATAAATAAGAAAAATGTCCTCAGACTCTACAGACCTCAAGAAAGTTAGAAGATAATTGAACAAGAAGCAGCTGTAAAAACCTTCTTGAACATTTCCAGGAGAAGATGCTTGATCACAAAGTTCAGCCCAAAAAAGAATTGCAGAGGATACAGCTTGGAATAACAGTCAAGCACAGTGGTGGCGACGTGATAATGTGGGCTCAAAAGCCTAAAACAGACAGACACACAGATTACAAGTGAAGGTGTGAGGCTCTATGTGTTCAGGAGCATTGAAGACCTGAACAAAACTGATCATTTTCTGTGATGCTGTGCACACGCTGGGCTCGGCAATGCACGTTCAAGCGCCCACGTCTGATCAAAAGTTCATGTGAACATGCGCATTTCGGCCTTCAGCATTCAAAACTGTCACCTTCACGCGCCAGGATGCAGATTTTTAATTTTAATTGTGCTGATCATGAAGAAGAAATGAACAATTGCGTTTTGTGGAGCTGTGAAAAAAAGCCTGAATCAAGATTCATCAGATTGGCACCGTGTTGACATTTCCCATCAAGCCTCTTCCAACTGCAGGTACGTGCGCTAGTATCAGGAAGTGACAGCATCGTGTGAAAACTTTTAGCATGCTCTTGAATGTGCGACACATGCCTAGCGTGTACGTACCACGATAAACTACAAAAACATTAGAGTTGCTGTGATGTCTCCAGTGCCTTCAGGTGTTCCAGAAACTACAGGGGCTTTCTGTTGTCCCTGCTACAGATAATCTGTGCCTCAGAGTTCACGTCAGCCTTCCTGTCACGCTGACTCTGTCATGGGTTACTCCTGTTTCCCACCAGGAGCTGCACCAGATCCATCAGGACAAAGGTCTGCCGGCTGCTCTGCAGGATCATTGAGCTTCTTCCTGTACGCGTTTGGAGGGCAGCAGAACACCACTGCCCCCTAGAGCGTACCTTGAGGTACTGCAGCATCTTTCTGTGCTGCACAGTTGTAACGTCTTGCTGCTGCTGCTGCTGCTTTGCTGCATCCCCTGTCATTCTGCTCACCTGGCAGGTGTGGCCAATGATCTTGATCAGCACCTGCCACGTATTTAAGTCAGAGGAAGCCTCAACCAGGGCAGGCATGCAAAGAGAGCAGAGCAGGGGGGTATACCAGAAAGCAGGTTATGCTAGTTACCACGGTTAACCTCAGCTTTCTGTTCCAAAAACAGAGGTATGTTTCAGGGTATGTCAAGTTGCCATAGCAACTCATGCTCTGAACATAAGCAGGGGGGTATTCCAGAAAGCATGTTTAAACTAGCCTGACTTTAAGCCTGAACTCTGGCTGAAATCCACCTGAACGTGCTTACTCTGGGTATGTCGGTTCCAAAAGATCGGATATGAGTTAGTGTAATTGCGCTCGACTTGGTAACCCTGGGTTAATGCACGTGCACAGCAGGTACATAAAGACATTCTCAATGGATCGCCGATTTACGGAGTCACCATGGAAACACGTGCAGAAAATAAGAGCGCTTTACGTCAGTGAGAAGGAGTCTGAGATTAATGACGGCGTATGAAGATTATGCGTCCATCAAAAAAGTAACACGGCTGCATCATCAAAAGAAAGAGTTTCTGCTTGGAGAAAAAAAACAGACAAAGTAAACACACGAGTTTCTGATCTCATTTCCATTTTCCTTGTGATATATATGTATATATATATATGTATATATATGTATATATATGTATATAACTATATGTATATATATGTATATAACTATATATATATATATATATATATATATATATATATATATATATATATATATATATATATATCTATTTATATATATATATATAACTATTTATATATATATATATAACTATTTATATATATATATAACTATTTATATATATATATATATATATATATAACTATTTATATATATATATATATAACTATTTATATATATATATATATATAACTATTTATATATATATATATATATAACTATTTATATATATATATATATATAACTATTTATATATATATATATATAACTATTTATATATATATATATATATATATATATATAACTATTTATATATATATATATATATATATATATATATATATATAACTATTTATATATATATATATATATATATATATATATATATATAACTATTTATATATATATATAACTATTTATATATATATATAACTATTTATATATATATATATATATATATATATATATATATATATATATATATATATATATATATATATATATATATATATATATATATATATATATATATATATATAACTTATCCAATTTTGCCACCTTAAATAAATTACTTCTATTGGTAACAAATAATTGAGTTAAATGTGTTCAACCTGATTTCTTACATCTATAAAACTCAATAATTGTTTATACAACTTAAATTTACATATTTATCTAACTAAATGTCATATCCAATTCAATTAATATTTTTATAACAATAAAAAGAACTAAAAATATGCATTTCATGCGTACAGTCTTTTATGAATTTTCCTATACTGTCATAACATCATGAGACAGTTGGGGTGCTATATAAACTCATCCTCCTCTTCCTCCCTCTCACTCATGGTGCAAAAAGAATTAAACATAACAGGACAAAATAACGACACAAAACACAGTAAAACAGCTAAACAACTAAACACATTTGGTCAAAAAGCCAGACTTAAACCCAAATCCGTCCAGACAGGCAAAGGGAATGGTATCCCACAATCCCTTGAGGTGCTGATCTAACACCAGCACCAAAGCTACACCTACTTGAAAGGATGGGAGAGGATGATGAGTTTATATAGCACCACTAGTGGAGGGTGATGTACAGTAAAGATTCAAGAGGTTTTTATTGCCATATTCTGTGTAGCTACACAGAGTAGGAATTTGCTGGGCCTTTTTGAGGAGAGAGCAGATGGATGGCTCCCACTTGAGGTCCTGCGTGATGGTGGTGCCGAGGAAACAGACAGAGTCCACTAGGGTGATGGGAGAGTCTGACAGGGTGAGAGGGGGTGAGGGGGCTGTGACTTTCCTGAAGTCCACTATCATCTCCACTGTCTTCTGGGTGTTCAGCTCCAGGTTGTTGATGCTGCACCACGACACCAGCCGGTCCACCTCCCTCCTATAGGCAGACTCATCATTATTAGAGATGAGTCCGATGAGGGTGGTGTCATCTGCAAACTTGATCAGTTTGACAGAGTCATGGCTGGAGGTGCAGCAGTTAGTGTACAGGGAGAAGAGCAGAGGGGAACGTACACAGCCCTGTGGAGTTCCTGTGCTGATGCACAGGTCTATTAGGTCTATTAGGAAGTCAGTGATCCACCTGCAGGTGGAGTCAGGCACGTTGAGCTGGAGGAGCTTTTCCTGGAGCAAAGAGGGGAGGATGGTGTTGAACGCAGAGCTGAAGTCCACGGAGTCCGCAGTTGCTCCAACTGGTGCTTGGTTCGGGGATATTTTAAAATGTCCGTCATTATTTCTTCGCGGCTGTGTAGATGCAACTCGGCGTCTATCTTCTTCGCTGGTATGTGTGCTCAGCAAGGCAGTTTTGTGTTTGAGCGCCCCCAAGTTGTGTTTTATTGTAACTTCAGAAGCTCCAGACACGTGTGCAAAAGCGCCATTCTCATATGTCGAATAGATTTCGACGCAACGCGTCAAAAAAAAAACGAACCCGAGGCGTTTTTTTTTTTTTTTTGACGCACCGACGCGTGCCGTTTTTTCGCGTCGGTGTGCACACTTTCATTGGTGCCCTTTGTTTAGTCACGAGGCGTGTGATTAAGCCTCCAAGAGTGATTGGTGGAGACAGTTAAAGGGGCGGGACTTTTCTGAAAACAGAGCTAAAGCTGCAGCAAAATCGTGGTACCGTCATTCTTATCAAAATGTGTTTGATAGAATAAACACAAAAAAATAGTATTTTATGATCTTTCATAATCCTAACTACTCTGTGTTTGATCAGGGCCTGTTTGGATGAACATAGAGCTGATATCCTGGAGATGATAAATGTTTTTAGATCAGTGAATGAGGGCAATTTCCCACGGCTCACTGGTTGAAAAACACTGGTCTATTAAATCGCTTCCAAGTTTGCTCTAAACAGGATTGATGTTCTCTATGACTCATTCATCCATTTTGTCACTGTTGCACCTTTTCCACTCACCATTAGCCTTGATTCCATTCGCAAAATGTTTTGATTGAATCAAAGATCGGATTAGATTTTAACCATGTACATGAGCCAAGAAAACCTTTTTCTGATTATAACAAACGTTTATATGCGCCACACTTTAGATCGGAATAAATCATTTGGACATGCACAGAACTCTTTAAAATACCGGAAGAGGAAACGAGTTTCACTGTAAACAAGCCAAGCTGCCTCATACCTAGATATGTGGCAGCTCGGTAATAGACGAGATGATTTTCTAAACACGCCTTTATTATTGTTATGGTTATTAAGAAGCGCCTGTTCGCTCATCATTTTAATTTCAATCCGTGTGGTCAGTGCTGTTTTTTGTGGCGGAATGAAGCTGGAAGAAGGGTTAGGAGAAGGCTAACATGCGCTAACAACATTTAGCTTTGGATGAACATAAAATCCATGCGGGAAATGGCGCAATCTGCATCTTGACTGCCCGCAAATATGTGGGAATACATAAAAAGCCAGTGTGTTACCTGGTGGAGACACAGTTCTACCGGGAGACATGGTTCTCCTGAGTCCGGTAGCTCAACCAGAGACAAAGCAGCCAACCCCTAGATCCGGCCCTGGGTTCTAATGTTTTTTTTGAAAGACAACAAGGCAAAGAACTCCAAACAGGCTGGGCTCTAACCTCATCTGCTCATGAAAACTATAAGATGAGCTGCAAAGCCGCAAAGGGGAGAGCTGCAAAAGCCCCAAAGTGTCCGGGCCATAGACATGATCCGTGTTCTTCCTAAGTTCGTCATGATATTGCCCGTCTGTTTGGTTCTGACTGTTGTCCTGACCTTATTCACTAACGTTACAGAGCAAAAAATTGGGGTAGTAAACATTGACCACTATGAAGCGTTTATTTAGTTTGTTTATGAGTCAGATCTGACGCCAATATTGGAAACAAAACGGCAAATCCTGTCGGGGAAGCACTGCGTTGATAAGGAAAACACAAATTTGTGACATTACAGAGTTTTACAGAGGAATGTTTTCAGTCTAACTTTGAATGTAGAAACTGAGTCGTCCTCTCTTACATGAGCTGGGAGTTTATTCCATAAAACAGGGGCTTGGTGGCTAAACGCTGTACCTCCAACTGTACTTTTACTAATTCAAGGAACCGCAAGCAGTCCTGCATTTAGTGCGCAAAGTGTTCTGTTTGGATGGTAAGGGACTATGAGGTCCTTAATATAGGACGGGGCCAGTCCTATATTAAGGACCTCAACTATCTTCAAAAGTTGATTTTCTCCAAAAAGGGAACTGACCATGGCCCCCAAGAAAAGCTAGGAATACGACGACCTCAAAAAGATTCTTGATGATATCAAAGCTACGCTGTATCCCCTTCTGGAACAAATGTCCGCTAAGCTAGCTCCACTGATTGAGCTAATGGAAGAGTTCCGAAGATTTCGGGCTCAAAACGAGCAACGAGAAAACCGGGTTGACATTTTGGAGAAAAGACTGGACGATGTGGAACAACAAGTAAGGATGAATAATGTCATTCTCACTGGAGTACCGATCAAAACTCGGGCTAAGCTAAATGCAGCTGGAGCTAGCATTGCTAAAGCTAATAGCGCTAGCATCGCTAGCAGTTCTGAAACGGAGATCGGTGCAGAGTCTCTGGTACAGCAAATGGAATCATTTCTCACGTCTAAAGGGATTTCCCTGGATCTAAACACCATAGAGACCTGCCACCGCTCCCCAGGAGAAAATAGACGGATAAACCAGCGATCCTCATCAGGTTTGTGAATCAAAAACACAAGCTAGCTCTGATGAATCAAAGGAAACACCTGGAAGGTTCGGCTGCTTATCTGAATGACCATCTGACCAGAAGGAATGCTGAAATCTCCAAACATGCCAGGCTTCTCAAGAAGCGTAAGCAGATTGAGAACACTTGGGTTAAAGGCTGCAGGACTTACGTCAAACCAGCCAAGGTTCTGGTTGTGAACACCATGAAGGACTTGGAGAAGTGTCTGGTCACGGACGTCTGAGCCAACATGCAATAATAAATCAAAGAGCCAAATCATTTCAAGAAATATGACGCCTTGATTCATCGCTTTCTCCGAATGTGTGACGTAGCCTGATTCTCAGCAGAGAGTTTTTGACCTGCAGACAACTTGACCTCAACTTTCACAGCCGCTGATATCAGCTGAAGAAGGAAATGGACCTGAATCTAATGTCTGCAGTCATAACAGTGAAGAAAACTATAAACTCTGTCTGTACCCAGAAGAATGGCTGACAATCAGCAGAAGAAGAAATGCCAACCTTGGACAACCGACAGATTATGGACCCTTTTTTTATTTTCCCCTTACAGCATTACTTTATTATAAAAAATAAAAAATACAAAAAAATAGTAAAACAAATGATTAATCAATTATTGAAAATGGTTAAATTGATCGACGTTTAATGAATATTACTTCACTTGCTCCAAAAATTGATAAATTGATTCAAAAATCTTTCCTAATGTAACATAATTTTGCACATGTTTTTAACTTTTGATACTTGATGAAATTTTGCTCTGAAAATCTTTTGTCTATTTTTTGTCTATTTTGTCTATTTTACGGATATAGTATTTTTTTTTTTATCATATGAATGACTTTTATAAGTAACATAATCTGCATATATTTTATATGATCTGTGACGTTGCCACAAATAGCATGCTGAGCACTGTTTTATGTATTTTGTTATGAATCCCTGCAGGGGCAAAATACTTGCTTTGTATGCCAATGTACTTTATCTGGTCAGAGCTTTATGTTTTGGGACTGTTATGAATAGACTTTGGGGAATGAGAAAAAGCAGCATGCCCCTTTAAGAAGAGGCGGATCTACGAGAGGGAGGCTGCCAATGACGCGCAGGCAGCAAGAGCAAACAGCTGATGCTTTAAAAAACAGAGAAAGACCGGGAGCGCGAAAGAGAAACTCAACGGATGGGCCGTGTCTGAGAAACTGCGTCGGATGTCCCAGAGCCGCTCCGTTTTCATGCTCCACACACTGGATTATACTCCCCACTTCCTGGAGGGCGGATTATTGCGTGGAACTTTCCTCAAGAAATCTACACGTCATCTGGAAAACGCCGGTGAGATCGACATCGAGCCTTTTTGTTTTTGTTTTGCAATGCATTGCTGGGACTGAGTTTACAAACTCCATTTAGTTGGACTCTAGGATATGAACAGAGACTTATATATATACATATGTAAAAATACGGTGGTGGTTGTATGTTTTGTTGGATGAACAGTTTTGGGCGTGGTGAATATATAATATACACCTGAACAAACCTCAAGTGGGACCTCTGAGTTGTCATTCTTTGTTTAATGTTTATGTTGCACGCACCTGTTTTTTCTTAATTTAAGCAGTTAATATTTTGAATTGCTTTATTGTACTCTTTTCCAACATTTAAGTTTGGAAAAGTTGTTACAAACTGATCTGCATTTACCATGTTGATTTCTAAAATAGTTATTTTTACATTACAATTAAGTAATTCATCTTTTTCATGTGCTTTATTGATATTTCAACATTCTTAATTCTGTCTGATAAATGTTATGAACCGGATATTGATAAATCATGTAATAAAATGGTTATAGTATAACGAGGTGGGCTTATATAAGTTTGCTTCCTTCCACTCCCTTTCAAGCAATATTTATTAATATGCCTAATTATCCTAAGTTTGATTAGTTACTGTATGAATGTATAACTGATGGTTGTATTGCTTTTGTGTATTTCTATTTGATTGCTTGAAATAAACCATTTCAAATCAAAATGATTCTGGAATCAACTGGGAGCCAATGGAGCGAAACTAACACAGGAGTGATGTGATCTCTTCTGCTAGTTCCTGCTAACAATCTAGCTGCTGCGTTCTGAACAAGCTGGAGACTTCTTAAGGAACTCTTAGGACACGCTGCTAACAAGGAGTTACAGTAATCCAGCCTCGACGTAACAAATGCATGGATGAGTTTTTCAGCATCACTCTTAGAAAGTAGATTTCTGATCTTAGCAATATTCCGCAGGTGAAAAAAGGCAGTTCTGCACGCCTGAGATATGTGAGCCTTAAATGATAAATCCTGGTCAAATAAAACCCCAAGGTTTCTAACTGTGGAATTTCCTGTAAATCATAAACATGGGGTCCTAAAATGGGTCCTAAAACTGAGCCCTGTGGGACCCCGTAGCTAACTGGAATACAGTGGGAAGACTGTCCATTTGCATCAACAAACCGATACTAACTAGTGCAGTTTCCGTACTGTGAGGTCTAAACCCCGACTGAAAGTCTTCAAAGTGGCTGTTGTCCTGTAGGTGGTGGTAAAGCTGCCTAACTACAACTCTTTCTGGATTTTAGAAATTAAGGGGAGGTGTGATTTTGGTCTATAGTTGGCCAATTCGCTATAGGATTTAAACTGGGCTTTTTCAGAAGACTGGTGCACATAACCCGTTTCCAGAGAGGTATTTATTATGGTTAACATGGAATCATTATTTAGCGGGAAGGTTTCTTTAAAAAGTCTAGTGGGGATTCAATTCAAACAGGTAGCAGAGGTTGAAGAAAACAGGAGAGAGTGTCTCACAGATCCCAAAGCTGTGATCTAAAACGTCCACTTTATGTTCAGAACAAACAATTAAAAGAAAGCTCATGATGACAAGAACAACCTTTTTAGTGTCTCTGACGATGAAACAACGTTTTTGATAGTTTTGGTCAAAAGAGGGTCCAAAAGGTTACTTCTGGTTGTCAATATCATGGGAAACTCAGATTTACATGTTTCTTCTTGACCTTTGCTGGGGGGCAGGGGAGTTCCCCTGTTTGCACTCTTCCAACCACCAAACCAAATCCAACTGAAGTGAGTTTTTCAGGGACCCAGATGGGAATGTGGGAACAGCAGGCAGACTGTCTTAGCTTGAATCTTGTTCTTTTCATGGTTGACCCAAGAAAAGCTGGCTGAACAAAAATGAAACACTGGAGAACACTTCCAGCCCCTCGCTGCTGCACTCTAGACCTCTTCAGGGGGTTCTGGAGCTCTGAATCCAGCTCCAGCGTCCAGACATTTCAGCAGAAACGGCAAAGTTTCTGTTCAAACAAGCCACAGACAACAGTGTCTGAGAGGCTCATCTGCCTGCTGGTTCACAGGCAAACAGGACACGCCCTCTTCCTTTATGTCCACGGGGCTGCTTCTGACCCTCCCAACCAACACCAAGCAGGCCACATGTGCCGGCTGCCCCCTCCTCCCGCCAAAGCTTGTCCCACCACCAATCACCCATCTGTTGCCTTGCAGCATCCCAGCAACCGTCTCCAAGCGTCTTCACGGTCAATTTTTTCAACCTTCAGCGGCAAACATCTTCTATGGTCATGAAAGCACTTTTGCTTGTGTTTTTATTTGGTTTTAGTGCGTTACCATTGAGATTTTTTTCATATTTATTTTTGTATCTTTGCTTTTCTTTTCTTTTTTAAGTCTGAGCTTTTTCTTTTTTATTATTTTATGGCACCTTGTTATACTGTGGTCGAGTTCAAGCCCCATCAACATGAAACTCACTGTGTGTGTGTCATTGAACACGTGCACCAAAGTAAACAACAAAACAAAACGGTAAATGTTTGTCCGGACCCACAGCCCTCCTCCCCTGACTTTCCTCCTTCTAACTGGTTTGAAATCCAAAGGAAATAAAACTAGGACGCTGCACAGCCTACAGTGAAGGGGATAAGTACAGTATATGATCCCTGACTGTTTTTTGTTTGTTTGTCCACTTAAAAAGAAATTGATAGACTGTCGTCCTAATGGTGGGTTCATTTAAACAGTGAGAGACAGAAAATTAGAATTTAAATAATTTGTATACATTTATTAACATTTCATTGAGGGAAGTAAGTATTTGATTCCCTAGTTCTGGTTCTGGTTCTGTTCTGGTTTACACAGACCAGTTAGACTCTTAGATCAACCCGTCATCTGAAGTGAAGACACCTGTTTGCAAGAACGTGAGCATCAATGCATCTATAGTTCTGGGGCTCCAAACCAGATCTGATACGGTGAGGTTTCCAAGATCCAAGAAGCATGTCAACACTCTAAAAAGAGTATTTGGGCTGTAGTTGGAAAGATAAACTTTTTTACATTGTTCTTACTTAATTATCTGGTTTGGTGAAAAGAAATCGTTTTCTTGAGTTCATTCAACAAAAAAATAACAAGTAGTTGTCTGACAGTTATTTTATTTTCAATCAACTTAATTCAATTAAGTTGGTGTAACTTTGGTGTGAAGCTGTTAACGCGTCATGACGTCATAATGTAAGGCAGTGCAAGGAATTATGGGATACCATTTTCTTTGCCTGTCTGGGCAGATTGGGGTGTAACCCTTGTGCTATCTTAGATGACCCCCCCCCCCCTTACATTGACGTGTTCTCCCTACCGTGACAAAGGTGGATAAAGAATAGAATAGAATAGAATGCCTTTATTGTCACTGTACACATGTACAATTCACATCACACACACATGCAGTGAAATTAAAGCCGCTCACTATTCAGTGCAAACATACAAGAGAGAAAAAACTCGCAGAATAATATAATAATAAAATAAAATAATTTCTCAAAATGAAGGGCACAATTTACAAATTACAAACTACAAAAGAACAAAATCTACAATAGAAATTTCTGCAGAGAGGTAGTTATGACAGACAGAAGAAACCTGCTGTGTCCATGAATGCAGAGATATATTGCACATAATGTATTGCACATGATGGGATGGTATTGCACATATTGGGATGGTTTTTACATGATGGGATGCGCATAGTGAGAGAGAGAGACATGGAGGTGGAGCTGTCAGTGACCGTGCATGTGGGAGTTCAGGATGGTTATGGCTCTTGGGAAAAAACTGTTTTTAAGGCGGTTTGTCCTTGATCTGATGCACCTGTAGCGCCTTCCTGAGGGCAACAGGTCAAACAGTCCAGAGCCAGGGTGGGAACTGTCTTTTATGATCTTCCCCGCTCTGCCTAGGCAACGGGAGGAATAGATGTCCGACAGGGAGGGGAGAGGGGAGCCGATGATCCTCTGAGCTGCTTTGACTACCCTCTGCAGTCTCTCCCTGTCCGCCATGGTGCTGCTGCCGTACCACACTGTAATGCAGTACGTCAGAAGGCTTTCTATGGACGTGCGGTAGAAGGTTGTCAGCAGGCTGGGGTCCAGATTGTGCTTCCTGAGGACCCGCAGAAAGTGGAGTCTCTGCTGAGCCTTCTTGATGACCTCTGTGATGTTCTCTGTCCAGGAGATGTTGTTGGACAATACAACACCCAGAAACCGGAAGGTGTGGACCCTCTCCACACGCTCTCCATTGATGTAGAAGGGAGCTGGGTCGGTGCTGTGCCTCCTGAAGTCCACGATGATCTCTTTGGTTTTCTTGGTGTTCAGAGCTAGGTTGTTGTCTGAGCACCAAGCTGCCAGCTTCAGGACCTCCTCCCTGTAGGCTGCCTCGTCTCCCTTTGAGATGAGTCCGAGAACTGTGGTGTCATCAGCAAACTTCACGATGAGGTTGCTGTCGTGCTGCGGACTGCAGTCGTAGGTGTAGAGGCAGTACAGGAGGGGGCTCAGCACACAGCCCTGTGGAGAGCCAGTGCTCAGCGTGCGTGTGGGGGAGAGGTGGGGGCCCAGCCTCACTGCCTGGGGCCGGTCAGTGAGGAAGTCCTTTACCCAGGCACATGTGAGGGGGGGCAGGGGGCAGGGGCCAAGGTGGAAAGATTTCATGTAATCCATGGACACCAGTGAAGATCACAAATCATTGAAGAAAAAAGGTTCAGAGCACTGTCTAGTGGGTCTAGATGACCCAACTCCCAATGGTAAAGTGCCTAGGACAGCAAAAGGGTTCCCTGTGAGTTTTTGTCCATTTGTTTTGTTGTCTATCTGTTTACTCTGTTTTAACTAGTAATTTAAACAGTTTATTTATTTCTGCACCATGAGTTAGAGTTTGGGAGAGGATGATGAGCAACCCCCTTGTGCGGAAAAATCGTATGTCCCAATATTAAAGACAGAGGTCACGACATGTGAGTTCTAGCCCTGTAATACGAGACATTACTGGGTCATTCATGTCTTTGATATGAAAATTACAAGGCCCATTGGTTGAATCTTTAGGAAAATGTGTTAACTTAAATTGTAGAAAAAAAAGTAAAAACATTTTTTTTAAGTTAGATCAACTTATCAAATTGAGTTGGATAACCATAAAAAATTAAGTTGAATAAACTTAATTCGATTAGGTGTTACCAATTAAAGTTGATTCAATTAAGTTGAATCAACTTTTTTTCTTTCAAGAGTGAAGGTCATGGAGTGCCCCCCCCCCCCCCCCCCCAGTCCCTACCTCAATCCTAAAGGAAACCTATGGAGAGAGCTGAAGATCAGAGTAACCAAGCAAACCAGATCTGAATATTTTATTTGCAGAACAAAATTCCTCCTGATATCTGAAGAAACCTGCTCATCAACCACCAGGAACCTCTGACCATTGTGCTTTATAATGGGAATTTATTTTTCTTACAAACCACTCTATTCGACAAGAAGGTTGAGATACTTATTTATGCCTATGTTATACTTACTTATGAAATGCAAATAAATAAATGCTTTTTTTTCCTTTGTGAGTTTGTATCCCAAGGGATGAAATACTTATTTTCTCCACTGTAACCACGCCACAGACCTGGTCTGGTGTAATGTTTATCATCAGTTCTATTTAACCGCAGTTTCTTTCTACATCTTCTTGAATATGTGGATGTTTGAACAGTGTTTGAGCTCATTACTGAACTCGTTCCAAAGTTTAGTTTCACACACCGACACAGAAACTTTTCTTTGTGGTTCTTATCAGTTTGATCTTGAAGTTCCTACATCTCCTCAGTTTGTTCCTCCTTCATTTTCTAAGAATTGTTTCTGGATATTGAATGGTAACGATTTCCCACTGACTCTGTATAGAAGTTGTTGGTGTAAAAATCCACAAGGTCAGACGAGTCATTGGACTACGCCACTTTTGCAAGCTCACCACGCGCACACCGTTCAAAATCTACAAATTCTGAACTGCAACATTTTTTCCACAGTAGCTTGTCAAACTTTGACAGGTGACTCCGCATCTTGATGTCTGTATTCTGATGGAGGATGTTGCTCCAGGTGGGAGAGAGCAGGAAGGCCCCCGGGTTAGTCACAGGATGTGTTTGGTGGCCTGCGACTAATGATGACGTCACACCATAAAAGAAGAACTTGGAGGTCCCGTTGTAACAACAAAGCTGCAGCATAGAGCGAGATGATCTTCTAAACAGCCTTTTATTATTGTTATGATTATAACTAAGTCACCGAGTCAAAACTGATAACTGCCGTAAAGCAAGTCAAAGTTTTATTAACACAGGATCATTATTTGCAGTACAGTACCATTATACCAATGACACCACAGCAAACGTGCGAAAAAGAAAATCACCATCGATGCAAAAACAAAAAAAATCAAACATGCAAGAAAACTGTGATGCACAGCACACTCGGTCAGATACGGCACTTATAAAATAATGTCCAGTATGAGAGGAAGTGACTTTAATAACAAAATGACAAACAAAATCGAAAAGAAGTAGTCCGCTTCTGCACTTGATTAGCCAATCATGTCGCGTGAGTCCGTGAGGAGCAGACAAACAAATCACAAAACCAAAAAACTAAAACAGGACAGCAGGGCACAGTATTCCAACACTGGTGCGTCACAAAACCTCACGCCCAGTCTTTAAAACCCCCAATAAAACAGGATTTACCTCTGCCGTGATCCACACTCTCAGCTCGAGCCAACTCACACTGCTCCCTGAGCTAACCGGCTTTCTCACAGGAAGCTAGCACCATGGCAACCACACATCAACTTCCTTTTTATACCCTCTGTACAATGCGTATAGCGTTCACTTATCGTTTTTTAAAATCCGTGTGCCCAGTGCTTTTTTTGGGCCAATATGTCACGGAAGAATAGTTTAGATTAGGTTAATGCGTGTTGACAACATTTAGATGTGGAAGAATCTGAACTGGAATTACATCAGCCTTTATTGTGTCTGGACCCGACTGGAAACACAAATTCACATGATTGTTTCCACGGTTTCTCAGGACCGCCTCCGAGAACAGACTGCGGTCCGAAAGCCTCCTCCGTTGCTGTGCAAGGCACCCCCCCCCTCCCCCGCCTAGCTACGAGTCAGGCTGCTCTGCTCAGAGACATTTAAATACAATGTGCGTGCGCGCACGATTGCACAACAGTACAAGCACAATGTGGGCAGGGTTAATCAGATTTTTTTATTTTTGGAACCACTGGCCCCTGGAGGGCACTTAAAGATGAAAACAGTTGCAAGTGGATCCAAGAATAACCGACTCAAAGATTTTAGTGCCAACCTAGTTGCATGTTAGTTTCAATTGTTTTAGACAGCTGTGTTGTCACAGTAACATTCAGTGTGGCAAGGGGGGGGGGGGGGGGGGGCGCTGCACCTAGAATGAGGCTTCACGTCGTTTGAGCGACCAGCATTCATTCTTGCATTCTTTGAGGTCATGCAGTGTAATGTGGGCAGATTTATTTGACAAAGTGAAAGTGTAAAAGACAGTCCACAACCCAGACCCCTCACTCCCCACCCGGACCCATTTCCCTGAAAGCAGCTGACTTCCTTCAACAAACTGGCAGAGCGAAGGCAGACCAGACCCCTCCCACCCCTCCCAGACCCTCTTCACCTAAATCAGCAGACAGCCTCAGTGATCTGGCTGAGGGAAAATAGATGCAGCAAAACAGTTTGTGGACGTTTCAGGTAAGACGGGACTTTCTGACTGACTTTTGTTTGATTTGAGCTTTCCTGTTGATCAGAACAATTAAAATGAGTTTCTCTAACTTTTTCCTTGGCATTTAAAAACATTGTCTATGAATGAACTTCTAATGAAAAGGGAAATATGGCCTTTAGAGACAGCAAACAAGAGAACATGTTTTGACATTCAAATACAAAAAAGACACAACTATGGTTGTGGTTTTAGAATAAGCGCCTCTAGCGGTGACTGGATGAACTGCAACTGGTATTAGTGTAGAAACCATCATAGGAGCATAAATAAGATAACGTTTTCTTTAGCAAAGGCTTTCAGTAGATCTTTCTTAAAGATCCATTACTAGACTAATTTAGAGAACTGTGTGAAGCAGAGACACAACAGAACTCTTCAGGAGCAAAATAAGGACTGGTAAACTCATGAGGCTCATGTGAGATTCATGTGCAAAGATGTTTTGTTTTCTCTTAATATTTTTATGTCTGTGTTTGTAGTAAGTTTGTCTTCAACTCGCAACTCAAGATGAGGAGGATGCACCGTCCCTCTCCGATCCTTGCTTCGACAAGCAGCCCATTTCCGGGGCAAAAGAAATTCAGGTAAAAATGCATCCAAGATATTAGCCTCATGCGGATCAGAACTTCACACTCTTAAACAGGCTATCTTAGACAGGAACAAAGGTTCATTTGAACGTGGAATATTCTGGCTGCTAACCTAATAGTTTTGGTTATTTTACATTTCGCTGATTCATGTATCTGGTTCTTAAAGAAAACTTTATTGACAAAAATGACAATAGTTTTAGTTAAAATGTTTTAACTCTTTGGACAATTTTAGGTCTTGTGTAGTCTACACTCTTTTTGTTGTCCTGCTGCTTTGGCCTGTTTACTGGACTTCCTGTTCTCTTTGTTTGCATCTTCTCTGCACTCTCAGATCTGTGGGGACACAGTTCCCAGAGCTTCCAGTGAGCAGCCTGGCTCTGAGGGAGTCAGGACCTCTGCTGAGAGGTCTCCAATCCCTCAACAACCTGTCAGAGATGCTCCTCAGTACGAACTCTGACATCGTTCTTCCTGGATGTCAGACATTTGATGACATCAGACAAGAGATCGAGGACATGAAGCAGCACCTGGAAGAGTCAGAGCAGATAGCTGTTGGAGAACTGCAGCACCTCGATGAGGAGACTGAGAGTCTGACTGCAGAGCAAAGTTCTTTAGAGAAACAGAAGAAGAGGAGAGAAGGTGAACTAGGAGACTTGAGACTCCAGCTGCTCTCTCACAGGTCTTCTTTGCAGAGTTACAATGAAGCTCTGAAGACTGAGAAAGACAACCTGCGGTCTGCAGAAACAACTCTGTACAACATGAGAAAGAAAAGAGATGAAGCAGAGACAATGAGAAATGTTGGAGTTGCCATGATGTTCATTCCAATTGTGGGATTGATTCCTGGTAAGTAAATCCACAGAGCAACATCCACCAACAGAAAGTTTAATATGGAGTATTTCAGTCTGATTAGTGTCTCTTTTTCAGGGGCAGTCATGACTATTGTTGGTCAGAATGATCTAGACTCAGCCTCTGATCAGGTAGACAGAGCTCGCAGTGAGGTAGGGAGGTGTGAATCTCAGATAACGTCCTACTCCAATCAAGTGTCCCGCTATGGGGGACTCATCTCTCAAGCTCAGACCGACATCCAAGAGGCCAACAGGAGGATTCATGAAACTGGGCTCAAACTGCAAACCTTGTCTGTGACGCGATCAACTGTTGCAGACTTTCAGAGTAAAACTAGAAGAGCTGTCCATCAACTGGGGCTGCTGTGTGGAGTGGGGAGTGTGGCAGAGCTGCAGACCCGCCGTCTGATCCTGCTGGAGCCTGTGTTGAACGTGATGGAGGAAATGATGGCAGCTCTGGGACGGATGGACAGAGACGACCTGCTGCACTCTCAGAAGATGGAAAGCATCATCTGGGACATGAGAAACAACCAAAGGAGGTTGAAGGATAAAATAGCTCTGTGTGGCGATCATTCAGATGAAGGTTATTACTGAAACACTACATACTTTCTTGGAAAAAAAGGGGCTGATTTAGTGGATGATGTTGGTACACACAGTGATGCAGAGATGCTGAACTGATTGGAAGAATCAAAATAACAGCCACAGTGTGCTGAAAACCTACAGGAAACCACTGGCCTCCAGCATAGCCAGCCAGGGTTACATCACTAAGTATTGAAGTGAACTTTTCTCATCCTTTTTTGCTCCATTATACAAATAAATTCTTGAGATATTGTACAACATGATTTCTTTGATTCCATTTGTATGTTCTGTCTCTTCGAATTAAGTTCACCTATGATGAATAAAACAGACCTGTCACAACAATAGGCTGCATCCAAATGCAACAGATTTATGACCTCAGCTAAAAGTTCATAAAGCTAAATCAGGGTCAGGCAGACAGGGGTCAATGACAGGCATAAGATCATCAGAGGAGAGACAAGATGGTCAAACTCCCGGCGAGGGTCAGAGCAGGCGCCGGGCAAACAAATTCAGGGTCAAGAGACAGAAGATCAGGTCCAGATATAAAGCTCTGTAATGAATGCAGTAGCTCAAACAATACTTCACATTGAGCTGAGCTCAGTGCAGTGCTATAGTATGCTGTGGTTGATTGGATGAATGAGAGTCAGGTGTGTGGCATCCAGGAAGGGTGGCTAGAACTCTGAAGATGGTTCCCACTGGTGACCAGTGGGGGAGATACAGTTCTGACTTCTGACAGAGACTTCCTACAAGTGGCTCCACAAGCGAGGGGTCCTCCAAGGTCGAGGTCGGGCGCTGGTCTGTCCGGGTGACATCAGTGGAAGTCGCTGATCAGGGAGGGGTCAAAGATGTCGTCAGCGGCGACCCAGTAGCGTTCCTGTGGGCCGGCCCCCATCCATTTCCACCTGATATTGAAGATGACCCCCTCAGCGCCGGGAGTCTAGGATCTCCCTGACAAGATAGGCCGCCTCGCCATCCACCATCAAGAGGGGCGTGCTGACGTCACGCCATCTGGAGCTCCTCCGCCAGGCATTCAGGAGGCAGCTGGAGACGGTAGGACACGCGGGTGATCTGTCTGATTATTTGGAATGGACCCACGTACCTGGGACTGGGCGTTTTGCAAGGTAGTCGCAGCCGAAGGTTCCCACTGAGCAGGAACCAGATTGGGACCCTCTCTTCTGCGCCTGTTGGCCTGCACTTGGGTTAGACGGACGGCTTGCTTTAGCTGAACAAGAGCCGCCTCCCATGTCTCCTCACAGCGGCGGAACCACTCGTCCACAGATGGCAACTCTGTAGGTTCTCCTGACCAGGGAAAGTACAGGGGTGGAACCCCCAGCACACACTGACAGGGCGAGCACCCACGGCCGTCTTTTTGAGGGAGTTCTGTGACCTAGGGCGGCAGTGGTGCAGCGGTAGGGCGGTCGACCCATGATCATAAGATTGCAGCTTCGATTCCCGCCTTGCACGCCCATGTCTCGAAGTGTCCTTGGGCAAGACACTGAACCCCACCTTCCCTCTGGTTGGCGCCATTGTTCGGCAGCAGAGCCACCACCAGTGTGTGAATGTGTGTGGGTGAATGTGACTGTAAAGCACTTTGGGCCTTCGAAAGAGGGTAGAAAGCACTATATAAGTATACGCAATTTACCATATGCCATTTACCTCAACCCAAACATGGAATCGTGTTTTTTTTTGTTTTTTAAGCCTAGCCCTCACCTGAAACCTTAGCTTTACCCTTATCAGAAGCTGGGGAGCGTATGGTGTACTGGGGTTCTGTCCTCTACTCTCATGTACTGCACTTCTCCTCTCCTCTATTCTTGATGATTTATTACTCCATGCCTCTGTTTGGTGCGCTGTGATTCCCTCCTCCAGGGGAGTGGGAGTGATTCCAGATTCTGTGCTCCTGTACTTGGCTGTGGTCCTCACCTCTGGCTCATCTGTGCTCCTGTACCTGACTGTGTACCATGTCTCTGCTCCTGCTCCTACACTTGGCTGTGGATGTCGCCTCTGGCTCGTCTCGTGCCCCCAGCTGCCCCTCAACTCCATCTGGATGAAGCACATCTGCTGGACTATTTAAACATGTAGTTGTGGAGATAAGCTTATACTTCTCTATGGGTTCTGGTACATCGCCTTCTGTTCTGTCCTGTCATGTAGGCACCCCTGAGGTTTCTTCTTTTTTTACAGAATCCCAATTTTTAGAAGTTTTACCTTACTGCGAAGGAGGGTCTAAATGCAGGGACGCCCAGTTTAGTTTGGGCTGTTTAGTTTAGCCTTCAGCTATTGTATTCTATGACTTTATGATTCATGTTTATTACACAATTACCAGTATGAAGTCCATTAAGATAAGTGTCTCGTTCCTCTGTGTGAATTTAAGTCTTGTCTTTCCCTTCCTCCTGTGCTGCTACAGAACTTAATGTACCCTGTTTTGAGTGTGCTTAGTATTTCAATTTGCCTGCTTTCTGCAGTGGTTTTGTTTTGTAGTTTGTTTTTGTTATTAAAGCTCCTGTTGTCCTGGAACCTTCTGCCTCCTCATCCTCTCTGCTCCTGGGTGTTTCCTTCATCCCCCGTCATAACAAATAATGTAACCATCTCAGACCCAGCTGTTCTCCCTACCATGACAAAGGTGGATAAAGGTGGAAAGATTTCATGTAATCCATGGACACCAGTGAAGATCACAAATCATTGAAGAAAAAAGGTTCAGAGCACTGTCTAGTGGGGTCTAGATCACTAGACCTTTATTGCGCCACGAACCAGTTTGATGTCTGGCAAAATTCTCAGGGACCGGTATGTTACATGTGGCGGGCACACGCTGGAGCAACGCTAAACATTGTACATTGCACAGGTGTCTTCATCCTCTCCCCTTCTCACACTCATGGTGCTAAAAATAAGTAAACACAACAGGAGGAAATACCTGAGAGTGAAACAACAGAACTGCCAGATGAAAGGACCCGCATGCAAAAAGAAACACCCGTGCTCAACCCTATTTTGACCAAAGCCGGCAAAGGGGATTGATTTACTTCACTGTGATGCCAGCTCCAACAGTAACCCCTGCAGCCTGCGGAACTCCCACAGCAGACCAAACGTGCACGTGACCGATACTACAGTACAACAAAATAATGACTTCCATGAAAACTGTGGTATTTTCTAAACATAACAATAAACACGAATCATGACATGAGCAACGTCCTTTCTGCCCGCAACACTCCCTGGTCCCCATTATTATAACATTTAAACATGCCTTCAAAATAAGTGCATGGAAAATCCAACTCACCACAATGCTGAATGGTTGGAGTAAATCTCCCATTGGGATAAATCCGTATTTTAAGTAGGACTCCTGATACTATCTATTAAATGTAGCTTTCTTTTTTGGGAAGTGGAAGGCTCCTCTTCTGTCCCCTGGCTGGGCCTTTTCCACTTGGCAAATAAACTTTCCAAAGACGTTTTTTTTTTACGTTTTTTTTTACTCATTTTGGTAGTTCCTGGGTTTTATTTTAGTATCCTATCACGTGACTCAGACGAGCGAATTGGCCTGCGTCAAGAATAACATAGATGGATGGAACAGAGAATCGGGCAATTTTTCAAAATAAAACATCTTTCAGATTCCTAAATAAATAAAACGGAAGTCATGTAAGTTATTTTATTTTTTCTGTGTGGCCCGGTACCAAATGACACACGGACCGGTACCGGTCCACGGCCCGTGGGATGGGGACCACTTGTCTAGAAGACCCAACTCCTAATGTTAAAGTGCCCTTGATAGCACAAAGGTTAAAAACCACTGCGGTGTGATTCTTACAGACCACAATCGCTGCTCAATGCTGATGTAAAGGTGTTGGCTAAAATGATAGCATCCCGTCTGGAGAACGTGTGCAGTCTATAATATCCAAAGACAAAACAGCTTCATAAAAGGGCGACAATTGTTTTTAATACCCGCACACTTTTCAATTCAATTTATTCCAAACACTCAGCTGAACTTCCTGAGATTGTTATGTCTCTAGATACTGAAAAAGTATTTGATAGAGTGGAGTGGAAGTACATGTTTGCCGTACTAAAAAAATAAAAGTTATTTTCCTGGATTCGCCTTCTTTGCACATTTCACAAATCCAGTCTCCATACCAATGACGCTCACTCCGAGTATTTCCCTCTTGTACTCAGTACTCGACAGGGCTGTTCCTTATCGCCTTTGCTTTTTGCCATTGCTGTTGAGCCGTTGTCTATAATTTTAAGGTCTGCCCCATTGTGTAGAGGGGTTACTCTTAAAGGGAGTGAACACAAACTGTCCTTATATGCCGATGATTTGTCATTATATGTAACTGTTCCCATATTTTCCCTTACCTCGGTTGTGAGTATTTTAGAAAAATTCAGTTCCCTATCAGGCTGTAAATCAACGTGTATCAACGTGACCTGCTCTTATACAGATCTTGCACTAATTTCACTCCTCTTGTCACTAAAATGTATTCTGATGGGGGGCGTAGTCTCCCTCTCTCATTGATTAGGAAATAAATATTGTAAAAATAAATATTTTGCCCAAACTAATTTTCTAATTTCTGCCACTTCCTCTTTTACTATGGTAGCATTTGTGTAGCATAATTAAAAATAATAGTCAAAACCAGAAATGCTTTTGCATTTTCAAGATGAAGCTGCATTTTTTGACTCAAAAATTAAAAATGAAAAAGCAATGATAATGAAAATGGTATTTGACATTTCATTTTCAAAAAGTTCTCTGGTATAAATGTGTAGCAAAATTCATTTAGAAATGTCTAAATTGACAAATAAAATGGATTGACAGAAATGCTTTTTCATTTTCAGAATGAAGTTGCATCAAATGACTCAAAATTAAAGTGAAAGATCAATACTTCAAAATGCTTTTTCATTTTCTACTTAAAACCGTTTATTCAACTTCCCAAGATGGCCGCAAACCAGAGAGACGTGCGCAAGCCTGCTCCGATATTTTTTTTGCCAAAATCCTGTTTGTTCAAATTAACCAATTTGGGGAAAGTGTGCACGGGAAGCAAATTTTAATTGAATGAAAATGCCAACTCATGCCAAGATGGCCAAGGAAAAGAGGAAAACGGCAACACAGTCGAAGTTGTGTGACTTTGGAAAATCTCCAGAGCCAAAAACCAGCAAAGAAACAGCTGGCCCAGTGGAGGACGATGCTAATGCTAAAGAAGCTAGCTCTGTGCCCCGTACTCCGGCCAGAGCGGCCAGTGAACTTAAACTTGATGAAACTTGATGAAAAACAAGCTAGCAATCCTAACTCGCAGGCTTTATCATTTAAATTTGTGGATAATTTTACATAGTTAGGTATAGAAATCAGACGTAAACTAAACGACGTTGTTAGGGTTAACTATGAATCTTTGATAAATGAAACTACAGCCTCTGTTGATAGGTGGATGTCCTTACCTCTGTCCTTGATTGGAAGAATAAATGTTATAAAAATGAATATTCTCCCGAAAATGTTGTACGTGTTTCAGAATTTGCCATTGCCCCCACCTGATGATTTCTTTTCAAAAATAAAAAAACAATTTCTTGCATTTATTTGGAAAAATGATAAAGCACAAAATCGGTCATCCATAATGCAACTGCCAAATAACCAGGGTGGGTCAAAATGTCCAAATATAATTTGGTATCATTGGGCTACACAATTAAGATCAATAAAATTTTATTTTGAAACTATTAAGGCCCCCCATTGGAAAGAAATGGAATCTGTTGGTCTAGATTTACTACTGCAATATTATCTTTATTCAGATACGATTTTAACTTGAGTAAGAAAACTACAAATCCAATTGTTAAATACATGATAAGAATCTAGTCTAGGGTATACAAGCATACTAATGAAACTAATAACTTATCTTTGTACACCCCAATTTGGGGAAACCAGTATTTTATCCCAAGGAGGGCAGATATTGTCCTTCAAGACTGGTCTTCGAACTGACATGCAAGTATAACATTGATAGGAAATGTTTCTTTAAATTCCTTCAATTAAGGAGTTTTATTAGAGAAAGGCAGGGTGATCAATTAACTAAACAAAAAAAACATCACTCGAAAGAATGCTTTCTAAACATAGTCGGAATAAAGGCGCCATATCAGAATTTCATGATCTTTTGTTGTCCAAGTCTAAGGAAAACTCTGATTTTAAATTTAAGGCCTGGAATGAGGATCTCAAAACAACCTTGTCAAAGGAAGATTGGGAGTTAGCTTGTAGCAAAGTTCCCAAACAGATAATCAGTACTCGGTTTAGGGTTCTGCAAAACAAGTGGCTTTTGAGAACATAGATAACACCAGCTCAACTGAACCGATATGACAGTCATATCCCAGATATCTGTTGTAAGTGTGCTGAGGCTAAAGGGACTCTCTTCCACTGCATGTGGCAATGCCCTGAGATAAGAATTTTTTGGGAGGAGGTTAGAAAAGCAGTGGAGATGATTGTTTCAAAAACTGTTTCAACAAATCCTGTAATGTTTATTCTAGGTATCTTCTTCCTCTTTTGACTTCTCCCATCAGGGGTCGCCACAGCGAACAAGTTGCATGGTAAACCGGATGCCCTTCCTGATGCAACCTTCTCAAACTGGGCTTGGGACTGGCACAGAGGTAGAGAAGGGAACAGGGAGCAGCCCGGAGTCAAACCCTGGTTTCACGGACGGAAGGCGCCGCAAACCAGCACGAGCTAACCCGGCTCCCCTATGTTTGTTACGTTTATTCTAGGTATATATCCTTCAAATCCCAAGTTTACTACAAGCGAAAAAATTATGATTGACATGTGTTTTTTACAAGCAAAAAGAACCATTGCAATGTTTTGGTAGAAGAACCTGTAGGCCCAAGTTGACTCACTGGGGGAAACAGATGCTCATAGTTTTTCCATTAGAAAGGATGACATGTATTAGGAAAGGAAAGTTGGAACTGTTCGAAGACATGTGGGGTCCTCTAAAAAGTTTTGTTAGGAGTCTTAATTTGGAGAATGGATCTGTGGATGACCAAGACTAACTAAGAATACTCTTTAAACCTTAACTATTTAAAAAAAAAAAAAAAAAGAAAAATGCAGTTGTATTTGAAAAACGTATCAAAAGATGGCTTTCCTTTAATTTCCTGATTAGTTGAGGTTGATCTGTTTTTTGTTCTTGTTATTGTTTAGTTGTTTTTTGTCTGTTTTATTTTATTTATTCTATTTTATTTCACATGTACAAACTGGGTGTAAAGCTTGTGATTATGTTTGATAATGTAACAAAAATTAAAATAAAAACAATATTACAAAAAAAAAAAAAAACGCTTATTCTGTGTCATAATTTAAACGAAAATGCAGAGAGGGGATAGCATTTGCATTTTCATGAAAACTGACGAAATACGCAGAAATACAATTTTAATGTTAATTTTCTTTGTATGTGTCATCCATCATCAGAAAAATGCTAAAAACACGGTTTTCATTGGAGTGGGTCTTTAAGAGAGAAGACAAACTAGTGATCTAACAGGCTACTGAGCTCCTTCAAATGCACACTTGTTTACTCCTGTTAAAGCATGTTAGAGTTTGGTGGCACAGATTACTCAAAGGAAGAGCCTCTTTTGATTTTCTTGCCTTTTTTTCAGAGAAATACACATTTTCACCATAAAACCCATGAAAAGTTGATTGCTTTATTATAAATTTTGCAATTTGTTAAGGGAAGTTTTTTTGTGCTTTTTTGTTTTTGTATTTCTTAGAGTATTTGTCTTCTTGTCGAGCACTCCAACTGAAGGCAGACCAAGAATGAACTCTGAGTTGTGTTGAGAAGGAAAGCTCGACAAACAGCACAACTGTTTTAGACAAGCTTTATTGAATCAGTGCGAATGCATCAACAGGAAATGCAACCTCAGTCACAGGGTCACATGCGTGTGAAAATACAGGACAGGAATACAGGAAAATACAGCAAAATACAAGACTCGTCAGGCTACATGACAGACCAGCTATGCTAGCATTAGCCTCTATCTATCATTCCATCCAATCTGAGCATTTCTTTCTGAGCGCTGTAACTCTCCTGAAGCACAACACACATTTGTAAAACGATTACACAAAGACGGAACTCTAAGTATATGACACTATCTTAAACCAAGCACAAGAAAACCATTTGAATCAATTACAGACATTTCTCTGAAGCCACGTTACCTTGCATTCAATTCCCTCAACAGACTGAGGGGGAAAATGGGATACAGCCGAAGGCAGAACAGGTTTTTTAAAACAAGAAGAGTTTGATTATAGGGATTTAATATTCCTTCATTGGCCATGCTGAAAGTTAGTTAAAGTTCGTTGTGACACTTTTTGCTGTTGCTCCTGACCAAGAAAAACTCTTATTTCCATTTGTTTTATAGATATAATATAAATGTACCTTAACAATTTAAGATACATGTGGCACATGTGAAGTATAATATCATATCATGTTGTTTTATTAGCTAGACTATCATGCTTTACTAGCTTGTTTACTAGTTATGAAGTGTAAAGAAGCACTTATACACACTGTCTGGTTATGCTTAGATTTTGAGATGATTGTTTTTTGTTTCAAACATTTTTTGCATGACTTGGATTTCTTTTTTAGAGCCTGCTAGCTGAGTTTCTCCCCATCGTGTTGGTATGTTGGATGATTGAACTACATCTTAAAAACCTGCATGAGGTAATTACATCTAAAGTTGCCTCGAGGGAGATGCCTTGAGGAGCCGATCCATTAAGATGTTGGATTCCTCAAACTGTGATTTACAACTAAAACAAATGTCGCTCAGTGTTAGGAAACAACCTTAATGCTACAGGTCTTTAGGTATGAAATTCCATTGTTTCAGTAATAATTTTCTTCTCCTTCTCCAAACTCTCCCTCTCCAAACCCAGTCTGAACTATTTCTTTGATTCTTTCTGTCTCCATTGGTGGAGTAGGGGGCAGAATGGCTTTAAACTCTCCCTCAATTTGGGCCATCCTGGCATCCGTCTTCCTTTCAAATTCTTTCTTGTTCTTCAGGACCAACTGCATGATACCATCTTGAGCCTCTTGGCAGGACTCCTGCAGCTTCATTCTCTCTTGCATGAACTCTGGCTTCTCCTTGTCCATGGCCATAAGCTTACCCAAGCTGCTCACTCTGTCCATCAGGTACTTGTTGGACACTTCACAGTAGGTCCCTGAGATCATGTGGACCAGACTGGCGATGTTGGAGGCTTCAAAGGCCTGGTTGTACAGCATGTCTTTGGCAAAGAGCTTAGAGTTGTAGGACAGTTTCTTTGTGTCTTCAGATGTCTTCACAAAATTGTGCAGCGTGGTTCCAAGGCTGGTTTTCACAATGGTGGCAACCATCTGGAAGAAGCGCACCATCTTCTCCCACTGCTCCTTCACTCTACCCATGGCATCCATCCCTTTGACCAGCATTTTGATGGTGGTGTCAAAGTCAATCTCTTTGATCTTGCAGTTCTGCATCTCAATCAGGATCTCAGTCAGTTCTCTTTGGTTCTGCTCCATGTTCTGTACAGCTTTCTCATACGAGTCTCGGGTTTGCTTCAGTTGTTCTCGGCTTTGCTCGATGCGGAAACGAGCGTTCTCTGTTGCTCTCTGGCTGGCAGACTGCCTTCCAGAGTTCTCCTGTGCTTTGAACATCATTGGGGGTTTGGGGTTCAGAGCTGGAGAACCAGACATTTTTTTGCTCTTAGAGTCAAACTTTAAAGCATCTTCATACAGCTTCTTTGTGTCTTTAATCAGCTTGCGTGTCGTTTTCTGATCACATTCCTGATCTGGTGCATATATTGCCAACTGTTCACAGATGTCAATCCCTCTTTGGCAGAGACACAGAGCAGTTTCCTTTAGTTTACTATTTGAAAGATCCTTCAACTCATGATGAATTCTTTCAAACTGATCTTGAGTCCATGTAGTCTTTGCACACTTGTTCTTCTGATCATAGATCTCTTTCCAGTTGATCCCTTCTTTAGTTATAAACTGACTGAATGATGATGTGAGTTTTAGAATTGGTCCTGACCTGCTCAAAATTTTCATTTCTGAAACCATGTCTACATCGTCATCTTCATCATCATCGAAGTTTATTTCCAAGCCACCTGTCATTTTTTTAACCTTCTTGTTGATGTAAGCTGGAAATGAACTTAATATTTTCACGAAGGTTGTCAATCCTTCAACAAAATCCATGCCAATCATCTCCCACCCTGTTGGTATGGAATCCATGGACTTCTTGTACTGTTCTTGTGTCTCTTCCAGCTCCTTTGACATGGCCTCCATTGCTTTCTTGGATCGTTCATTTAGCTCCTTTGCAGTCTGTTCCTTCAACTTATTCTCCTCAAGTTTCATCCTGACCTTCTCCAGCTCTTCTCCATGAAAGTGTTCAGCATTGATGCAGGCTTCCAGCAGCTCCTGGATTATATTAATAACATCTTCATACTTCTTTTCAACGCTTTCTGCTAGCACCACACATTCGTCTGCAATACTGCGGATGTTTTCCAGCTGGTTTGGGAGGAGAGTTTCAAGGATTTCATCATTTCCTTGAAACAGAATCTTGACTGCTGCTTTCATATAATCTGGAACAGTGAAGGTATGAATCCGGATTTGATCCATGTTCTTGTGGGCTAAGTTGAATGCGTGCCAGGCTGAGTTACTGATTTGCATGAGACTAGCCCTAAAGGAGTCTGGGTACTTTATGAACTTGAATCCATCTTTTGGGGGATTCTTGTTGATGGAGAAATCAGTTGTTGATGAGATGAAGACCAGCTCCCCCATGATGGCGATGGAGAGAGGAGCAGGAGCCAGGTACTCCTCCCAGTTTGCATTGGGGTGCATCAACATCTGGGTGGTGTTCCTCATTTCTGCAGCTGTGGTCAGACTCTGGGTGGTCTTTGCAATTTGGGCGTCCATTTCCTTTAAAAGCATCAAGAAAGAAGACAGATTACAAACCCGTTTCAGCTTTTTGGAGCTCTTATGACAGTGGACATGTTTTGATGTGGTGTGTTGTAGCTAATGCTCATTTAGATGATTACACATGTAATCCAGACTCAGATCTCTTTTCATTACAACACACTGGAAAACATTACAACAAATGTTGCACCAATGCATCAGTCACTCTACCATTTGGAATTGGTTTGTTTAAAAAATCAGAGCAAAAATAATACTAAAACAAGACATAAATGTATATCTGTGCAAGGATATATCAAACAGGATAATTTGTCATTGAAATTGATTGGAAAAGATGCATACAATCACATACACTAGTAAATAATTCACTTATTACTCTTAATCATAAATAATCATGTTAGCTTATTTGCATTTAGTTCATGATGCAATGAAACTACGAAATATTAAGATTGTCAAAACTTGTGAAGAGAACGCTCAGATATTCATTCAGTAATGACACAATAATGACAAAAATGTTGACAAAAAGAAAAAAAAGGCTGGGGTGGATTGCCGAGCTTTCCAGGAAAAATGAAAAGCGTTTTATTTGTTCACGGAGCTGAGTGCAAATCTGCATGCTTGGTATGTCATCAATAGGTCTCAATGCTCAAAGAACATAACATTCAGCACCACTATGAGACTCACCACAAAGAAAAGTTTCACCATTTGAAGTTAAGAAAAGAGAAGATTGATCAACTATTAGTTGGACGGAAAAACAACCATCTACATTTACTGCAGCCGTGATGTCAGTGACGGAGCAGTTAAAGCAACGTTATTGCACACAAGTTGTAGCAAACATCCAAACCATTTTCGGATGGTGAACTTATTGAAAAATGCTGAAGGCTGCAGAAGGGTTGTGCCCCAAAAAGCAGCTGACCTTTGCCAACATCAGTCTGTCAAGGATTACAATTACAGATACAACATCTCTGAGGAGACTTGGACGGCAATGAAGGAATCCAGTCATTATTTCGTTTTCGGTCACTATTAATGAAAGCACAGACATCACAAATCTATACAGCTGTGCATATTTATTAAAGGTGTTGAAGAGGCATCATAGCGGAGTTTGATGGACACAACAGCTGATGACATAGTCAGCTCTCAGAATATGTTGGAGTGAACTGGTCACGTGATGTCAGTCTGGTCACTGATGGCGCCCCTTATAGGTCAGGAAGAAGGCAGGTGTTGCCACAAAATTCAGGCAGAAAGCAGGAAAAGACTGTTGGACATTTATTTGTGTTTTGCTCAGTTGAATGACTGTCAATGTGTTTCTGCCCAGGATCTGAATCCTGATATTAATGGCCGGGTGAAGTTTCAGGAGAGAAAGGAGGTTAACTCCAAATTCTCATGTTCACAAATGTTTGCAAGTTTAATTTAGTTTAATTTTTACTTGATTTGCACATTTACATTCTAGGAAGGTGTTTCATTTTTTCCGTAGCCCCTCTTGAGTTTATTATCGGGATCGCTTCAGTGTCAGATGTAAAATATTCAGTCTGTGAAATGAATTTTATTTGAGATCCATTTGCCCCTGTGAATGAATGTGTCATAATAAATGATTAGGCGACCATGTTGGTTGAGGCATTTTTCCAACTGAGTAAAAAAAAGGGGTGTTTTTGCTTTTATGTTATGGTCTGGCCCACTTGGGATCAGATGGGTTGAATGTGGCCCCCGAACCAAAATGAGTTTGACACCCCTGCCCTAGAAGGAATGCACCTCTCTGCTTCACCACAACACAAACTCATGTCAACAGGAGAACGGTTTCTCTTCCTGCATGTGTGAAAGCCCGTTCTTTTTCTGGCTTTTCACCAAGGCAGACACGTTTCTCTGTTTATCTCCCCATATCTAAACCGTATGCTTCATTTGTCCTGTCCCTTATAGCTGGGCACCAACTTCCTCTTTTTTCAATCTTCCAATTGGCTAGTTGGACTTTAAACCAAAATAACCTGTTTTTCCCCACGCAAAGTAACAGACGAGTAGATTTTCCTGCTTGGATGGAACTTTTCCAGGCAGATTCAGTGGAAACACGCTTTAAGGCCCGTACACACCGGGACGGAACTCTGCGCGCGTTATTCGCCAGCGTTTTTCGCCACGTTTTTTGTGTTCATACCCAGGCGATTTTCGCTGACGATGAGCCGAGCGAACATGCAATTTCATTCCCTGACATTAGATGGCGCTTAATGTAAACAGAAATACTCCTGTACACAAGGTGGCGCTGTGCAACTTTACGATTCTTAAAGTCGCTTTTCACTCAGAAGAAGAGAGCAAGTATTTACGCGCTTGTCAGAATCAAACAAAGAAAACATGAATATTTCAAGCACCAGTAGCTCCAGCTCCAGTTCCAGCGATGAAGAAATTATTGTTCTGTTGAATGATGAAAGACGCCGGAAAAGACGCCGATTTTTGGTTCATCCCATAGTTACGAAAAGAAAAGAACATGGGGAGTTTTATCGACTGGTACAAGAGCTGGAAATGTATCATGAGCGTTTTCGGGGATATTTTAGAATGTTCGTCATTATTTCTTCGCGGCAGTGTAGACGCTACTTGGCGTCTATCTTCTTCACTGGTATGTGTGCTCAGAAAGGCAGTTTTGTGTTTGAGCGCCCCCAAGTTGTGTTTTACTGTAACTCCAGAAGCTCCAGACACGTTTGCAAAAGCGCCATTCTCATTGGTCGAATAGTTTTTGACGCAGCGTTTTTTTAAAAATGACGCTTTTACGCGTGGCGTTTGTCGCGTCGGTGTGCACACTCACATTGGTGCCCTTTGTTTAGTCACGAGGTGTTAAACGTCTGCAAATATCGCGCGTGAATGTCGTCCTGGCGTGAACAGGCCTCTAGGCCGTAGGCAAACAAGATAAACATTTAGTGAACCACTAAAGCTAAACATTTAAACCTAACCTTTGAACATAAATATAAATAAAAACAGACAGTAATATTAATGCATAAAACTCAAGTTAAGCCTTAAATAACGTATAATAATTATCTCTCCATTAAAATATATTCTGTCAAAATTATACAAATATAAACATGCTGCAGAATAAAACAAAGCCTGAAAATTTAACTGATAAACTCTCCTGACTCCCAGCATCATTTTAAGCATTAAGTTCATTTCTTGGTGTGTGACGTTCTGTGTGTGTGTCTCTGGTCCTGTGTGCGTCTTTGTGAAACGGATCAGAGGGATTTGATTTTATTAAAACCTGTTATTGTAAATATCATGTTTACGTCTTATAAAATATAAAAAACTTAATCATTCAACTCATCAGTGGGATTACTCCAAAAATATTTGCCATTTTTCTAATTTTGTGCAACACCAACAGTAAAAATCCTCCAAAAAACCTCCATCCATTCAGAAACAAATGATATATTGTTCATTTATTATTTCACAAAGTGCAGCTGTTTTCCTGCATAACCTGCTGTTTTTATGTCAAACACTGACACCAACTAAACCAAAGTTTAGTTGTAAACTGAAAATGTAATGTCTTAGACCCTCATAAGGGCGGGGCCACCTTCCTAAAAATGCTAAAGCCCCCTCCACTTCCTTATGGAAGACCCATTCAAATATTAAAGACACTTAACTAACCCATGGAATTATTTCTCATTGGATGCCAGAGAAGAGAGCTTTAAGCTAATAAATTAGCTAATATGTTCATGAATTTAAATTGCATTCAAATGAGTAACTCCATGGCATAAAAACACTGCCTAAAAATGCCCCCTACCTTATGCTACCTTAAAATGAATTTATCATTTATAACTTTTCACTTTTGCCTTGTGGCAATGAATGAATCTTTAAAAGAAAACAAACAATTATTGTCACATTCATTTGAACATTTTGATTTAAATTGACCATTTTGGATGAACATTTAGATTTGGATCCAACATTTTCATAAAACAATATCTAATTCCTTTTCAGTCTTCTTATAATTTACGTCATGCAGATCAAATCTTTTTTGTTGTTCCAAGAGTCAAAAAGGAAATGGGAAAATATTCATTTTATTACAAAGCACCCTCTGACTGGAACTATCTTCCTCTATCTAGTCGTTCTTTATCAATCAATCAATCAATCAAACTTTATTTATAAAATAGCGCTTATCATGCATTTCGTGCAGCTCGAAGCGCTTTAACATTAAAAACAAAAAACACACAACATTACAGTAAAAACCCAACCCACCCTACACCCTTCCCACTCCTCTCCATTAAAGCACATGACCCACGACAATGAATGTTGACTACCAATACAAGTTAAAATAAATAAATAAATAAATAAATAAATGAATAAATAAATAAATGAATAAATAAATAAAAAAGCAAGCAAACAAACAAACAAACAAGGCTTGGCTCTGCTGTGAGGAAACGGCATTTGGGAATCTCTTCATACCAGGAGCCAGCCCGCCCACGGGAGCATGGCCACAGCGCCAACCCAGACCGGGACAACACCAGGGTCCACTTCACAGCCGTGAGGCTGCAAAATTAAACCCCAGCCGCCCCAGCAAGGGCAAGAACTCCAACAACAGCCACCGGGCAAGCCGGCAACCCTGGCAGAAAAGACTCCCACAAGAAACACTGGGGCTAAAATCACAATAAGATACTAAAATTATAAGATTTATTAAAAAATAAATAAATAAATAAATAAATAAAATAAAATAAAAAACTGAGAATAAGATGCATAAAATGAAATGAAGTATAGTATAGAATATAGCCTATATTAAAACTAATAGAATAATTTAGCAGTTAAAATCAACTGAAAGCTAAATTATAAAGGTGGGTCTTGAGCCTCTTCTTAAAAACCTCTACAGTCTCTGCGGCCCTGAGGCCCTCTGGCAGGCCGTTCCACAGGCGAGGACCGTAATGGCAGAACGAAGCCTCACCATAAGTTTTGGTCCTCACTTTAGGAACAACTAAGAGGCCAGCACCGGAGGACCTCAGGGTCCGCGAGGGCTCATATTTTAAAAGAATATCATTCAAATAAGAAGGCCCAAGACCATAAAAACACTTATAAACCATTAAAAGAATTTTAAAATCAATCCTAAAACGCACAGGGAGCCAATGCAGCGATTTTAAAATCGGTGTAATGTGTTCCCGCCCTCTGGTTCTCGTCAGAACTCGTGCTGCTGAGTTCTGCAATAGCTGTAGATTTGAAATAGACTTTTTGGGTAAACCAGAGAGCAGGGCATTACAGTAATCTAAACGACTGAAAATAAAAGCATGCATTAGCACTTCTGTGCTGGCAAGAGAGAGGAACGGGCGGACTCTGGCAATGTTTTTAAGATGATAAAATCCTGTCTTAACGACATTTTTAATGTGTGGGATAAAATCTAGCTCAGAGTCAAAAAGTACGCCCAGGTTTCTCACACATTGAGAAGGTTTAAAATTATGAAGATGTGGTAAAATCATCTCTCTCTTGTCTTCAGGACCGATGATTAATACTTCAGTTTTGTCCTGGTTGAGCTGTAAAAAGTTTTCTGCCATCCACAACTTTATATCTAAAATGCAGTTTAAAAGAGTGTTGACAGGTTCAAGGTCATCAGGAGACACGGCGATGTAAAGCTGTGTATCATCAGCATAGCTGTGAAAGTCAACGCCGTGTCTCCTGATGACATCCCCAAGAGGCAACATATATAAATTAAAAAGTATTGGCCCTAAAATCGACCCCTGGGGAACCCCACAACTTATTTCATGGATTCTTGAAGAGCACGTATCCATACTTACATAAAAGTGTCGATCTGTCAGGTAAGAGTAAAACCACTTAAGAACATTTCCAGAGAGGCCCACTAGACTACTAAGTCTGTCTAATAAAATCTGGTGATCTACTGTATCAAAAGCGGCACTAAGATCCAGCAGCACCAGAACAGAAAGTTTCTGTGAGTCATAGTTTAATCTAAGATCATTAACGATCTTTAAAAGAGCCGTCTCTGTACTATGGCTTTTCCTAAAACCAGACTGATATTTTTCTAAAATTTTTTGGGCATTTAAAAACTCATGCAGTTGAGTAGCGACACTTTTTTCTATTATTTTACTTAAAAATGGTAAGTTGGATACGGGTCTATAGTTATCCAGATTTTTTGGATCTAATTGACTCTTCTTCAGAAGGGGCCTCACCACCGCCGTCTTACAGGCAGAGGGGAAGACCCCCGTCTGAAGAGAGCAGTTAACCATGTTTAAAAGCTCTGACTCAAAGAATCCATAAAATGTTTTAAAAAGTGAAGTGGGAATGGGATCTAAAAGGCAGGTTGTAGTGTTTACTTGGGATAAAACTCGACCAAGCATCTCTGCATCAACCAGGACAAAACTCCCCAGTGTTTCTTCTGGTAAAAACAATGCTGGAGGTCTGTTAAGATCCGTGTACTGCATGGATGAAATGTTTGATCTTATAGCATTGATTTTACCCATGAAGTGGTCTGCGAAGTCCTCACATGCAGCATTAGATACGAGCATGGAGGACTTGTTGAAATCTTTGTTTATTAAAATATCAATTGTTTTAAAAAGAAATTTGGGGTTGTTTTTATTTTCTGAAATGATTTTTGAAAAATAAGAGGTTCTGGCCCGTTTAACTGAGTTATTGTAGATTTTGATTTGTTGTTTTAAAATGTCTTTATGAATGATTAAATTCGTCTTCCGGTATTTCCTCTCTGCTCTCCTGCAGTTCTGCTTCAGACCCTTAATGTCGTCAGTCTTCCATGGCATTTTAGGAGTGGTTCTTAATGTTTTTGTATTGAGTGGAGCCACTGCATCTATGGAAGACTGAAGTCTGTTATTAAAATGATCAACAATAAAATCACAGGGTGCAGGTAAAATCTGAGCAGGAGTTTGCTTAAAAACATCAATAAAACTTGCAGCCACTTCAGGAGTTAAATACCGTTTCCTCACAGTTCTCACTGACGCTTCCTGCTGGATTTGACTGGTGACATTAAAAAACACACAATAATGGTCTGATATGGCCAAATCAACAACAGAGGACACCCCAGTGGACAGACCATAGGTAATGACAAGGTCCAGGGTGTGTCCTCTGTTGTGAGTTGGCTGTGTGACATGCTGCTGAAAATCCATGCTGTTTAGAAGATTTAAAAACTCACAGGCATAGATATCATCATAATTGTCAACATGCAAATTAAAATCACCAGTAATTAAAATCCTATTGTACCTAATATGAAGAGATGATAAAAATTCAGAAAATTCCTCGATAAAACAGGAAGGAGGGGTTGGTGGTCTGTATACTGTGACAGTTAAAACAGGTGGGTCTGCAAAAAGAAAAGCATGATGCTCAAATGAACAATATTTACTAATTAAAACATTTTCAGATGATATTGTTTTGTGAGCAATCGATGCTGTACCTCCACCTTTCTTTCCTCCCCTGATTGAAAATAAAAAGTTAAAATTAGGTGGAGAAGCCTCAGTGAGAATAGCTGGTGCATCAGAGCCAAGCCAGGTTTCAGTTAAAAACAAACAGGTTAAATCATGGTCTAAAATCAGATCATTAATGACAAAATACTTATTTAAAAGTGATCTGACATTTAAAAGAGCCATCTTCATGGTTGTGGGTAAAATCTGATGTGTGCATGTCATGGGTTTTGTGACTGATGTGTGAATTGGTCGGAGACAACGAACACGCGAGGCACGTGGATATGAATGTAAATGATTTGAATGTCTATTGGTGATGCGGACTGGTATGTGATGCTGTATGGCAGAGAATGATGAGTCAGGGATGTGGGTGTCCTGGTTCAACCGTCAGCTGGATATGGTTTTGAAAGAACGGAGGGTGAAATCAATGTTCATGGTGAGAAGACGGGAACCACTATAGTTGGGGTGTAAACCGTCTGATTTGAAGAGGTATGGTCTATTGTAAAAAGTTGTGAAGTTATCAACGTATGGAATGCTTATGGAATGACAGTATGTTTTTAACCAAATGTGAAGCTGACGGACGCGTGAGAACATGATGTCTCCATAACGGGGTGCAGGCAGTGGTCCAGATATGATGCAGTTTATGTTTAACTGTTGGATGGTGTGAATCAGATGGATGAAGTCCATTTTCAGAGTCTCTGATTGCTGCAGTTTCAGGTTGTTGGTGCCTGCATGTATGATGAAAGTCTCCGCAGAGGGGTGTTTGACAGAAAGTTGGTGAGCAGAGTTTTTAATGTCATTGACGACAGCTCCAGAGAGTGAGTGTGTGTGGCACCTTCTGACCCGGACATGCCGGACAACGGAGTCTCCCACGATGAGCACGGGCTGCTGCACAGGTCCGGGTCTCCCAGAGGGGTGATGAGCAGCGGCCTCCGCTGAAGGGGGCTCAGGTGGAGAGTTGGGAGCTCCAGAGCGGTGTTTCCGGGCAGACAGTAATCCAGCGTGAAGACCTGTTTTTCTTGTGGAGAGTGGATCCCCTGAAGCCGGTGAAACGCAGGATGCGGCGCGCGAGCCCCGGGGAAGCTCGCCTGAGCGTCGGGCCACCGCCTCTTTCAGCAGACGGCGGCGTTTCCCTCTCGTGCCGGGCGCCAGCGGAACAGCAGAGGATCCGGGCGGCTGGGCCAGTGCCGCGGCTCCAGGAAGAAGCGCAAGTTGGTCAGACTCCAGCAAAGCGGGCCCCGAAGCAGCAGACGCCGTTGGACCCGTAGAGGTGGAAGCGGGAGTCGTCGCCTGGCTGGGACCAGCAGCAGAGCCGGATGCCACGGTAGGGGTTCCGCCCGATGTCGGTCCCGGTGAGCCCGCTCGGGTCGCTGACGCCGCGGTGAGGTCTTCAGCCAGCGGGGCAAAGCGGTTGGTCAGCGCTAGGTTTTCCGAGCTGACATTGTTGGGTTTGGACCCACAGATCCTCCGGCCGCGACGTGTCACCTCAGCCCACGACTGTTTGGGCGTAGAGCAGAGGGCTGGAGCCCTGGGCCCGGCATCGGCCTGGTCTTCATGGAGGTCCTGTGGACTCCTGGCCTCCACTGCAGAGCTGGTGTTGGTGGTGCTCGGAGCCCCGTCCATCCGCTCCCACCCGTTGTTTTTACGGCCACAAATTTGAATGATGTTACTCTCCGTGGCGGTGGAATGGGCTTCGGCGGGAATTTCTCCAAACCATGGAAGGGTTTGAGACAGGGAGCGGTTGGTGTTAATTGAAAGCTGTAGTTGTTGGATGTACTTCGACTGGGAAGCAGATACTGATAGAATTTTTTCTATCAGAGCAGATTTTTCTCTGAGCTCCAGTCTAAGTTTCTGAACAGTTTCCTTAAGTTGGGAATGTCCTGGGTCACAGTGGTCGGGAGTGCATGAAACTCCGTCTGGACGAGCGGCAGCCATCTTCCTCCTTGAGTGTTGCGCGTCCGTCCTCTGTTCGACCACGTTGGGGACTGTTTACATCTCCTGTTTCATCTCCTGAGTGATAAGTCATCATCAACCTAACCTCATTCTTTGCATTTAAAAATGCCGGTTTAGAACATCTTCAACACTCATGTACTGTTTTTGATTACATTTGATTTCTTTCCTGCTTTTTATTTCCTTACCTTTAAACTAACTGCTAAGAGGTGCAATAAATGACTGTGCTTGTGTGTGTGTGTGTGTGTGTGTGTGGGTGGGTGTGTGTGTGTGTGGGTGTGTGTGTGCGCCTGCTTTCTTGTTGCCTTGTATATTTTAAGTTCTTCATTGTTTTGATATATGTAAGGTTTGCTCAACTGTATCTGTCGGTATTTGCTTGTTTTGTTGTATGTCAAGGACCCCCTTGAAAACGAGATGACACATCTAAAGGGGTTTATACTACAAACAAAAATTGGAAATTTAATGGCACAAATCCCTAACAAACTTGTCCATAACTAAGTAATGTTTATAAGACCTCGTCTCCCCCATTCCCTCCATCCCATCTATCCTAAACAATCCTCAACCTCTGCTGTACATCTACAAAACCATCCACAACCTCACTCCTCCATACCTGTGTTGTCTCCCACTCTGCTAGATCCTTATCTTCCCTTCACCAGTCTCAGCACCACAAGGGGCGGGGCTTCAGATGCTCTTCTTCGCTGACACACTGTAATGTTTACCTTCAAATACACGGTCATAAAAACAAAAAGTGAATCTTAAAGTCCAGTCAGACATCAGATGAAAAAGGCTGAAGTTTGATCCACAAAGAGATCCTTCTTACCGACTGACAGTCCCAGAGCTCAGTGATCCTGACGTTCCTTCTGCTGCTCTGCTCTCTCTCTGCTACTGCGCCACCTTTTATCCCCAACTGGAGCGCTGAGGAAGTCAGCTGCTTTCCGGGAAATGAGTCGGGGGGGGGGGCTGCTTATGTGTGCTGGGTGGGTGCAAGGCCAAGCTGTTATCAGTAATACAGTATAGAGGGAGACAAAGACAGAAAGACAGAGCTTTGAACTTTATGCTTTTGCAGCTGCTGAGTCAGAATCCTCTAATTTAACATCAAATACTGAAACTAAGAAGTACCGGTACTTTTCCAACTCAGGACTTCTTCTTGGGCAGACAGTAGAAGCCTTTCTGTGGAGTCAAAGACTAAACGTCATAAAGAAAAGCTCACAAAGATCAGAGTCACAGGCCTTAAGGCTGAGATCCTGGCATTCACCCACGGCAAAAACATCATAAAGAATCTGCTGTTTCTTTCCAAACCTTTTATGCAGAAACACATGACACTATCCTGCAGGTTTTCTTCAAAACACTGAGCTTTTAAATCTTCTTGACTGGAGTCTGCAGAAGCTTCCATTCAACATTTATGTCCTTGTGTGTCAGAGAAATTTCTCCATACATTAAAAATGAACAGTAAGGTACAGTTGGCAAACAGAAACCCTGTTCTAGTCTAAAACAAAAAAGAAGCTTAAAGTGCCTGAAATAAAAAATCCGTCAGTCCTTATTTAAACTAGAAACATTTTGACCAACTGAACCATTTGATGCTGAGAAACATAATTCAATCAATAAATAATATTAAATGTAAATTGATCTGAAACATTAACACAGCAGCACCAACATATTTAATGTTTTTAGTCTAAAGAAATAGATTATAACATTGTTCTGATTTTTTTTCTAAATGATGATTGTTTATTTATGATCTCATTAAGTGCAGCTGTTTTCCTGCATTACCTGCTGTCTTTATGTCAAATACTGACACCAACTAAACACCAGGCAGACAAAGAATACACTGATGGAACATAAAGACACGTCATCAAAATGTCTGCAATAGTTCATAAAGAATGACAATATTAGCATGAGCTGAGTCATTTAAAGGCAGTGATGATCCTGGTGTTGCACGATCCAGACAGCGCTTGCAGCTCTCCGCATGCTCCGTTCCACCTGCAGCCTGAGCCCACTACCCCTTCCCTCTCCTTCTCACACACGCGTGTGACCCGTGACGGGAACACGCAAATGCAGGGACGGTTATTCACAGTTTCACAGTGTACAAACTCTGTGATAGAACAGGTAATGGGAAACCAATAGTGGACCAGAATTTTTTCCAAGTCCTTAGCCGCTGTCACCACCACCCCCCAGTGACATTTGCACCCCGGGCAATTGCCCGTATTTAAAGAAAAAAAGAAAAAAAGATGAACATAAAGAAACCACCCAACAGCAGAACAGCAGAGGTGAAAAGGTCATCTGGGGTGTCGTCTCATGAACCGTTTCCATCCCTAAGACTAGTTTCCTGTTTATCAATCAATATAAAACAGAAATATAAAACAGTTTATTATCATTTATACTCGCATTTTCAGAAGTCATTCAGGTTTTTGTTGCAGGTTTATGTGACAAAGTGAAAGCAGGAAATACAGTGCAGTGCAGAGACCCCATACCCCTCCCAGACCCATTTCCTCTAAATCAGAGGACTTCTTCCATGAGCTCGCTGGGAAAAACCATGGCCAGAATTCAGACCCCTCCCAGACCCATTTCCCCTAAATCAGAGGACCGCCTCAGTGTTCTGGCTGAGGACAGACGGCCGCTGCAGAAGCAGACAGAGCAGAGAGGCTGCAGGAAGGTTTCAGGTAAGACAGCTCTCTTTGGGTTCAAACCTTTTTTCTTTGCATGATCCGAACTAGAAGAAAGAGTTTCTTTTGGAACATGTTTATAGACATTTTTTTCTTCTCTCTCATAATTTCCTCTAAGCTATCATTGAAACACATTGTGTGTCTCACGTCTGAATAAATGTATTATACATGAAAAGAAAAAAACTGTTCTGTAGTGACTGCAAACACGAAACTGCAGAAACAGGAGAAAACTGTTGACAGTTGAATTCTAAATAAAGTGGTTGTGGCTTTAGAAAACGTCCCCATGACTCAATGAAATGCAACTAGTTTAGCTAAGGAAGCAGATGAGCTTTCCTTTAGCACAGAATGACAGAGGATTTTCCTCACTGATTTCTGTGAACTGTTTGAAGCAGAGACGCATCTGCACTCGTCACAGGTCAGAGGAGGACGATCAAGTCATCAGGCTCAAGTAAGATGGAACTGTGGGGATTCTTTCCCTGTGTATTTATTTCTGCGTTTGAACTGTGACCTTTTTTTAAACCTTCAGCATGGCCTTAAGGACGTTCACGGCGATGATAATCGAATACTTTCAAGAAACACCTTTGACCCTCGACCTTTCACAGATACTTCACTATGCCAGGTAAACAACCTCATTTAAACTAGAGCTTCACAAACTTTGAGAGGCTTCTTTAAGGAACAATACAGATTTGATTTGAATGGAAAAGCTGTTCAAGCTGATCTTTAGCTGAAAACCGTTGGCTATTTTATATTTGGCTGATCCATGTTGATTTTACTTTTCGGTCTAGATTCATGTATTTCTCATTTGCACAGCTTTAACGGGCACACAAAATAATGTTTCAGTTCAACCCGAAGAAGATCAGACAGACAACAAAAATATACAAACAGTTCAGGGCTGAATGCAGAGCATCTGGCCTTTGCTCAGTGTGGGAGTAGATGGGTTACAAGAAGGGGACACGCTTATTGGTGGTAGTGTGCATCACCACACTGCATACTATGTTCATACACAGGAAAAAATAAAAAAATCTTAACACAGAAGCACAATACACACAAAAACACGAGTACATCTGGTGGAGTGGACGGCTGGAGGGGCACGCGTGGACTGGCAGCAGCCATGGGAGGCGCGCCCGTACCAGACTGTGCACAGGAGGGGAGGGGTTTGGCAAGACGACGGCAAAAGCAGGACGAGCACCAGCAGAGCAACGTCCTCCACATTACAGCCAGCTTTCACGCTCTGTAGAAGTGGACATGTTTGGGAGAGCCAAGGCCAGAGAGCACTCAGCTCAATTGTTGTCATTGGTCTTTAGACAAAAGCTTTCTTAAATGACAAGATTTGTTTGTTTTTTTCCAACGTAAATAGGTAAAACATCGTTTGTAATCTATCCTTTTGCTTGTTTCTCAGTCTTTTGGCCTGTGTTGGACTTCCTGTTCTCTTCTTCTCTGCAGTCTGAGCTCTGTGGAGACACGGCACACAGACCTGAGCAGCCTGGCTCTGAGGGAGTCAGGACCTCTGCTGAGAGGTCTCCAATCCCTCAACAACCTGTCAGAGATGCTCCTCAGTACGGACTCTGACATCGTTCTTCCTGGATGTCAGACATTTGATGACATCAGACAAGAGATCGAGGACATGAAGCAGCACCTGGAAGAGTCAGAGCAGATAGCTGTTGGAGAACTGCAGCACCTCGATGAGGAGACTGAGAGTCTGACTGCAGAGCAAAGTTCTTTAGAGGAACAGAAGAAGAGGAGAGAAGGTGAACTAGGAGACTTGAGACTCCAGCTGCTCTCTCACAGGTCTTCTTTGCAGAGTTACAATGAAGCTCTGAAGACTGAGAAAGACAACCTGCGGTCTGCAGAAACAACTCTGTACAACATGAGAAAGAAAAGAGATGAAGCAGAGACAATGAGAAATGTTGGAGTTGCCATGATGTTCATTCCAATTGTGGGATTGATTCCTGGTAAGTAAATCCACAGAGCAACATCCACCAACAGAAACTTTAATATTAAGAGTTTCAGTCTGATTAGTGTCTCTTTTTCAGGGGCAGTCATGACTATTGTTGGTCAGAAGGATCTAGACTCAGCCTCTGAGCAGGTAGACCGAGCTCGCAGTGAGGTAGGGAGGTGTGAATCTCAGATAATGTCCTACTCCAACCAAGTGTCCCACTATGAGGGACTCATCTCTCAAGCTCAGACCGACATCCAAGAGGCCAACAGGAGGATTCATGAAACTGGGCTCAAACTGCAAACCTTGTCTGTGACGCGATCAACTGTTGCAGACTTTCAGAGTAAAACTAGAAGAGCTGTCCATCAACTGGGGCTGCTGTGTGGAGTGGGGAGTGTGGCAGAGCTGCAGACCCGCCGTCTGATCCTGCTGGAGCCTGTGTTGAACGTGATGGAGGAAATGATGGCAGCTCTGGGACGGATGGACAGAGACGACCTGCTGCACTCTCAGAAGATGGAAAGCATCATGTGGGACATGAGAAACAACCAAAGGAGGTTGAAGGATAAAATAGCTCTGTGTGGCGATCATTCAGATGAAGGTTATTACTGAAACACTACATACTCTTGGAAAAAAAGGGGCTGATTTAGTGGATGATGTTGGTACACACAGTGATGCAGAGATGCTGAACTGATTGGAAGAATCAAAATAACAGCCACAGTGTGCTGAAAACCTACAGGAAACCACTGGCCTCCAGCATAGCCAGCCAGGGTTACATCACTAAGTATTGAAGTGAACTTTTCTTATCCTTTTCTGCTCCATTATACAAATAAATTCTTGAGATATTGTACAACATGATTTCTTGGATTCCATTTGTATGTTCTGTCTCTTATGAATAAGGTGTACCTATGATGAATATAACAGACCTACTAATACTACTACTAAAACTTTGTTCTTAACATTAACATGTCTAACAGGAAGAGGACTCAAACCAATTACCAAAATGAACAGGTTTTTTATTAAGGTTTAATTAAATTACCAACTTGCAGGAACAGTGCAGAAGTTGATGGAATGCTGAAAAAACAGCCATCCCAGGGGCTTCATAGAAAAAGTCTGGACAAAAATGTGGCATAAACCATGGGAAATTTTGTGTATGCAACACTTAATGCAAATGTTTGTATTCATCAAGAAAACACCTGCAGAAAAAGACGCATTTAGAGGAGCAGGAAGGGCTGTACAATGATGATGTGGTTAGCACTCTTTCCTCACAGTGATAATTTTATTTATTTTATTTAACCTTTATTTAACTAGGAAAGTCCCTTTGAGATTAAAAACCTCCTTTCCAAGGGAGTCCTGGCCAAAAGGCAGTACATTTTAATACAAAAAATATATATAAACAAACATCCTTCAAATTACACAAATCAGGACAAGCAGTTGCATATTTTTGTTTCAGTCTCTGATGCTTTGAGCTTGTTCTTAAAAAAATTCAATGATACCAGTTCAGTTAGCTTCCAGTCTTTCTGCAGCATATTCCAAGCAAAAGGAGCAGAGCTCTGTGCAGCAAATGGAACAGAAAGCAACAACTTTAGATCTCAAGGAGTGAGATTCCACACTTCTCCTTGTGATTAAAGAACAAATGTAGGGAGGCAGTAACCCAAGCAAGGCCTTGTAAACTAAAGTGTACCAATGTCCCTGCCTCCTAGTGGCCAGACAAGGCCATTGTACTCAAGTACCAAGGTACTTGTACTCATGAACCACCTGTATGACATTTCCATCCAAGGTGGGCACCATTGGAATTGTTTCAGGGACCTTCTTTGAGGTTTTTTTTTTTTTTATTTGAATTAGGACAGTGCACAGGAGCTAAATTTCATCCGTTGTCCAAAGGCAGGATAAAAGGTTCAACAGTTACATTTACAACACACTTAAACAGCACAATATTAGTGGTAAAATATTTACAAAGGTTATTTACAATAAAAATCAAGTCTAAAAAAGTCAAAGGAAGTCCAAGAAAAACAACAGTAACTAATGTCTGCAGGACTGGTTTGTTTTCAGCCATTGTTTAAGAGCTATTTGGAATAATAATAATTGTGTGCTTCTGATTGACACCACAGTTTGGCTAAATTTAGTCCTGCGCCTTTGAACATTACAATCCTCTCAAGTTAAACCCTGGGGCCTCATTTATTAAACTTTGCGTAGGATTTGTGTCAGAAGTGTAGTACGGATGAAACATAGGACGTGCGTACGCACAGAAATATTCGGATTTATAAAACCGTGCGCACGCACATCCTACGCATCTTTCCCTTAATAAATCACAACCAATTCTAAATGCTGCGCAGCTTTTGCGGCTTCATGACACGCCCATAGTTGCCCATAAATAGTCCGTGAAACGCCCACAAATGAATATTTATTGATTGCGAAATCAATGCAAACACAGAGAGGAAATCAAAAAAACGTAACTTCACTCAATGTGAAGTAGAAGTTATCGTTGGCGAGGTGGAAAAGAGGAGAAAAGTGTTGTTTGGAGGGCACAGTGTGGGCATTACTAATGCCAAAAAGCCACGTGAGCGGCAGACGCCGTTAATGCTGTAGCCTCACAACCTCGGACCGTGGCCGAAATAAAAAAGAAATGGTCGGACATCAAAGTCGAGGCAAAAAACGTCTAGCACTGCATCGCCAGAGTGTCTCTGCCACGGGGAGGGGGGGGCACCGGAGCGCCAGATGCACCGGGTGACACGCGTGGTTCTTCCGAGTGCTCTTCTGTAACGCCGGGCCCAAAAGCCCGCAGAGGTCCAACAGGACGGCTCGAGGAAGTCGGTACCGGCTCATAAGCCACTCGTCCTCGTTTACCAGCAAGTCTTCTTGTTGTCTAAAGATGCGTTCACTCCGAATTCTTCGATTGCCACATCTTCTAAGAGCGCAAGATCAGCCATTGTGCGTCATTACGCATTCTGATGGGGCATTTTATTTCCCTCCATTTAATTACATCTGACAAGCTACAGATGTCGGTAATAATCCACGTGGAAATGAGAAATTGTTCAGCCCAATGTAATTTCTTGTAACTTTCTGAATGGTTGAGACATACGCCATACATTGTTTATCAAAAATAAAACAAACTAAAGGCATATGCATGAAAACCATAATTCCGTAGCTTATGAAGAAATGTTTTACTATGAAAACAACTTTCCCCAGTGGAAAATTAGTACGTCTGTCCGTCCGTCCGCACGCCCGCACCTATATCTGCTCCTCCAGACGGACACACTGATGAGAATATCAGTTTTGTACATTATTTCGTTCTGTTAACTATATTATTTATGAGGATGAATTGCACAACATGCCAATATTGCAGAACATATTTCACTTTTCTTTTTGCAAATAAGTGTTCATTTGAATTTCTGTTGTAATTTTCGTTTGATTTTTTTGTTTGTTTCACTGCTGATCAATCAAACGGGTGTTGGTGTAGCTGTTGATTGTAAGACTTGCTTTGTGAAGTCTTCATGTTATTTCTGAGAGGCAGTATTGTCATTTTCACTTTCACGTGTTTCTTCCATCTGCCGACGGTGTCGCCGTTTCTCCTTTCACCCGTTTTTGTGCGTACGCCTGGGTCAGAGCTTGCGTGAAGGACCGCACATTTTCCCGTCAAGTTTGCTTTTTATAAATATCAACTATTGCGTAGAGAGTGGTGTACGCCTTCTTTTGTGCGTACGCAACGTTTATAAATGAGGCCCCTGGTGTCCATTCCAACATTTGTTTTTTTACTTATAAAATTTAACAAGCGGGGAGGGGCCAGCCCATTCAAAACCTTAAAAATGAGACAGGCATCCATGTACATTTTGTAACTTTCAAAATCCAGTAGGCCAGTCTTGGTGAGAATGTCACAGTAATGACAACGCAGAGGCTTTTTGTTTAAAACTTTCAGGGTTCTCTTAAACAGAGACTTGAGGGGTTTCAAAGTGCCTTCATTTGTCTGGGACCATGTAGTAAGACAGTAAGTTATATCACTAAAAATCAATGAATGCATGAAAACCTTTGCTGCCTCAGTAGTCAGAGAATACCTTATTTGCTTAAAATTTAACAATATTGGATATTTTCTTTACATGATCTTTAAAAGTTAAGTTTGAATTGAAGATTACGCCAACATACTTGAATTGTTCTACAACTTCCAACCGCTCCCCTTTGACCACTACAGATGGTTGTTCTTCCCTCGTTGGCTGATGAGAAAAAACATACATACCATCTTTTTAGTATTGAGATGTAAGCACGACTTTTGGGGTCACTGAAAGACTGGAACCTTGGCTCCAGACAGAACTGCAGCTGCTTCAGCTTTTTTTTGGCATGAGCATACAGAACTGTATCGTCTGCATGTAATTGTATTTTTTTTTTTGCATACATCTGGCAGGTTGTTCACATACAAGCTGAATAGAAGTGGCCCAAGTAGTGAGCCTTGAGGGACTCCATCTGAACAACTACGTCTGCTGGACTTTAAATATTTAGTTGTAGAGTTAGATAGGGTTAATTCTTCTCTATGAGTTCTGGTAAATCCCCTTTCCGTCCTGGGCTTTCTGCAGGGTTTCAATGGACTGAGCAAGAGATGATTCATAACAGCAAATAACTGTGTCATCAGCATAAAAATGCAGATTAGCATCACAGACATTTTGACCCAAGTCCTTGACACATTGGCACAGATGAATCATTTCCCTTTAATAAAGATATAACAAAAGCTTGTTTCCAAACTGATGGAATTTCTTTAGTTCTGATTGAAAGATTAAAAATAATTGTAAGACCCAGGTTTAAATCTCAACTGTGTCCTTTCTTCGTGGAGTTTACATATTCTCTCTGTGCATGGGTGGCTTTTCTCATGCACCTGAGCATCGCGCCACAGTCCAAAGATATGTATTGTGAGTCAACTGGTGATTCTTAACTGACTGTGTTTGTGGCCTTGTGATGAACATGCAAACAATCTGGTGCCAGTCGGAGTGATATGTGGCAGGGAGTCTTCTATAGATTCTTTGAATTTGTATACCAGATGTCGTATGATGATGTGTGTATCTATGGCTTAACCAACTGGTTAGGGGGGCCTGGCTCTGTCCTGGGCCGCACACTGGAGTCCATGGAGGAGGTGGCGGACAGGAGGACGTTGGCTAAGCTAACATCCATCATGGATAACCCCTGCCACCCCCTGCACCAAACTGTAGATGCGCTGACCAGCTCCTTCAGCACCAGACTGTTGCCCCCACAGTGCAAGAAGGAGCTACTGCAGGTCACTCCCCCCCCCCACAGCCATCAGACTGTACAACACGGTTTTTCATACAATCATTTATTTACTTATTGTTGCAGTTGTTGTTGTTTTCAGTTGTATTTTTGTTCTTACAATGGTTGTTTTTGTGTGTACTTTTACTTATCTATTAATTTGCTATAATTTTAATTTTACTTTGTTGTGCAGGATGCAGATGTTGTTCTATTTGTTTATAAAGTTTTTACGCTTAATCCTGAAAGATACTGGTCACTTTACTTTACCGATCACTTTACTTTTTTGAATGTTACTTTTACTGTTTTTGGATGTCTGTTTTTTTTTTGCTGCCACAGACAAAAATAATCGTTGAAGGGGGGTACTGTCATGTTGCCTCTGGCAGTCTCTCCTCCCCCTCCCCTCTCTGCTCTGCCTTCCTGATTGGACCCAGCTGTGGACACTCACCTCATCACCTACCTGCCTTCTTATGGAGATCCAGCTCCAGCTTTCATCGCCAATTCGTTGCCCCTTTTGGTACTAAGTAGGGGTGTGTATTGCCAAGAGTCTGGTAATACGATACATATCCCGATACGCGCCCCGTGATACGATATGTATCCCGATATATGACTTTGAAAAATCTTTACCTGATTTTCAATGTCTTCCACTGTAATAAAATGTTCAAATTCAGTTAAATTATTGATCGCACTGTTAAGCATTGGAACTGTATCTCAGATATAAGTTGCGTGTACCAAAGCAAATTCGTAGTGCTTTTATTTTGGTAAGTTAAAATATAGTAAGGGAACAGTCAACTCTGTCAGATTTCCACAACAAAATATTTTTCAGTATAAGAAAAAGCAAAGAATGAATGTTCCTTAACCAATAAATTTGTATTGGGAAAATAAAATGCTTTTATTTCCTACATTGCATAATGTAGCTTCTCCAGTGCTTTTAAATGGTTCAGGAGCATGAATGGTGCTTCAAAAATAAAGGGGGGGCACTGATTCTTTCCAAAAACAATAAAGTGTGATGATGAGGCAGCATGACAGAACGAAAGGAAAGATGCTTTGTTTACATATCTGCTCTGCAGCCACGCTTCTCACACGTGGAAGTAAACTAACGCTCCTTGCCACGATGTCGGCCTTTTTTCAGAGCATTGTACACGTCACTCTGATTCATCAGGTCGCTAAACTAGAATCTTTTTCTGGGAGGTTCTGCAGAACTTTTGCCTGCTTTGCCGATAGCATTTTAGCTGATGCTAAGCGCATTAGCCTATTAGCCGCTGAGGCTGCTGTGCTTCACTCATTTTTAACTGAGCTGCTAAAAAGCACCACAATCCACGCTTTTATGTGTTACTGGCAGCAACATGGCACAGAGTTTCTGTTTGGTACCCATCCCAATTAAAAACAAAGTAGTTCATGTCTTGTAACAACAGAACAAGCTGCCTCTGGCTGCAGTCTTCCTTGTTGTCTTGTGGGGTGCTGCTCAAAGAGGCTTCGTGTGCTCTGCTGCCAACTAGCGGTCGGGGGGGTAAGTGGAAAACAAGAGTCAGACGCTGAAGGACAATCAAAAATAATTAAAGAAATATCGTCCTGGCAGCATTTTCAATTGATACAAGTATCGCCAAATGAACTATCGCGATATTTTAACAAATCAATTTTTTCTAACACCCCTAGTACTAAGCCTGGTCATTTGTTTTGAGACCATGCTCACGTACTCAAGTTCTATGTTAACCTTGCTTCTCTGCCTCATCTACAGGACTAATTACCACGAGTGTCCACCTGGGTCTTTCCTCCCAAAGAGCAGTCTGATCCTCACCTGCTATCCTAGCCTCCAGCCACGCCACGACATCAGCCAAACCAAGATCATCAAGCCACGCCAAGATCTCAAGCCACGCCACAACTCCAAGTCATTACTCCCGGTCGTCATGCCAGTATCATCTTGCTGCCGGACAATCTCCACTATACTCACCCTTGGATCCTCGTCCAGGAAAATAAATTCCTTTATTCGCCATCTAACTCTCCTGTGTTTCTTTCCGGGTTCCAGCGTCTTCTGGGTCTGTCCCCCCATCAGATCATGACAGAACGAACTGGCAAAACTCGGAAAGTCTCCGCTTCACCGTCTCCTAGCAGGGAATCATTCTAGGTCGTCAGGCCGATGCTTTATCTCAGATGGCTTCTGCTTAATAGGACCTGTTTCTTAATGGGATTTCACAAACCCTGGTGGAATTAACCAGACAATTCTCTGCTAATCCCACAGCTACGGCTTCACTTCCGATCTCCAGCAACATGACCACTCCCACTTCCGCTACGTCACTGGAAAACTTCCGGCTTCAGCCTGAAGCCTTTTAAGGTGATGTAGAAGCTTGCAGAGGTTTTTTCCTTCAGTGTCAATCAATTTTCTAACAAGCACCCAGGTACCACACGACAGATCACAGTAAAGTCGCTTTAATCGTAGATTCTCTCAGAAATAAGGCTTTGCAATGGCCCAAGGATTTGTTTTCTTCCAACCCTATCTCCCATCTGCCTTTTGATCATTTCATAAGAGAATTCAGGTTAATTTTTGAAGAACTTTGCAAGGAGGAGGAGGCCACACGTAATTTGCTGAGCCTCAAGCAACGCAATCGTTCCGTTAGTGACCACGTGATCGACTTACATAGAAGCCGGTTGGCCTGATATAGCGCTAAAGGGCGTTTTTTTTTTTTTTATCAATCCCTGAATGAAACCATCAAGGATGACTTATGCTCCCAACCTGAAACTCATACCTTTGAAGACCTTGTCTCCGCAGCTCTGTGCTCAGATGTTCGCCTCAGGGAACGGCAGGCGGAACGGAACCACCAAAATCGCAAGCAACCATCTCACTCAACTCAAGATACCTCTACTTTGAAACCACCTCCTCAATTCTTACAAGAATCCACAGGTAAATTTATGGAAGAACCCATGCAGATTGGTCACTCTAAGTTAACTCCAGAAGAACGTAAAAGATGCAAGGAAGAAGGTACTACTTGCTTGTGGTAACCATGGTCACGTAGTTTCGCAATGCCAGCTGCATTTAAACAGCAGAACCCCCCCGTTAGAAAACAGGCTGCGGGCGGGTAATTCAGTACTATCTACTGAATAGAACTTTTATATAGTCCTGTCAAGCTTTGTTCAATTCAATTCAATTCAATTTTATTTTATTTTTATAGCCCAAAATCACAACAACAGTCGTCTCGATGGGCTTTGAAGTGAAACATGAACTCAAAAGGATCACGAATACATAGAGTTCAATAGGAAAATACCAAAATGAACTAACAAACTGACTAAGCTATACTGGCATCCCTGCCCTTAAACCCCCCTTCGCGGTAAGGAAAAACTCCTAAAAAAACGGATTCCGGAAAAACGAAGAAGCAGGAGCAGAGACGAGGTACTCGGTCAGGTACAGAGCAGAGACGAGCCAGAGGCAGGATCCACAGCCAGGTGTAGGAGCAGGAGCAAAGGCGAGGTAAACGGTCAGGAACAGGAGCACGGATGAGCCAACTGGAGTCTGGAAGCACTCCCACTCCCCAGGAGGGGAGAGGAAAAGAGGGACAATACATGAATCGCACTGCACCAAACAGAGGCATGGAGAACTAAATGATAAATTATGATCAAGAATAGAGGAGATGAAGGGTAGAAGTAAAAACAGGAAAGAGGACAGAACCCCAGTGCACCATAGTTACCCCAGCTTCAACTTCTAGCAGCCTTTTAAAAGAAATAGCTATTATTAAGTTTAATTTAAACAAACTAACATTAAGTTAAATAATCTCTGAATACTAACTAGTCTGACAATAAGCCTGTCCAAAGAGGAATGTTTTCAGTCTAGCTTTGAATGTAAAAACTGAGTCGGCCTCTCTTACATGAGCTGGGAGTTTATTCCATAAGACAGGGGCTTGGTGGCTAAAGGCTCTACCTCCAACCGTACTTTTACTAATTCTAGGAACCACAAGCAGTCCTGCATTTTGCGAGCGAAGTGTTCTCATTGGATGGTAAGGGACTATGAGGTCCTTAATATAGGACGGGGCCATTCCATGTAAGGCCTTATAGGTTAACAGGAGGATCTTGAACTTGATTCTGGAATCAACTGGGAGCCAATGGAGCGAAACTAACACAGGAGTGATGTGATCTCTTCTGCTAGTTCCAGCTAACAATCTAGCTGCTGCGTTCTGAACAAGCTGGAGACTTCTTAAGGAACTCTTAGGACACGCTGCTAACAAGGAGTTACAGTAATCCAGCCTCGACGTAACAAATGCATGGATGAGTTTTTCAGCATCACTCTTAGAAAGTATATTTCTGATCTTAGCAATATTCCGCAGGTGAAAAAAGGCAGTTCTGCACGCCTGAGATATGTGAGCCTTAAATGATAAATCCTGGTCAAGTAAAACCCCAAGGTTTCTAACTGTGGAATTGGGGGCTATACTTATGCCATCCAGGGAGACTATCTGAGCAGACAGAGTATCTCTGAGGTTTTTAGGACCACGTATAATGACCTCAGTTTTTTCTGGGTTCAAGAGGAGGTAATTAATTGTCATCCAGGTCTTGATGTCTCTGATGCAGGCATTTAGTTTCTCTATATCCTCATTCTGGTCAGGTTTCATGGATAAATACAACTGCGTATCGTCGGCATAACAATGAAAATTAATGCTGTGTTTTCTGATTATGTTTCCTAGGGGTAGCATATAAAGCGTAAACAGGATGGGTCCTAAGACTGAGCCCTGTGGGACTCCATAGTTAACTCGAGTGCTCTGAGAGGAATGGCCATTTACATTAACGAACTGATACCTATCGGACAGATAGGATTTAAACCACTGGAGAGCAGATCCTCTGATCCCTATGTCATGCTCTAATCTATGGAGTAAAATACCGTGGTCGATAGTGTCAAAGGCAGCACTGAGGTCCAACAGGACCAGAATAGAAAGTAGTCCCTTTTCTGAGGCCAATAACAAGTCATTAGAGTCTCTAACTAGTGCAGTTTCCGTGCTGTGGTGAGGTCTAAACCCCGACTGAAAGTCTTCAAAATGGCTGTTGTCCTGTAGGTGGCAGTAAAGCTACTTAACTACAACTCTTTCTAGGATTTTAGAAATAAAGGGCAGGTTTGATATCGGTCTATAGTTGGCCAAGATGCTAGGATCCAAACTGGGCTTTTTCAGAAGAGGTTTAACAACTGCATATTTAAAGGACTGTGGCACGTAACCCGTTTCCAGAGAGGTATTTATCATTGTTAATATGGAATCATTAATTAGGGGAAAAGTTTCTTTAAAAAGTCTAGTGGGAATTGGGTCTAACAGACACGTTGAGGATTTGAAGGACGTAATAATTGATGTTATTTCCACTTGATCCACAATAGTGAAGCAGTCTAATGTTACAGAGGTTTCTATGGATGCCTCCATTTCTACCGCTTCAGCCTGCTCTGGGCTGATAGTAGGAATAACTTGATTTAACTTATGTCTAATATTTGAGATTTTACTATCGAAAAATGTAAGAAAATCATCAGAGCTGAGAGAAACAGGAACATGTGGTTCTACTGAGCTCTGACTGCGAGTTAATTTAGCTATAGTGCTAAAAAGAAATCTTGGATTGTTTCCATTCTCTGATTTTAAGGTTGAATAGTATTGGCTTCTAGCTCTACGCAGAGCTTTTTTATAATTTAATAGGCTATGTTTCCAGATATCCAGAGACTGCTCTGAACCTGAGCGGCGCCATTCTCTTTCCAACTTACGGGTTTCTTGTTTAATAGAACAAGTTTCAGCGTTTAACCACGGTGCTACTCGGTTTTGTCTAACGAACTTAGGTTTTAAGGGGGCAACAACATCGAGTGTACTCCCGAGGGCTTGTAAGGCATCATTAACAAAGTGGTCATTTATACTAGGACTGATGCTATGGGAGCTGGTCTCAGAGTATTTTCTCAGAATATCACTAAGTACTGGCTGAACTGTGTGTTTAAACTCAGACACAGAACGGTCAGTTAAGGTTCTTCTAAGCTGTTTCTTATTCACTGGGACAGAAGGATGTTCCAGTGTAAACTGGAAGGTAATCAGAAAGTGATCAGAAATGATGGGGTTAAGAGGAAGGACACTCAGCTGGCTGATCTCTATCCCATGGGTTAGAACAAGGTCCAGGGTGTGCTTATGACAGTGAGTGGGTTCATTCACACTTTGGGTGAAACCAACATCATCTAATAAAGCTGCAAAAGCCGTTCCTAGGCAGTCACTGGGGTCATCAACATGAATATTAAAATCCCCTAATATTATAATTTGATCAGAATCTAAGACAATAGTCGATAGGAAGTCGGAAAACTCAGTTAAAAATTCTGAATATAAATAATTATTAGTAAAACAGGTTTTCGAGTTTTCCTGTTTGGGTGACTTAAAGACAATATGATGTTTTCAAATGAATTATAAGCATTTTTAACTTTAGGGCTGAGAAGTAATCTAGACTGTGATTTTACTGCCAAACCACCTCCTTTCCCTGAAATCCTGGATTTCTGATAGTTAGCATAAGTGGGGGGGGGTTGCTTCATTCAATCTAACATAGTCACCCTGTTGGAGCCAAGTTTCTGTTAAGGCTAAAAAACTAAGATTGTTATCAGTAATTAACTCATTGACTAAGAGGGACTTGGAGGAAATGGATCGAATGTTTAATAAACCACATTTAATGACATAGTTCTGCTTGTGAGAACTGCTGTCTGTCACTTTGAGGTTTCTATGACGCGCTCCTTTCATTTGTCTTTCAGCACATAAGCTAAAGCTAGGACCTGCTTGACTTTCCCTGCATGGGTTTTGCACCGGCACTAACCCTAAGGGAGGCTGAGGGGAGCGTTTTACACTGCTGCTCTGCGCCCGGGTCTCCTTTCTGGGTTGTCAGGTAGACAGACTAAGCCTAGCAGAAATGTTTCTAGAAAGAAGAGTGGCACCGTACTTTGTCCTCAAGCTGAGGTTTTCGATTTCTAAGCCTTGATTGACTCCGGTGCAAAGTTTTATTGACCATCACCTTGTTGGTAAACTGAATCTGCCCACAGAACTGCTCCACAGGACTGCTAAATGGTGCTACTCTGCCCAAAGGCAGACTATTAAATTTTTCAGGTCCAGAGAAAGCAGCTATTGAGAGTTACATCCAGGAGGCACTTTCTTCGGGACACATCCGTCCATCCTATTCTCCTGTTGGTGCAGGGGTTTTTTTTGTTGAAAAGAAGGACAAAACCCTACGCCCATGTATTGATTATTGCGAACTAAATCAGATACCTGTCAAGGACAAATATTCACTCCCTCTGATTAGCTCTGTTTTTGATTCCATCCAGGAAGCTCAAATTCTCTCAAAATTAGACCTCTGAAACGCCTATAATCTCGTCCGTATTAAGGAGGGTCATGAATGGGCGACTGCTTTCAATACACCTTTGGGCCATTTTGAATATTTAGTGATGCCCTTTGGCCTTACTAACGCTCCCGCTGTCTTAGGATATTGTATCTGACCGTGGTCCTCAGTTGATATCCCAGGTTTGGAAGGCTTTTTGCTCTGCTTTGGGAGCCACTGTCAGCCTCACCTCTGTATACCATCCCCAGTCCAAAGGCCCGGTGGAGCGGGCAAATCACAAGTTGGAGGCACCACTCCGATGCCTTAATACTAAAAATGTTAATGACTGGTCCAATCATCTTGTTTGCATTGACTACGCTCACAACACTCATCCATCTTCCGCCACAGGGATGTCTCCGTTCGAGGCCTCCCTCGGGTACTCACCACCTCTGTTTCCGCCCCAGGAATTCGATTTGGCAGTGCCCTAGGTCCAACACAGGGCTGCTCTCCTGCGCACCAATGAGAGCAAATGCTGCATTGCAAATTGTAACAGGGTGGTGGGGCCCGCTTAACAACCTGGTCAGAGGGTTTGGCTCTCGTCACAGAACATCCCTATCCAGGCTACCTCCCGTAAACTGGTTCCTCGATTCATCGGACCATACGTCATTGAGAGGATCATCAACCCCTCCTGTGTCCGCTTATGGCTACCAGCTACCCTCAAGATACACCCGTCATTCCATGTTTCCCAGATCCGCTTCCCCTCCCCTCGCCCGTATCATCGACGGCGCCCCGGCCTTCACTGTCAGCCGGGTGTTGGATGTTTGGCGCCGGGGTCTCCAGTTCTTGGTGGACTGGGAGGGTTACGGTCCCAAGGAACGGTCTTGGATCTCCCGTTCCCTCATCCTGCACTGTAAGCCCGGATAAGTTGAATTTACTTAAAAAATTTGAGGAAACCGGTTGCCTTAAAATTTTTAAGTAATGGGTTATAGGGTGGAATTATCATTTTAAGTTCAAAATACTAAATGCCAAGTTGATTTCACTTACAATCTCTAGTAATATCAATTAACTTGTCACATGAACTCCACTTACTATTTTAAGTTGAAGTAACTAAACCTTTGTATTCATTGCATTTGCTAAACTAGAACGTTTCAATTAAGAAAAATATGCAACACAAAAGTTTTTTTTTACTGTTTTATCTAAAAACAGCATTACGTTACAGGGTTAAAATGTGTGTCATTCATGCCCTGAACATTGCATAAAACAAAGCACCATCAAAAACACTTATTGTGTTAATAATGTGTACATCCTTATTACAACAAATCACATTAAAACGGTATTGTAACTTACACTCCTATTAGGGAAATGTTTTAGCTTTTAGTTGGTATTGTAACTAAAATACCAAACTCATTTGAAATGAAATATTTTTAAAGCCTGTGTCATGGAAACCTGTGCAAAAATCAGTGCAAAAACCACAGAACACATGTACCCTAAACCTTACACAACAATAAACATGTTTTCATAAAAGTCCAACATTACAAACTGTGGCAAACAAATCTGGAACAGTAGAAGGGCCATTTTGAACACGATTTATGCTTCCAGCTGATTTTTCAAAGTTTGAATTTTGGGTACCAGCTCACTTTTACCCAGTTTTTCGCATTACTTACTGAATAAAGTTTAAAGTGTTTTTCATGCACTTGGTTTCAGTCCAGGTGTAGGGCATAGATCAGGCCGAAAAGGACACAGAAGGCCTGTGGTAGGTTCAACAGTTCATCCTTTACCACAGACCCTTCCAAGATGATCCCTACTCTGGATGGGTTGAGCTGGGTATTTTCTTGACCAAGGCAGAGAATTCCCACTGAAGTTTCACTGTACGAGTCCTTGTCGGTAACATCCTATCATTGAAAGAAACATTTTGACAAGGAGAGAACATAAACATGCCAGTTAGAAAATGGTTTTTGTGCAAAAAAATAACATGTGACTGTTCATAATGAACAGCATTGTACAACATAAACCACACTGAAAGTATTTTATATTAAAAGGACAATATCGAGTTTTTATCAAATACCATATTCAGATCTGTACAGGTTGCAACACTTTGCCCAAAATATGTAGTTTACTCACTCTGAGTCACAGCCATGCTGATTTATTTATTCATTTATTTTTTCCCCCCAATGGAGCAACCAGAACCTATCGATTGCAATCAGAACTCCCCATTTGAGTTTTAGACCCAAAAACATTTTCACAAGTTCCAACTGGTGCCAGTAAAGTTAAAAAACGTTTTGGGAAATTGTAAAAGGATTCATACAACTCTAGTTATTGGGAGCATTTTTTTCAATAGGACTGGGACTGAAAGTGGGTAAACTATCTTTGCTTGGCCATAAAATAGAGACTTAATGGAGACACTGATGCTGATCAAATAATTTTGAAAATTAATGGCAGTGTTCATTAACAGTTAAAAAGGAGACAAAAGGAGCATGCACCTGCAACATTTACAAAAACAAATTAACTTACAGAGCATGTTCTGAAGAAGGCAGAAGAATCATCCGCCAAGATGACAGGGAGTCCCCGAAGACAAAGGCACCTGATGTCTGTTGGCTCAGTGGTCTGCAAAATAGTGGACACAACAGTTAAAATGTATCTTGCTAAGGATACTCACATCAGGGTTTCCCATTCATTCATGCATTTGTGGTGGCCCATGTGTGTGAGCCTGTGTGTGTCTGAGTTTGAGTGTGTGTGAATGTGTGTGTGTGTTTGTGTGAGACTGTCAGTAAGTTTGTGTGTGTGTGTGTGTGTGTGTGCGAGTGCAACTACCTCCAGGTTGTTGTCTTTTGGTGTGAGTGTGTCCACCTCCATCTCCATGTTTGTGTGTGTCCACCTCCATGTCGGCGTGTGTATGTGTGTGTGTGAGTGAAATTTGCAACAAGAAATATGTAGAGCAGTCATAGAAAGTGTAGAAATGGCATAGCTATGTAGCAAAAGCAATGTCTTTAGGTTATCTGACACTAAGTGTTGGCAATGGAAATGTGTACTTTTCAATAAAAATATAGGATATATTTAACCCTTTTGTTGTGCCTTAATCCCCAAACACCACCACTAATATACTCTAATTATGTGGGAAACACTGCACACGTATTTATCAAATAAATTCATCACAATGTTTATGTACAAGAAGACAACAGGATAGGAAAATGGAGGACAAAAAAGAATATTAGGTAATGAAGAGAGAAAAGGAGACGATTAAGGAAGGGAAATGAGATGGTTAGAATGAAAAAGACAGCAATAAAAAGATAAAGAGCAGAGAAGAAAGAAGAGAAAAATTGAGATGAACAGAGAAAGGAAAGATGTAGTAGACTAATGTAGTCAAACCCACCTTTGTCTGACGTAAAAGCTCGGCCAAAAGCTGGCCGGTAAGGCCTTTCTTCTTCCGAAAAAGGTCCATCAGCCTTGGAGAGAAATGGTGAAGTTCATCAAAGAAATTATCTTGGAGACTTTTCCCCACCACTCTGGAGAACTCGTAAAAAACCTGAAACGAAACATGTATTGCATATGAAGCTAAAAACAAGAATCTATGGACAAATTGTATTTAACATTACAGTGACACATGCATCTTTTTTAAACACTCTGGAGTAATACATACCTGGCTTTCGGTGAAAAGAGCTGGCCATCTATGTAACATCTGGCTGATGGCAGGCTTGTTTTGGACAACTTCTTTTCTCCGAAGCGCAAATGTCAGGTCCATCTTTTTCTTAACAAGGGACCCATTTGGCTTCGTCTTCATCATTTCATTGACCAAAACCTGGCGAGCTTCTTCCAGGTTGTGGTCATCCCTCCCCTCTGGATATTCAGGTAGGAAATTTAATTCTCCTTTCCTTGGCTTTTTTATGCCTTTGTGAGAAGGGTCGGCATTTGCAGTGTACCTTCCACGTTTACCACCATTGACAGTGACATCAACTCGTCCAATCTGGCGCATTTTGGTTCTGTAGTTTCCCATCTTGAACTTGAGACTGTTCTTCCATCCATTCCAGCCGGAGGATGACCCTGATTCTTTGAGACAAGGGTGGGTTTGTACTAAAGCTTTTGCAACTGCTTCAAAATCTTCCTTTTCTGGTATGCTTTAAATGCATACATGGTCTCGGCCAATTTCTCCAGTATATCATGTTTCAACTCTTTTGTCACCTTAAGACATGTTCCATCTCTCAGATACAACAGGTTACCTTGACGAAGTCTGTACTCAACATCAACTGAAAATTTGGGAATGTCAAATACCTCTGGCCACTGAAAACTTCTATCCAGAGAGGAGTTAGACAGGATCTCTGTGTCTGCCTGGCTGCTTGTGTCACCATATGATTCAGTGTCTGCTGAGGTTGGTACCAGCTCAATCATAGGGATGATTTTGATTGTTGGCTTCTCTGGGAGCTCAGAGAGATTGGTGAGGTTACACAGTTCATTGTTAAATTCAGGATCTTGGTACTGTAAGGTGAAACTATAGTTTGCTTTGAGATTGCCTTTGAGCCAGCCAATCAAATCCTCAAGCGTGTCAGGTCGTTTTGTCGTCATCTTTCTTATATCCCCCTCTGAGACAATAACCCTCATGGTTATATTCTCTTGCTCAGCCATCTGGGAAATCATGATAAAAGACAGGTATTTAGCAAATAACATATCGTCTCAGTGTTACCATAAATTCTCCTTGTACCCTATATCCTGATAATGGGAAGACATCATTCAAGTCTGACATCTGAACCACAACCAAAGAGGGGACGTCATTAAAGACAAGTTGGTAAGATCTTAAATGCTCACAATACCATGCTGTCATTTTGTGGCAAACAAACATAATTTCTGTGTTAACAGCCACAATTTTTTGAATCTGGGCAAATTCAGGGAGACCTGAGCATGAGCCAGTACAGAGTTTCATGCCCGGATGATATTTGATTCCATCTACACAAACAGATGATGCATTAAGAACCGACTCAGGCTTTGTAATGTTTTGCGCGAGTACTCTCTGAATGTTCAAAGGGAAAGAGGCAAGCAAAACTGGGGTAACCTTTGTCATCTCAACTGACGGTCTGAAAAAAGAGCTAGAATCAAGGTGATAACTGACTGCTTTCTGGTGTTTGGTAGCAAGTGTCATGGCAACATTTTTGAAGTTTTGCACATTGCGAATTGCCTTTTAAAAGAACTTGTGCTTCCCCTCAAAGCGCATTGTCCAAACATCACACAGGGGACCAAATTTCCTTACAAGCTGAGGGCAATGTTCCAAAAAGTGATGTTTTGGCCTTAAATGAAAATCTGGAAATGTTGACAGCAGCAGCTGTCTGTGCTCTGCTATTTTACAGTCCAGGAAATGCAGTGTCTCCTCAGTATGTCTTGATGCAACAGCTAGCTCAACCACATCTTTGAGAAGCATGATAATTTCCCAAGTGTTGTCACCCTCAGGGACACAGTGACCAATAAGAAAAGGAAGAAGCCTTATGAGACACCAATTTTCATGGCCATTTCCACCAATGTTTTTTTTGGCAGAAAATCCCTTTCCAATAATCTGAGGTCGGTCTGTTTTGTCAGTAAATGTGTAGTTAAAGTGTCTGATGGCCTGATTTAACATTTCTAGTGTGAAATAACCCTTGTCTATCATGTCTTTAAGACAAAGGGACAACTCAGTTGGAACAATGCCTTCCAATATATCATGCAAGATGTCAGGAGGGTAACCAGTGACTACATGAAAGTGCTCAAGATTCTCAGTTAAAGGACATGCTCTTTTCACACCATAAATCCGACTCAATGCTGGATCCTCTCTCACCTCCTGCACCTGCTTATCATGGGAGTCTTTGTCTAGAAGTTTAAAGTAATCAGAGCATACCTCTTGGTATTGTTTGTCAAAACTGCTTGCCGAACAGAATCTGCAGAACTTGTCAGTAGTGAAGCTCTCCAGGAATCCTGCCAGGGAGTGGGCACCAAGATTATCAGCAACAACATATAAGACTGTGCCTTTCACACTCTCACCTAGTTGTTCCAAGTAAACACCATTTTGCTCCAATAACTTTAGATCATAAATAAGAGGTTGCAGAACTTTAGCGTAACCACACTCTTTGACTGTAGAGGTATTGCACAATAGTGCAAGTTGGATTGAGTTTAGGGTTGACCTGTATTTTGCAGGTATGTTGGCAATGACCCAGTATATGGCACACATTTTATGTTTCAGCTTTGATGTTCCTAGAGGATTGGCTACTTCGAAGTCATCAATGTAAAGTGTAAGAGCAATTGTGAACTCATCCCTTGCAAGAAGAGAGTTTTTATTAAAGCACTGCCCATCTACATATGAGCTATATTCCTGTGGGACATGGACTTTTTCTGACATGGCTTTATCCAATATGTCAGTTTTGTTCAGCAACTTCTGGAGCATGGGAACAATAGGGACATATGCAAGTGTTTTTTTGCCTTTTTCCACACAATATTCAATGGGGTTCACCAGTGGAAACTCTCTACGTACATAGGCCGCTCTCTTTTTAGCAGTTCCTAGGGATCCATCTTTGGCACAAAATGACATTATGTTACTTTCTGACACGACATTGATAACCTCTCTCACAACGGTTTCATTAATGTCAGCATAATATTTCTTTAGTACATCCCTTACTCTGTTATGCAGAAGTGGCTGTGACAGCTTATTGATTTGACAAAGCTGCTGTATTACTTCTTGCACAGAACTCTCTGGTATGTGAAGGACAGTCTGCATCTTTAACAGAAGAGATGCCAAGTTGTGCTCAAGCTGTTTTTCTAAATCACGAAGATCATTCTCACTAGCTTCTACACTGACATCTTCTAAATCGTCCATATCATCAGCATGTGACATTTGGTCTTGTGCAGCATCATTGTCATCACTTACATTATCCAAACCAATGATTTCTGACTTGAAACTTTTCCAGTTCTGGTCATGGTGTACTTTACTGTGTGCTTTGAAAGTGGAGTATATACTTGTTTCAAAGTTACAGTCTTTATATGGGCACCTGTCTTTATGGTTTACTTTTAAGTGTGCTGTATGCAGGTGAGTTTAGTAGTCAGTCTGAGAACAAGACTCGTCAAACCCACATGACAGACAGCAAAATTTAACTGGTGCATCTGGCTGCTGATCAACAGTTTTGGTGTGAAGGCGAGATAAATGTACTTTTAGTGCATTGAGTGATTTAAATGTACATGGACATTCCTGGTATAAACAAGGAAAAGGCTCTGTTCTTGCATAACTTCCATGTTTTAGCCTATAATGTTTAAATAGCCGTGCTCTCTTTTCACAGTTAAGAGGGCAATACTTACACTTCCAAAGCATATTTTTCAGAGGTTGGTATTCAGTTTGTTGCCAATATCAGGATACTGGTGGTTTTAAAGGAATATCTTCCTATGATCTGCAACACAATAAAACAAAGAAAATAAGAGACAAGGGAACTTATATAAGCTACAGTGGTCTACTGCAACAATATACCTGTATTTTCAAAGTAGCTAACATTAAAGATATAATGTAATTGTTAGGGGTGTAACGTTATTGCTATACTCTGTTATAATCCGGTTGCAATTCACTTGGAGGTAAAATAATCACTAATGCAAAACATGTCGTGCATAAGACAATAATACAATTAATGGTGAAAGTCATTTACATTAAACGTTAATAATAGGAAAAAACAATGCAATGTGGTCGCTTACACTCTTCTTCCCACTGAGTGCGTGTCCCTCGCTCAGCGTGGATCGGGCTGTGTCACCAAGACGCTTAAATTACAGGTAGAAAAATGTCTAGTTAAACAGGTTACAACAGCATTACACTGCTCACAAAAGCGCCTCCAGTAAGAAAAAAAAGTAAATAACGTTGCGCTCCCATCCCCGCCGCCATGAATATGCGTGGTTATCGCCTGCGGCGCCTCTAATCTGCCGAGACTAGGCAGTTCAAAGCCAGGCGGCGCCCGCTAACGCTACAGAGATTTAAATTGTCCAGTTGAACTGATTAAAACGACAGTTTTCCAAGTTCACAAAGAGCGCGTCAAGCAATAAAAACGGCAATTTGGCTAGCTAAAGCCATCAAACAGGTGGTTACGGTCACGGTGATGTTCGTTGAACTTAATAAAAGTACGTATTTCTCTCTAAAGTTACACATAAAAAGCCCCTTCGGTGATAAAAGTGACTTACTTGGCTAGCTAAGTAACTAACGGATGAAAATGTTAATGTCCATCGACGTCAAACTGCTTCACTTGGACATCTCACAAACAGCGCACCAAGTGAAAAAAAACTTGTAACGTTAGCTAGCAGGTGAAAATGGCTGCCGACCTAGATAAGATAACGTCCTCCCAGTACTCACCAGCATCCCCTTGTATCAACACACAAACACGGAAACATTAACTTGAATGACTCAGCAGCAACGTTAGCTAAATCAAAGTTACTTACCGTCTCTGGCGAGTTTTGGTAGACACTGGACAGTCCGGTGCGCGGCGAGAAAGTGACGTCTTCTCGGCAAAAAACAGGGACACGGCGGCAAAGTGACGTCTTCTCTGCGGCAAAGTGACAGCGATCACGTTCCCATCATGCATTGCATCACTAAAACTTGGAAATTTGAAGCTATTTCACTTAAAATTATTCACTGGCTCAACTAGGTCTACAAATTAGTATAACATACTTACATCTGCTAGTAATGCAATCAAAACTTAATCGATTTGAGCCATGTAAGTACATTATACTTTAAATGTTTGATTAGATATGAAATCCGGGTTTACAGTGTGGATCCTATCCTCATCGATGACTTCTACCGGGCTCACCCTGATCGTCGCCCTGGACTGCCAGGCGGCGGTCGTTGAGGGGGGGTACTGTCATGTTGCCTCTGGCAGTCTCTCCTCCCCGTCCCCTCTCTGCTATGCCTTCCTGATTGGACCCAGCTGTGGACACTCACCTCATCACCTACCTGCCTTCTTATGGAGATCAAGCTCTAGCTTTCATCGCCAGTTCCTAGCGCCTTATGGTACTAAGCCTGGTCATTTGTTTTGAGTCTATGCTCACGTACTCAAGTTCTATGTTAACCTTGCTTCTCTGCCTCATCTACAGAACTAATTACCACGAGTGTCCACCTGGGTCTTTCCTCCTAAAGAGCAGTCTGATCCTCACCTGCTATCCTAGCCTCCAGCCACGCCACGACATCAGCCAAACCAAGATCATTAAGCCACAGCAAGATCTCAAGCCACGCCACAACTCCAAGCCATTACTCCCGGTCGCTATGCCAGTAACATCTCGCCGATGGACAATCTCCAACATACTCACCCTTGCATCCTCGTCCAGGAAAATAAATTCCTGTGTTTCTTTCCGGGTTCCAGCGTATGGGTCTGTCCCGCCAAGCAGATCGTGGAACTATGTAATCTGATCTAATCTAACGAGCATCAACACATTGTAATGTTTTAGAGTGCTGAGCTGTGGATCCTTGGAAGTGACTTCCATCAGTCTTTTGTCACTTTTTAACAAACACTACTTAATTTCAATAATGTATGTTATCAAAAATTATTTTGGCTTCTTCAAATAATGTTTAAACACAATCAAATAATAATACAAAACAGTTTTTTTTTCAAAACATAAATTGAATTTTCTTAAATCCCAAGATTCTTTTCTCTCTCTCTTTTTTCACAGGCGCACACTCATACTAGAGTCAATAAAATGTCCATGTGAACGCATATCGCGCATATGTCTATATTGGCCTCAGTCCAGTAATCTAAACAAAAGACGCCCCACAAACATAAACTGTTATACCAGTTAGAAAAAAACATGTGTTTGGGTAACCAAGAAGGAATAACAATGTCGATCTCACCAGCTGGTCTCTTTGATCAGTTTGTTTGAAATGCACCCACTCATCGGATCGCGCACGTCACTCCACTCGTCTTCGTCTTTCAAAAAACCTCCGGTTTCTGTTCCCCCGTCACTCATCTGGACGCCGTTCTGACCCCATTTAATAACTTTGGGGCGTGACTTTCGTGCGTCAGGTGAACCGTCCATAACATAAATAAATAAACTCATGAAAATAATACAAAGAACACATCCAGAATGTCAGTGGATAACATATATTCAGCACAAGAAAAAACATGCTAGTCCCTTTATATATAAACACTGGTAGAACTAATGTTTTTTTTCTTTATGTTTTTCCATAGTCATAATGTGACCCCGTCACAACTGACTGCAACGCTGGTCATGACTGCATGCACCTGGGCTTCCATTCCCTCATTTAATGCTTGGTCCATATATGGAATGGCTTTGCGAGACAACGTATCAGCAACTGCTATGTCTTTTCCAGGTGAGTGGGTTATGCTGATGTCATATCTCTGGAGCTGTAAACTCATTCTCTGTGGCCGTGGTGGAGCAGCAGCAAGGGGGTTTCTTTATGATGGACTCCGGTGGGTACCGGATGTTCTCGGGCTGCCGGATGTTCTCGGGGTCCTTCGACCAATGATGACGTCACACTATTTGATTGGCTGTAAGTTTGCACGACCAATTTAATAATAACGTTGCAAAGTTTTTTTTTACACTTTATTGACAATGGAGGTATCATACATTAATTTTTTTTTTACTTAACAACAACATTAACAATTGAGGTGACATACATTAAATATGAACAATAACCATGTAATCAACATTACCTCGAAGATCAATCAACAATGCCGAACAAAACATATTAACATAGAAAATAAAGAATAAAGGAAATAAAAACAAAAAGATAATGAACATAAGACACAAATAAATAAAAGCAAATAAGTAAAACAAAAATAAAATAAAAGAACATAGAACATAGTCTAATACTGGTTAGGGGTACTCGTGAAGTTTGTATTTCTGAACAAAACTAAGCAATCTCAAGCCATTCTTTTTCATGTAATGAAGTGAGTGAAAGTAAAAACAGAGCTCTTTATAAAATGACGACGTCGCTAAGTCGTAAAATTGCTAAACGTAAAATCGCTCGCTAAGTAGTTTGTCCAACTGGTGTTACTGTAGGGTGACGTCGAAGGACCCCCGAAGGACCCCGAGAACATACTGCAGCCCGAGTCGATCCGGTACCCACACCAGCAGTTCTTGCACAGGACCTGGTCTAAGGTGGACTCAGTGCATAAAATGCGATAAAAATCAACCTATTTCACATTTTCACAAATCAGAGGAAGGTTTCACAAATCAGAAACTGTGTATAATTTGTTCTTTACTATTTAAATTATAATTTAATATAGGGGTGTGCCAAAATATCGATATGGCGATATATCGCGATATTTAGTCCCGCGATTGATTCTCGAGATGTCTTCGTCAAGTATCGACCTTTTATTTACGTTTAAAGACCCCGTAAAACGTTATATTAACCATCCTTTGGTTTGGGGTGGGGGCTGCTCTCCTGGTTGGGCTGGGGCGGTGCTCCCTTTCCCTCCGTGCCTCCCTGCTCTCTGGCTCTGGGGGCCCCGCGGCGCTCCTGCTGGCCCTGGCCTGGGTGGCGGGCTGGGTCGCCCGGGGGGCGGTTGTTCCCTGCCTGCTCCCGTGTGGCATTGGGGGTTCCGGCTGCCGCTGCTGCTGCGGCGGGGGTCTTGGTGTGGGGATGGCTGGACACTCTCCTTCCTTCTTTTCACATTCCACCATCCATTTTAGAAAAACATAAACACTCACCTGAGCACTGGTGTTAGCTCACCTTTGCACTCACAGTTTGCATGATTGAATGACTGAAATATTTCACACTAGTTGGTTTAAAGGCATAGGTATGCGTGTGTGAACACTATCGATTTTGTGTACATGTTGACATGTGGACATTTTTACAGCTAGCAGGTGTGTTGATAACATTTGAGTGTGTGTGTGGACAGGCCCCGCCCTTTCTGTACTACATTTGAACCTTACCGTAATGATAAACAACCAGTAAACTTGTTGCTTTGTGCTGCTTCGTGGTCTTATCCCCCCCCTCCTATTGTCACCCTCTTACCCCCCCCCCTCTCTCTCTGGCATCCCTCTCTCTTCTTCCCTTCTTTCCTTTTCCGTCCGGTCCAACACCAAAGATTTTCAAACATGATTGAAATTACTAAAGTTTGACCTCAATTACAAAAGGGGTTTATTCAGACATACCTTTGGTCTGTCTGAAGATTAATAACCCCTCTTGTTAAAGCAAAATATGTCCAACACAAGAGGCCGTCAGCTCCCCCCTGTCTGCCCAGCTGTTGGACAGGACAAGTTAAAGAAAAAAAACATCCTTTGGTAAGACAATTCTTCGGAAGGTCGATAGGGGGTGCTCATTGCGAGATTGGCTGTTGCGGGCAGACGAAGAAGAACACACATTCAAACAAAGCTGGCGGGGGGAAAAACAATGAGAAGCGAAAGCAGCAACTTAAAAGATGCCCCGGCAGCACGGAAGCCGCATCAACGGAGTTGTGTGAGAAAACCGTGTCTGTTGCTGGCCTGAAGCCGACACAGCCCAGCGCGGATACTTTTTTCCAGACGAAGTAACCGCCGTCTTCTGCAAGACAGAGCACCGGCAATAACAAACGGAAAACAAAATGGGAGGTGGAGAACGAGGTATTTCGTTTTTTATTGAATGCATTAGAGCCACGCTTTGACATTCCCTCTTGGAAATACTGAAAAAAGGATCCCTGCGCTGTACGGCCAGACCAAAGTTACGGTTGAGATGGAAACGGAAGAAAGAGTGGCATCCCTGCTCATAGACCCCCCCTTCTCCTCTAAGCAGCGGTAGACGAGCGGCTTGACGCTAAAAAGCCTGTGGTTCTCCAGAAAAACACGAACATTTAAACATACATCACATGCAGCTTTTCCCCAATCGTGTTGAGGAAGATGTTTAATTTTGGATGCACTTTAAGTTCTACGACGGAGTTTTAGGGCCACGGTGAGGAAAAAAAATTCTGGCCAACGTGACGAGTTTTTTCTCGTCATGATGAGATTAAAGTCGTTGTGACGAGAAAAAAACTCGACACAAAGTTTCGAGATTAAAGTCGTCATGTCGAGAATAAAGTCGACATGACGACTTTAATCTCATCATGACGAGATAAACTCGAAATAAAGTTTCGAGAAAAAAGTAGATTTACGCGGTCAAATGAGAGTGGACGCGCTACAGCATAACAGCTCTTAGTTATATACAGTGAGTATATGAATAATTAATTACATTACGTCAACAAACTATTGTTAGGTTGATTATTGTAAATTAGTACCGTAATTTCCGCACTATAAGCCGCGGCTTATTCAGTGACGCGGCTAATTTATGGTTTTATTGGCGGCCGCCATGTACGCATTTTCGGACACAGTGAATGGTTTGTATTCTCTATCTAACATCAAGCACAAGTCATTTGTTTTTCAACACACCTCTAAGCAGCCAAACAGCATGGACTTGACTTCAGGTCTTAGACACTTCAGTCATGGTTCAACAAAACGAAACACGCATGCCCGGCCGCATCCCAGAATCCTTTGGTGCCATTAGACCCAACGTGCACATGATCGCCACTACAATATGATGAAGCTTTCAAGTTAAAAGCAATCGTTAAAAACAGCGTGAAAAAATCCACCATCACCATCGGGTTTGGAAAAGCCGGTCAGCTGCGTGACGGAGAGAATAGCGCATGGAGTGAATTTACCTCAAGTATCGACCTTTTATTTACGTTTAAAGACCCCGTAAAACGTTATATTAACCATCCTTTGGTTTGGGGTGGGGGCTGCTCTCCTGGTTGGGCTGGGGCGGTGCTCCCTTTCCCTCCGTGCCTCCCTGCTCTCTGGCTCTGGGGGCCCCGCGGCGCTCCTGCTGGCCCTGGCCTGGGTGGCGGGCTGGGTCGCCCGGGGGGCGGTTGTTCCCTGCCTGCTCCCGTGTGGCATTGGGGGTTCCGGCTGCCGCTGCTGCTGCGGCGGGGGTCTTGGTGTGGGGATGGCTGGACACTCTCCTTCCTTCTTTTCACATTCCACCATCCATTTTAGAAAAACATAAACACTCACCTGAGCACTGGTGTTAGCTCACCTTTGCACTCACAGTTTGCATGATTGAATGACTGAAATATTTCACACTAGTTGGTTTAAAGGCATAGGTATGCGTGTGTGAACACTATCGATTTTGTGTACATGTTGACATGTGGACATTTTTACAGCTAGCAGGTGTGTTGATAACATTTGAGTGTGTGTGTGGACAGGCCCCGCCCTTTCTGTACTACATTTGAACCTTACCGTAATGATAAACAACCAGTAAACTTGTTGCTTTGTGCTGCTTCGTGGTCTTATCCCCCCCCTCCTATTGTCACCCTCTTACCCCCCCCCCCTCTCTCTGGCATCCCTCTCTCTTCTTCCCTTCTTTCCTTTTCCGTCCGGTCCAACACCAAAGATTTTCAAACATGATTGAAATTACTAAAGTTTGACCTCAATTACAAAAGGGGTTTATTCAGACATACCTTTGGTCTGTCTGAAGATTAATAACCCCTCTTGTTAAAGCAAAATATGTCCAACACAAGAGGCCGTCAGCTCCCCCCTGTCTGCCCAGCTGTTGGACAGGACAAGTTAAAGAAAAAAAACATCCTTTGGTAAGACAATTCTTCGGAAGGTCGATAGGGGGCGCTCATTGCGAGATTGGCTGTTGCGGGCAGACGAAGAAGAACACACATTCAAACAAAGCTGGCGGGGGGAAAAACAATGAGAAGCGAAAGCAGCAACTTAAAAGATGCCCCGGCAGCACGGAAGCCGCATCAACGGAGTTGTGTGAGAAAACCGTGTCTGTTGCTGGCCTGAAGCCGACACAGCCCAGCGCGGATACTTTTTTCCAGACGAAGTAACCGCCGTCTTCTGCAAGACAGAGCACCGGCAATAACAAACGGAAAACAAAATGGGAGGTGGAGAACGAGGTATTTCGTTTTTTATTGAATGCATTAGAGCCACGCTTTGACATTCCCTCTTGGAAATACTGAAAAAAGGATCCCTGCGCTGTACGGCCAGACCAAAGTTACGGTTGAGATGGAAACGGAAGAAAGAGTGGCATCCCTGCTCATAGACCCCCCCTTCTCCTCTAAGCAGCGGTAGACGAGCGGCTTGACGCTAAAAAGCCTGTGGTTCTCCAGAAAAACACGAACATTTAAACATACATCACATGCAGCTTTTCCCCAATCGTGTTGAGGAAGATGTTTAATTTTGGATGCACTTTAAGTTCTACGACGGAGTTTTAGGGCCACGGTGAGGAAAAAAAATTCTGGCCAACGTGACGAGTTTTTTCTCGTCATGATGAGATTAAAGTCGTTGTGACGAGAAAAAAACTCGACACAAAGTTTCGAGATTAAAGTCGTCATGTCGAGAATAAAGTCGACATGACGACTTTAATCTCATCATGACGAGATAAACTCGAAATAAAGTTTCGAGAAAAAAGTAGATTTACGCGGTCAAATGAGAGTGGACGCGCTACAGCATAACAGCTCTTAGTTATATACAGTGAGTATATGAATAATTAATTACATTACGTCAACAAACTATTGTTAGGTTGATTATTGTAAATTAGTACCGTAATTTCCGCACTATAAGCCGCGGCTTATTCAGTGACGCGGCTAATTTATGGTTTTATTGGCGGCCGCCATGTACGCATTTTCGGACACAGTGAATGGTTTGTATTCTCTATCTAACATCAAGCACAAGTCATTTGTTTTTCAACACACCTCTAAGCAGCCAAACAGCATGGACTTGACTTCAGGTCTTAGACACTTCAGTCATGGTTCAACAAAACGAAACACGCATGCCCGGCCGCATCCCAGAATCCTTTGGTGCCATTAGACCCAACGTGCACATGATCGCCACTACAATATGATGAAGCTTTCAAGTTAAAAGCAATCGTTAAAAACAGCGTGAAAAAATCCACCATCACCATCGGGTTTGGAAAAGCCGGTCAGCTGCGTGACGGAGAGAATAGCGCATGGAGTGAATTTACCTCAGAGTCATAGTGACCCGCGCGCTTTTCAGTCGTCGCTGCTTTATTTTACTAGTGTGTTTTTTAACCAGCCCTGTTAGTACCATAACGCTGCCGCGACACAAGCGGAAGGAGAGCTTTTCCCGTTCACCCCTCCATGCACTGCTGATACTTGCTCATTCTTAAACATGTACAACAGTATGGCGAGCCGGGCATTGGCCCCGCCTTTAGCCCCTAAGACTCATGGGAAATGGGGGATCGCGGATGTAAATTTCCTCATCATAACTGAGGGATGTAATGTTGATTATATGGTTACTGTTTGTAATTTTATGTATGATACCTAGATTGTCAATAAGTTAAAAATAAATAAATAAAATAAATAAATTAAAAAAAACCATAACTGAGGAACTTGTGAACAGAATAGAGTTCCATGCTGTTTGGCAGATGTAGATAAACTCAAATACATGAGCCTGAGGCAAAGCTCACTCTACCCACAGTGTGCTAATGCATCACACTTACTCTGGGAGTCAGGACGTGATTTGTCAGGATGACATTGTTGCCTAATACATGCGGCTTGTACTCCGACGCGGCTTGTCTATGTATAAAAGAGGTTAAACACGTGAAAATGGGTGGGTGCGGCTAGTAATCGGGTGCGCTTTGTAGTCCGGAATTTACGGTAATACTTTTGATAGGATAATAATCCGCAAAAATCTATTTACTAGGACTTGGCAAAATGTCACTATCTGTGACAGACTTTCTGCGAGGTCGAGGAGTACCAGAAGAGGCTCTGGTTCTGATGGAGGAGCAAAACCTGTGTGGGAACAGCTTCGTATTAGCCGTGTATACTGGCCACCCAGGACTGGCATTTTATCTCAGTGGTCCCCAACCTTTTTGTCACCGCGGACCGGTACAAAGCAAGGCACGTTTACCGCGGACCGGTGGGGGGGTGGTGGTGGTGTGTATGTGTGTGTGTGTGTGTGGGGGGGGTTGAGGTGCAACGCAAGACACGTTTACCGTGGACCGGGGGTGGTATTTTCTCTTTAGTAATAATAATAACAATAATAATAATGAACGTACATCCACTGTGTAATCATGTGCAGATTTATTAGCGGTGTCCTCGTAACGTCACACCAACAACAGAACATCACATGAGCAACATAAGAGATACATAAGAAATCCCAAGATGGCGGCGCCAGGTTCTGCAGGTGTAGTCGCAGCTCTGCTTGTTTATGTGTTGCTAAATAGTTTAAAGTACGATGACAACTACTATCAAACTTTAAATGTCAATGAATTAAACAGCAGTAGTAAGCCATCATATATGCGACCAAAAATGGAATTCCAACAAAACAAGCACTTTGGATTCGGGAAACTTGCCCTGGCTACCACCTTCGTCCATCCACATCACTACTACCGGCGTATAAAAACGCACTCTGAAATTAAATTAAACCCGCAACAGAGCCTTGCTTTGGTCATCGCGATCTACCTTCTGCTGTCCGGTGATATCCATCAATGCCCCGGACCGGCTGCCAGCTCTAACAAGACACCTTTCTCTACTCCACCATCCAACAACAGGAGCACCTCATGAAACTTTCAGGTAGATTCACTACGCACATTCTACAAAGTGAATCAACGTACTCACCCGAACCTTCTCATCCCCCCCGGATGAGCGCTGTGACGACACCGGCGACCTCGACAACCTCAGAAGTTGGATGGATGAAGCCGTCGCACCCCCGGAACAACAGGGAAACTCCGCCTCGTCATGCCAACCCACAAACTCAAGCACCTCAAAAATCTCCGCCACGGCCACACCAGACAGCGCAGGGATCTGTCGATTTGTGCGCCCCCCGCAATATCCCTACAAACTAGATACCTTGAACAATATCTGAACATACCCCAGCAACCCGTTTTGCCGGTCTCCTGCTGCCGCAAAACTCCACTGCCGCTTACGTCATCAGAACACGCCAACTGCCTGGACTAATAACAATCTGCCTCATCATCTGAAAACCCGACTGTACCAACAGCTCCAAGGTCCCTTTCTGAATTCACACCCACTACACAGAAAGAAGTTGAGGCCATCTTAAGGACTATGAAATCCTCAACCTGCTCACTTGACCCCCTCCCAACAGCCTTGATCAAAGACAACATTTCAATTATCAGTCGAATTATCACAACTATAATTAACCAATCACTACAAACCGGTCATGTTCCCCTTGCTCTCAAAACCGCCATCATTAGACCACACTTAAAAAAAACGGTACTGGACCCTGATAACTTGGCAAACTACAGACCCGTTTCCAACCTACCATTCCTGTCCAAGGTTCTTGAAAATGTTGTCGCTGCTCAGCTCCACCATCATCTCTCAACGCACAGCTTGTATGAAAAATTTCAGTCTGGCTTCCGGCCAGCTCACAGTACAGAGACAGCCCTGGTCCGAGTCATGAATGACCTACTCATAGCTGCGGACCAGGGCTCCCCATCTCTACTCTTCCTTCTTGACCTATCAGCTGCATTTGACACTGTAGATCACGGCATTCTCCTTAACCCTCTTCATACTACTGTTGGACTCTCTGGGAACATACTCAACTGGTTTAAATCATATCTCACAAGCAGGACAGAATATGTGGCTCTGGGGACTGCTAAATCTCACACACACACAGTCACCTGCGGAGTTCCTCAAGGCTCTGTTCTTGGACCTTTACTCTTTACTATCTACATATCTCCACTTGGACAAATCATTCGTAAACACAACATTTCATTACACTGTTACGCCGACGACACACAATTAAATGTAAAAATGAATTCCACTCCCACCCTAACTTCTTCTGCCCTCCAGGCATGTCTCGAGGAGATAGAAGCATAGATGGCTGAAAACTCTCTCCAATTCAACAGCAACCAGACTGAAGCCATATTAATCGGTACCCCTCACCAGATCAAAACATCCTCCACCAAAAGCATTCTGGTCTCTGGTCACAACATTCCGCTTTCTTCACCTGTGATAAATCTTGGTGTCTAAATCAATTCTAATCTAACATTTGATCATCATGCACATCACCTCTCCAAAGTCTCTTTTTTCCATCTGAAAAACATTGCAAAGCTCCGGCCCTCACTCACCCAGTCTGATGCAGAAAAACTAATCCATGCATTTATCCCCTCCAGACTAGATTACTGCAATCCTCTCCTTGTTGGGATTCCTGGCAGGAGCCTGGAAAAGCTCCAGCACATCCAAAACTGCGCTGCTAGGGTCCTGACAAGGAGACGCAAATTTGACCACATCACTCCTGTCCTTCTGTCACTTCACTGGTTACCCATTCGTTCCAGAATTCAATACAAACTCTGTCTCCTCACCTACCAATGTGTCCATGGAACTGCCCCTGCCTACCTCAGTGAGCTCCTTTTCCCGCAAGCCACTTCACGACTCCTCCGTTCCAATTTCACACACTGCCTTCATCAGCCAAGGACCAGGCTAACCACTATGGGAGACAGAGCCTTTCAGGCTGCTGCCCCTCGACTCTGGAACAATCTTCCATAATCCCTCAGAGCCCCACAAAGCTTTGGCACATTTAAAAAAGGCTTAAAAACTTTCCTTTTTAATACTGCTTTTTAGTACTTTCATTGTTGTTTTATTTTTGTCTTACTTTGTTCTTATTGTAAACCATTTTTATTTCTGCCTCCATTGTAGCGCTTTGAGATTTTATATAAAATGTAAAGCGCATTCTAAATAAAATTTAATATTATTATTATTATTACAACATCGTGGTGGCCATCAGTAACTGCTTCTGCCCTTCATGTTCACGTTTTTTCCTTTGAAAATACTTCAAAGGCTTGTCTTTTAGCATGGGGTGCTTTTTCTCCAAGTGGCGAAGCAATTTTGAAGGCTTCATCGCCTTATTGGAGAGCCGGTCACCGCATATTACGCACAGCGGGTTTGGTGCGTGGGAACAATTGCCCGTGGCGATAAATCCATATTTTAAATAGGTTTCTTGATACTGCCTGTTAAAGGCAGATTTCCCTTTTTTAGCGGGTGCAGGTTCTTCTTCTGTCCCTTCATTGGACCGTTTCCCCTTGTCAAAGCAACTTTCTAAATAAGTTTTTTTTTTGCTAATTTTGGTTGTTCGGGTTTAATTTTAGCAGGGTGTATCACGTGATGTTTGGTGTTGCAACTTTGACGTGCGTTAAGTGGGACGGATGTAACAGAGAGAATCCGGTCACTTTTCAAAATAAAACGGTTTTTTTTTTCGAAAAAAAGAATAAAACAGAATTTTTTTTTCTGTGCGTCCCGGTGCCAAAATTTCCCGCGGCCCGGTACCGGTCCACGGCCCGGTGGTTGGGGACCACTGTTTTATCTGGCCTTCAGAAAAGTGTATCTGTCTGATATGTGGGAAGAATAGACCGTTTTCGCAAAAACCAGAAACACGTAATCAATGTGCAAACCCAGCCTAAAGTCTTTTCGAAGAGCCTGAGTTGTGTTCTGAAGTTCACCAGCGCCGATGTGATGAAGAGTGTAAAGATGCAGTCGTCCACTGAAGGAAATAAATTGGACAAGGGATATAAATTCATCCACGAAGAGTTTATCCACCATTACCAAGGTAAGCTTTAGCTAGCTGTAGTCATAGCCGCATCACCGGTTATAACTCTGTTTACCGTCAACTGTAAATCCTGGTGTTATTAATTTGTAATTTAAGGTATAACACATCGCAGTGAATATCTTGAGTGTATGTTTAAGTGAAAAGGCATGAGATTAACATAAGAACCAAAAATTTGGTGTAAATAAGAAATGTTATGGACATTCAAGTTGCCCGTTATGCGTGTTCATTCTTTTTTTTGCTGCGGTTGCCGCACTTTCTTCACTTACTAGTATTATTTTTCTGAAAGTAGGGTAAACAGACGTCCTCTTTTTCCTGGACATGTCCTCTTTTTTGATACCTATATAATAAAATAACATTGAACATAGATGAAATGTAATCATATTTGCTTTATGTACGCAGCTCTGCACACCAATTACTCTCGATCAAATATCTCACTTCACTCCTCTTTTTTACAAACTCAAATCTGGTCACCTACTGAAAGTTATAGTTTCATGTTACATTGATGTAGCAACATAAGTATGTCTTCATTTAATTTATTGTGTCTAGATATCACTGGATGCAGAAAGTGCCAACCTGAAAGCTTTCTCCTGCAGTTGTGCGGCTGGTAAAGGATTCTGCAATCACATAGTTGCCATCCTGTTCAAGACCGCACATTATTCACAGCTGGTTTGCAGGCTGCCCCCCCCCCCCCCCCCCCGGCCTGCACGAGTGGCTTGCAAAGATGGCACAGACCAAGAACACAGGTGGGTTTGTGATAAAATTGTCATTATGATTTAAGAACGGATGTGTATCCATAACTGTAAATTATTATAAAAACACCCCCAATAGTGACTACCACTGTAATTGCTTTCTGCCTTTTATTTATAAGGGAATCCATCCTGAACCGGTTAGTGAGCTGCTGGTGCAAAAGCCCAAAACAGTTGGCAGGGACGGTCTGAGGTCCACACTGTACAAGGCATATACAGGTGATTAATTTAACTGTTTGTTGCTTTGTGAGAGCAAGTTAAGTTTTTTCTAATCTTATGACTAACCAAATTATGGTTATTGCAGATATAATGAATAAAATTTAAATGTAGTTATGCACTTATGTCTAACTTTTTTGTGTGACCAATAATCTTGTGTTTCTCTTGTGTAGGACCCCAGCCAGTTCCATATATGATGGCATCTGGAAGCAAATTATGCCAGGTGCAGCCCCAACCTCCCATGGCTGTGTTGGATGGGGTTTGTGAGATGGAATGAAAGAGAACTTGGATATATATTATGGCAAATGCATACCGTAAATTACACTTATGTTGTCTTTAACAATCAGTTCAGCCTTCTGTCTTACTGTTGATGATCTGTAATGTTATTTTTTATTGTAAATTTTTGTTATTTGAGTTATTAATCAGTTGATGTTACACATACCAAAAAATTAAATGAGGCACAATTTTGACCAAAATTTTATTTGTTCATCTAATTTTTGTGTGAAGTCAAAGTCACATTTCAACAGAAAAATATAAAGAATATAACAATTATATTTAATTAGATTTAAAAAATGCGGAAGTGTGAAAAAGGTCTATTGATGATGGTTGGTGTTAGTCAAACTCATTGTAGTTTATTTGGCAGCAAACATTACATACATCATGGCAACAGAACCCGCCAATAAGATCAGAACCAGTAGTTCTCTAGTCCTGATATGCAGGCATTTATTATTTCAAACTGCCATCAAACGGGTTTGACTTATAACATCAATGTGATTTATTAACATTTATATTGACTTGACTTATCTATATTATGACAGTATCCAGAATTATTCAAATATTATATTTATTCATGATGACTTTGTCCTCAAATTTAAAATACACATATTTTGAGCACCCCGTGACCCCACTGAAGGGAATAAACGGGTAAGAAAATGGATGGATGGATACTTTGAGCATTTCAAGATCATTTAAATTTTTGTGTTTAGCCACCTCTCTTAGCTTGAAAACTTTTATGATAACCTAGTGTTGGGATGCCAGTGATGTTCTCCACATTTGGTTAAAATTGGAGTTTAAAAGGAGAGAATTGTATATTGATTATAGAAAATAATATTTTGTTAAACTTATTAGCCAGGAGGTTGACTGAATTTATATTTCAATGAGCTTTAGCTTGTAGATATTAAAAATGAAACCCCTTTCATAACTACTACAAGACTAGTCATATTTGATTGCCAAATATGTCTCTGAGGCACTAACTTCATGCTCTTGTAGCGTACTATGGAGTGCATGTTTGTCAAAATGCATTGTAAGGACAGAAATGTCATCCTGAAAAAAAATCTGCCCTAACTTGTTAGATACTTATTACAGACATATAAGATAATTGGTAACAATGGAAATATGTCTCCATGTTTGTAAAAATCATGGAATGGGTCCAATTAATTTATGCTAATGGTTTATTTAATCATATTTTCTAAATGTTTCTAAATTATGCATCATTTGTAATTTAAAAATATATTTAGTAAACTCATATGTAATGAAAATTACATCTATAAGAAAATTATATGTGAAATGGGGGCATGAAAAAGACATCTGCAATTCAGGACCAGATGTAGCTCAAACTTCAGCTGGCACATTGTTGTTTCTAATGTTCAGGTCATGCCAAGGTGCAAAACCACTGAATGTTTTCCTGTTCGGTTATTTGTTGACCTCACTGCCTGTTTTGGTTGTGTGCTAGAGTTAATATGTAATAGGTAGAAGTATTGTATGATAAATTATTTTGCTTTTGCTTTACAGATTGATACAGATGTCATTCCGCTTATGGATGATTCAGCTTTGGCCAACTATGTTCCCTCATATGGAGATAGAATTGCACTTCAAAATATTTGCAAAAACCAAAAGCCAGTTTCAAAACGAAAACTGGGTCTCTTTGAAAAGCTCCGTGAAAAAATGAAGTTAAGAAAAGAAAACCAAGAAACTGAAAAGGAGCCGGAAACTTCACAACCATATTCCAGACGAAAACCAAACACACGGACAATTGAAATAGGCTGTATACACCAGGACAAAAATGAAACTAAGCAGGTCAGGATAAAACAAAGAGGTGGCACAAGAAAGGTGGTTATGGACATCAATGCTGGATATGATGAAATTCTTAAAGAGGGGAAGAGTTTTTTTTCCCCAAATGGGATTTCAAGTAAGGGTCATGAATCTGACTTCAAATTTGACGTATGGGACTTCAGGCAAAAGACCTTTTCTGACGGTGTAACAATTGACACAATTTTTGACACTGTTAAACTTCCCAAGCTGCGTTTCTACATTGCCACTCAACCAGAACCACAGTCAGCTGAGGATTCCTCTGCCAGTCAGTCAGAACCCAACGATAATTCTAGCTTTCAGGGTCTGTATGAAGTTATTGAAGTGTCTGACAGCCAGTCGCTGTCTCAGGTGTCTAGTGACTCAGGTCAAGAACAGGAACAACTTACCGCAGATCACTTAAACATTACATATCAAACAGTCACGTCTGATCTTCCAGCAGCTTCAGAAATTGATTTGATCTTACCAGAAATTTTACAGGAGGAGAACATTATTTTTCTGCCAGATAAAATACCTGAAGTTCATAACAACTCCGACCCTGAAATTGCATTTGGCCCAGACCCAGAAGCTGAATTTGAGCCAGATGACACACTTATATATGAGCATGATGCACCTGTCCATACTCCTCAGACAAAGACGATATATATATACACCACGTACACTGCTTTAATGATATGATTGAAGCATTTTCTGATCTAGACATTTTGACCACACCGCTGGAAGTAAGGCGACTACTCCCTGATAACACAGAAGAAGCTGACTGTGGGTTGGGAGTTCTTAGAGATGTTTGCAGTGCTTTTTGGCAGGAATTCCACAACCGCTGCACACTGGGAACAACAATTAAAGTACCCTTCATCAGACATGATTTTAAGGCTGATACTTGGAAATCCATTGGCAGAATTCTCCTGAAAGGATACCAAGATTGCCACTATTTTCCCATCAAGCTTGCAGCACCCTTTTTGGAGGAGGTGTTTTTTGGCGCAGTGGACAGTGACTTGACAGAAGCCTTTCTTCATTTTGTAAGCCACCAAGAGCGAGAAATCCTGGGACAAGCTTTGCAAGATTTCTCCTCTGTTGAACCTGAGGAGCTTCTTGAAGTCCTTGACGGTTATGGTTGCCGAAGAAGGCTCTCAGCAGACACCCTACAGGACATTTTAACGGAAATTTCCCACAAGGAACTTGTGCAGAAACCAATGTTTGTTGTCGACTGCTGGAAGGACATCACAAAACCTTGGTTCAATCTCAGTTATGAACAACTGACAGAGATGTATGCCAACCTTAAACCAACATCTAAGAAGGTGTTAAAAATGTTGAGGTTCCCAGACAGTTTGACAGCAAAGCAAAAAGAGATTGAACATCACCTTAGAAGGTATATCCGAGAGCTTGATGAGGAAAAACTTGGGAAGTTTCTGAGATTCTGCACAGGGTCAGATTTGATTGTATCAGACTGTGTCACCATGGAGTTTATCGTGATGTCTGATTTCACCAGACGGCCAATAGCTCACACCTGTGGAATGGTTCTACAGCTACCAGACTGCTATGAAAATTTTCCAGACTTCCGAGGAGAGTTCCATGCTGTCCTTGAGAGCAATGTTTGGGTGATGGATATAGTCCAGCACAGCTGTAGCCACATTGTTGTCAGGAAAAAGTTCAAAGATATTTCCAGACAACAGATCATCCATTTGTCCACAGGTAAAAGGTAAAAGTGCCATGTGAAAGTTTCATCTTACATTTCTAGATCTTTGTTTTATCTTTTATTAATTGTTATTATTATTTGTTGGCTCCTACAAGTAAGTTGTTAATTAGGAGATATTTGATAGAAACTGTGGCTAACGAGTGAATGCTACAATTCTCCAGGTCTCCTGGATTCACACAGCCCACTAGCGACATGTATAGAAAAAAAATCTGTTTGTATTATTTTACAAACTTAACATTCACAGGCCATTAACAAATGAGGAACTTTTCAAAGTTGTGACATTTAGCTAAAGAGGAGGAAATATCCGTACATTGTTCCTATAGTCTTGCAACTTGACAGACTGTGTTCATGACTGTACATGTTCAGTTTAATGTGAATTATTTTTTTCAGCATGTATGTTCACACATTTCTCCTGTCAGTATATGCATGCAGTTCTGCAACGTTTATTTCTTATAACAGACCTGTTGCAAATAAATTGCATATACAACTTTGTCATGCACACTGTTGTTTTTTTTGTTCTTTTTGTTGATGCACAAAAAGATCACAAACTTTTTGGTAAAAGTTTTTTTATTTGTTCATCAAGTTGAAGGAGGGAGTTAAGTGCACATTTTGAAATGCAAATACAATCCCTAAACATTTAGGATTGAACATTGATTTAGCCCAGTAGGATATTGCTTATCTGTTAGAAACATATTCATTATTTCCATCTTTCACAACAGGTACATGTTGCCTTGAATATCTTAACCAAAGTAATATTGTTAAGATGTAGCTAACCACTTCAAATTGATATAATGAAAACAGTTAAGAGAATGGAACTCACAAAGACCACAACTACCCTCACATAGCAATTTCAAACATGTTATAATTAAACTGAAACATTTACTTTAAAAATTACAGTTTAATTTTCTGTGTATTTCTATTGACTAAAATGAGCATCAATTCAAACCTATGTACTGATGAATTTTCCACTCGAAAATGGCTGTAATGCATTTAGTTATATTTGGTTTCAATACTGCTTTCAGTAGCCTGTACAGAGTCTTGCATGATGAAGTCTGCAAAACAGCTACAGCTACTTCAGAGCTCAGAACCCTCGACCGTCCTCAAATAGTCATCAGAATTTCCGTTCTCAATAAAGTGTACAGTTCAGCAGCGGAAAATGCATCTTTGGGCACATCCCATACATTTTCTGCCATCAAAAGACAGCAGAGCTCAAACACAGTTTCATCACATGGGTATTGGCCTTTGGGGGTACACTCTTGCTTGCAAAGGGCCACCTCCATCATGTCAACAGTTTTCGTTCTGTCCTCAGCATTGTACATCTCTGGAACTGTGTACTGAAGGAATTTATATTTTTTGGTAAATTCATTAGGGTTTGCAGTCTTAAATTTTATTACATTGAAGATAAGTCATTTGCTGAAGTGTGTGCTTTTACATCCTTAAAACCTCGAAGAAGCTTCTTTAAGTTGTGAGAGGTTTCAGGAATGCAGCTCCAACCTCCAACCCCCTCCAGGAGAAAACAGTCTTTGATCTTCTAAGACCATCTGGAAGCCTTAACTGTAGATCTGACATGGACCAGAATTAAATTGTCTCCAGGATTCAATTTAAATCATGGGAAACCGTGGAGGTGTCAACTCACATGAGAAGGACAAAGAGTTGGGACTGACTGCCTGCGGAGAGGGATCCGGGCGACTCTGCTGGACCCCCATGGGGACACAGTTGGTGGTCGGACAGATGTCCGTCTTTGAAATAACCCCCCTGGACGTTTGAAGCAGGAAGCTAGGACCAAATGGTGTAACTCCTAACATGGGCTGAAGGAAGTAGGCAGGCTCCTCTGTCAGCCAATCTCCAGCGACCAGAGGCGGAGATTCGGCGGCCATCTTGCTCCCGGGGGAGGATGTTCTGACAACATGCTTAAAAGTCTGAACTCAAGGAATTTTCCGGTGTCTCCAGACAAGCTGCATGTGAATTCGGAATGTAACCTCTTGCGTATTGCAGGCCTTGATTTTGGACACCCAGATCGATCTGTTTTTTACTCTGTTTTTAGAAATATTGTTAGGGAATAAATTTGTTAAACTTAATCCGGCCGAATCCCGTGGTTTTCTTCTTCTCGACTTTATTGAACATGCAACAAGGAAAGTAATCTCAAAGCGACAGATTATATTTTTCCAACATTAATTGGTGACCCCTGAACGTGAAAAGTGGGGAAGAAACGCGGAAGCGCAACGCGGGTAAGAGGACCGATAGTGGTTTATTATGAGATTTCTGAGACTTTCGGCGAAAAGTCGGTGACGCTCCCCCCACGTGCTTGACTTCCCTCGAGGCCTCACAAACAAAAGGTAAAGCAGGAACCTGTTCGTAAATTCTGCATATTGACCAGGTTATTCTCTTAGTGAATAACTCAAATTGTGGGGAAGTGAAGTATGTGGACGGCATAGCGCACCTGTATAAGTTTTGTGGTTCACCCTCCTGAAACAGCAAATTGGACTAAGGAAATTCATGAAAATTAATTAGAGCTGAGCAAATTGTGCAGGTGTTGTGTCTGTTTAGCCTGTCAAAATTGAATAAACACTAAATTGGGAGCGTGTGATATTTGGATTACGTTAAAATTTAGTAGGTTTTGCGTCTGTTTGAGCCTGTACGAAATCCCGTACGAAAACAACAGTGTTACTATAGGAACTAATTTTGCGCGTTTTAGGATTTTCGGAAAAACCAGGAAGGCAGCGAACCTTCACAAATTATTTTTAATGCGTAGAGAAACCACAGAGAGATTCACAATAAAAATGAAAGGTGCACTAGACAGAAGAAATGAGGAAACCGGTGAATTTTGTTTTGACGACAGACGACGCTGACGACTTGACTTGACAACAGCGGTGAAAATGGCTTGAATGAGGATGAATGGAATGAAATGTATCCGATTTTGGAAAGAATGGAATGAAAGAGTGTTTGAAATCTGTGTGTTTTAACTGTATTTCCACGTTTCCCTGTGTATTGTCTGCTCTATGGACGCAGCCATCTTAATCACAGTGTGTTTAATGACGGGACGTTTTAGTTGCTTCAAATGTGTCGACGATTCTGATTGGGTTTGACTGTACCACGTGGTAAGCGTGACGGAGTCCTAGCCAAAATGGCGACGTGTGGCTGTGATTGGCTTTGTTTGTACCATGTGGTCGGCGAGACGCGTCCCTGACGACCAAGTATGACGGAACGTGCTGAACTTTTTCACGATGAAAATTTGAAGAGTTTGGGATGTAATTTGCGGTAAAATCATGATCGTCGTTATCGAGCGTGGTAATGACCTCGGTTGTAGTTTAAAAACAAATTTCAGTGGGTTTTCGGTTCGCCGAAAAAGGTTTTTATGTTGCACAGCTCCTCCGACGGGAGCCTCTGCCGCAACGGTGAGATCAACGTGCATGGTTGCAGGGTCTAATACATTTGGGGTAAAATAATTTTGTAATTATTTCGGTTTTCTTGTGAATACATGTCCCTAATTTGTTTGTATGTCCTAATAACCGCGATTAAGTTCAGTTTTGTTCGAAGAAGTATTATTGACATTTTTAATTTGTTTAAGTTCGTTTTTCTGTTTGTTTTGATCTTGTGCACTGCTGTTTGAATGAGAAGCGAATGAGTGGTGGTTTTGTTTGTTTGAATCATAATCAATAGTATTTGAAAATTGTTATCAGAATGGGGAAAAGGACGAGGTAAAGGAAAGGGAAACATGGTTTTTGAGGATTTGGAAGGATGTTGCAATGTAGAGACAAGAAATGTAAGGTGACAAGCAGGAGAAATTAAAAGGCATTGTAAGTAAAATGGAGGGTCTGTGGGCATGGAAAAGTGTGGTATGAAAGTGCAGGGTATGGTAGAACAGGAGAAGAGGGAACATGAATGTTAAAACGCTAGTTATGAACGATTCATTTCAGTGAAATGGTTTAATTTTGTTTGTGTAAGGTACCTAATTTGTTGTGTTATGTCTTTTGCAGAAACGGTTAAAAGTTCTTGTCTTTGTATTGATTGTCTGTGTTTTAGATTGTGAATTGTGTTTTTGGTTAAATAAGGAAAAGCTTAAATTGTGGGATTTTGTTGCTTTTAGTACTTCTTCAAATTCTTTTTGTAGGGCAAAAACAGTCCTTAAGGGTAAGTCAAAACAATTTGTCTTTATTTTTTTGATTAAGAGTGAATGATTAGCGGCCAGAATGCATGTAATACAATATATTTTCCAAAGATTTTACTCCAGGTCCATCATTTCGGACAAAGAAAATTTTAGGGATTTTTCCCTTTGCTGGCTTTCATTACTGATCAACTGACGGTGTTGGAGACGGTGAAGACTGAACATGACTAATCCATTCTAAATCTCTTTCCAAGCAGAAGAGCAGCCCCCCCGAGATCTCATAAAACTTTAGGCAGAAAACCCCCCTCTGCTACGTGGGTGAGTGACAAAGGCGCATAAGTTTACCATCCTCCGCAGCTCTCTACCTTCACAGGAGGGAGCCGAGTCAGCAGTGACTGACCCCCAGAGCACATTTGAAGAAACAGGACAGGAGAGAGGGGGAGGTTGAGCAACTGAAGAAAAACAATTCTTTACCCTGCTGAAATGATTCACACAGGATAAAAGGTGTTTTAAAAAAGAAAAGGAAACTAACATGAATTTTGACTTTTGATGCCCTCAGAGACAGCAGTAATGACGTGTCATGCTCAGCCATTCGGAGGCCAAAACAGGAGGACGGGTGGAAAAATCCTGGGAGAAGCAGGCCACCCAGGGGAACCCAGCAGCAGTTGGAAATGGCATCTATGGCGCTCTGAACCCTGACAGCCCACAACGAGGTGCCCAACAGCAGAATGTACAGACCAAGAGGCAGAGGGTCTGGAGGAAAAATGAACAGTACCCATGACCACTCCAAGCCCTCCTCCACCGTGGCGAGGACCACAGGGCAAGTCGGACAACACCACTTGATGCAGGAGCCATTGTCTTTTTCAAGCTCAAAGGTAACCACTGATGAGTCTACTGGACACTCTACCTGCTCTGACAAATGAACAGATGACTCCTCAAAACCTGCAAAAGACCATCCGACTGACTTTTGACCAGATGGTGGAACATTCATGCGTGCATTCACCAAACACGCCTGTGAATCTGTTGGGATGGGACAGTCTTGTCAAAACAGGAGACAGCAGACTGGATGCCATGCCGGACACCACAGCCGACCCCCACTGCAGACATGTAAAGGGCCCTGAAACGCCAGGTGGTTTCGTTAATTTCAGGTTTGAAGCCTGGACTCCTGTGTTTGAAGCCTCCGAATGGTCTGACCTGTACACTCCATTATGACAGAGAGCATGATTAACAGTAAGAAGTATTTCAGCAGGTAGAAGACCACACGTGGCATTTGAACTACACTGACATATATTAACCCTGAGGGCGAGCGGCTTATTGTGCATTCATACACTCACAAATGCAATGATACTAGCTGTCAGACACAGCTGTATCTCACATAGGATTAGACTAAGCAGGACATTAACAACACATTGGTTAAATTGTGTTTTTTCAGGTGTTCACTCTCCTCCCTCAATAAAAATGTACAGGTTAATTTTGCCGTTCAACAACCGAGCAGAGAGGAGACGGCTCATGAAGATGCAGAGGTGATGTTAAAACGCTCTCTGATGCTTCATGGTCCACAGGTTCAGTTGATGTTGGTTCATTCTTCATCGTCCCCCCGGTGGTGATTCAGGTAACTGCAGGAGCACAGGTTTTTAGATCTCAGTGCAGCTGAGTGACTGATGCAGATGAAGGGAGGAAGGAAACTCAGTCTGGGCTGTAGAACTATAGTGTCATTGAATATTCGTATTCTTCATGGTGTACTTCTTTGAAACCGGTTTTAAAAGTAGATGGATTGCATATGATTTAAGCTAATGTTAATTTGAGTTGATGACGTCACCATTATTATAAAACCTATCCGTCCCTGATCCATATTGCATGCTGTCACCTTTAACCTCACAAGGTGTGTTGTTTGTTGCTATTGACTTAGCACACGTTTTCTTTTAATGGAATCATTACATAAAAATAGCAGACCATTGTTCGCATTATAGTACAGAGGGGTTCATAAAATCCTTCTTGCATTTTTGATCACTGTTTAAAGTCTCTCTGACAGAACATTATGCTATAAGAGGTTTGTGTTTTGCTAATACAGGTTGATGACATCTGCCTGCAATTAATGAAAGATCTTCTGTTGCAGTTGTATTATTTCTTCTTGTGACCTTGCCTTTTACAGGAACGTGGACAGGACGCCTCTTCACCTTATCGGTGCACCAAACTGTTTATTGTTTTTATGTTCTTGCTTTACATTTAATTCGTTTTATGTGTTTGTCCTGGAGCTTAGCCCCAGGCCAAGAGAGGGAGGTAGACAAAAGAGGTCTTAATGATTAAAAGAAGGACATTATTTTATTATCGTTTAAATGTATTTGTTTAGAAAGAATGTTTTAATAGTAACACAGATTGACCATTTTTAAAATTTTAAAGCTTTGTGTGTCTGTTCATCTGATTTTCTCTCATCCACAGCAAGGATGAGTAGGTTCTACGACTGGGTCATTAGACAACAGCCCATAATAAACTTCTTTCTTTTTCTTGAATTTGTATTTTCCCCACTTGTGTTCTTCATAAAACAGCACGAGGGGAAGCAGACCTTTGAGAAGAGAAATGTGGTGGACCTTTTCCATCATATTTTTTCTCTTACTGCGCATGCGTAAATTGATTCTTGTCTCATTGTCTTTTGTGTTTTATTGTTTTTTATTTTTTAATTTCCGGACCCTAACACTAACAAAAACTTAGACCCACAGCAGAATCATCTTGGCAGAACAGTACCACAGCAGTGGACACCCAAAGTCCTTTTGCAGCCGTTCTGTTGTATCAGATGTGTCACATCTCTAATAACAGGCTTTTTGAGAAGTCCATAGGAGGCCAGGTCCCAGCTTGCCAGAGCTTGTGGGACATGCAGAAGGAGGACGCGAGTGTTCGAGGCCCGGAATGACCTTTTTTGGACTTTGTTACATTTTACAAAATTGCTTGCTGTTATGTTTGACAATTTTCTTTTCTCTTTTCATCGTCTGTGTGATTTTGTTCTGCTTTAACATTTCTCAATTCCCCTCCTTAATTCCAGGTGTTCCTTTTTCTTACAGGAAGTGCTATTTTATTGTCTTTATCTTTTACTTTTTAGAATAATTTGAATTTTTATTTGTGCATTTTCTTTATTTACTATTTTTTGTCTTGTTCTTTGTAAACGCCAATGTGCCAAAGATCCAATGAAGCATGAGTGTCCTTAGGGACGGTCGCCGATGGGGCTCGGGGCCTTAGCGAGCATTTTTCCTGTCCAACTGAATGTTTCTTAAAGATCATTAATGCAAGCTCCACAGGTTTTTCGCTGCTAAACTCATAAACGGATCATCAACACCTTTGAAAGGCACATTGGTTCTGTTTATATATTGTGAGGGCTCGAGAACACAGCTGTTTTGATGGCATGATGTGATGATGTGTTTTTATTTTTGTGTGACCTCACTTCATGAGGTCAAGAGAGGGAAGCTGAAGGAATTTATATTTTTTGGTAAATTCATTAGGGTTTGCAGTCTTAAATTTTATTACATTGAAGATAAGTCATTTGCTGAAGTGTGTGCTTTTACATCCTTAAAACCTCGAAGAAGCTTCTTTAAGTTGTGAGAGGTTTCAGGAATGCAGCTCCAACCTCCAACCCCCTTCAGGAGAAAACAGTCTTTGATCTTCTAAGACCATCTGGAAGCCTTAACTGTAGATCTGACATGGACCAGAATTAAATTGTCTCCAGGATTCAATTTAAATCATGGGAAACCGTGGAGGTGTCAACTCACATGAGAAGGACAAAGAGTTGGGACTGATTGCCTGCGGAGAGGGATCCGGGCGACTCTGCTGGACCCCCATGGGGACACAGTTGGTGGTCGGACAGATGTCCGTCTTTGAAATAACCCCCCTGGACGTTTGAAGCAGGAAGCTAGGACCAAATGGTGTAACTCCTAACATGGGCTGAAGGAAGTAGGCAGGCTCCTCTGTCAGCCAATCTCCAGCGACCAGAGGCGGAGATTCGGCGGCCATCTTGCTCCCGGGGGAGGATGTTCTGACCACATGCTTAAAAGTCTGAACTCAAGGAATTTTCCGGTGTCTCCAGACAAGCTGCATGTGAATTCGGAATGTAACCTCTTGCGTATTGCAGGCCTTGATTTTGGACACCCAGATCGATCTGTTTTTTACTCTGTTTTTAGAAATATTGTTAGGGAATAAATTTGTTAAACTTAATCCGGCCGAATCCCGTGGTTTTCTTCTTCTCGACTTTATTGAACATGCAACAAGGAAAGTAATCTCAAAGCGACAGATTATATTTTTCCAACAGTACATAAGAATAGGACGGCCTCCAATAACACCATGGCCTGCCTTTGCTCTTATCTTGTGTGAATTCCAGGTCCTCACGACTTCATCCAGTTCATCCTTTAACAAAAAAAAAAAAAAGGCATTGTATATAACTACCGTATGCGTTAAACAACACACAATCCAATCACGATAATACATAGGAACGTATGATTTACTGATATAATGCCACGGCGCAATGATATTAGTTAAAAATGAACAGGCAGTTTGTTAGTGGGCGCTCTCCGACCCACATTTAAGTGGCAGATAGATGTTTAAAATGCTTTTACTTTTACAAATTAGCCAAAGCATATATTACAAAATTATATTCTTCACTTGCTCAGTAAGATTTTATGCTCCTCTCCTCGATATGTTTAATATATAGTATATATGTTTATGTTCTGCCCTCACTGGAACTATGGTGTGATGTCTAGCTTGATAACAACAGGTTCCTCAACAAACATCCAGACAGCTTGATCTTTTTGGACATTTATGAAAAACACTGTGAAACTGAAATACAGAAATACAAATCTATACATTAATAAAATGGAATGTGATGTGTTATTTATCATATAAAGTATTCATCTATACGTGTCTAAATACAACAGAAACTATAGAAATATGTACTAAAATTACTGGTATTCACGTACTTTTAACGGATTATTAGTATGGATGTTATTGTGGTGCACCCAAATATGTGTAACCACCATCCCCCATGGATGGATGGATACCTGGTTGAAAGTTCAGGGAAATGACAACCTTAAGTTTTGTATTACTCTGGGGAAGTTGATAGAAACTGTGAGATGATTTGTGTAATCTTAGGGTCAGTTTGTCGAAGTTTATTGTACCGGGGCGATTAACGGCTCAAGCAGCTGTAACAGCTCGCGGCGGAAGTCTCGCGAGCGTTCTCGTCGTTATCCCGAGAACACAGGGGTGCACGTTATATGTATTTTCTCTCAACAGAAAAAAAGAATGAAGCTTTTAAACCTTGAATCTTACTTTAAATTCTTTAAGGAGCCTCCTGATGTGATTAGATGTGTTGAACAGATCAAGAATGTATTGTCAGTAGTAAATCAATGAACACCTAACCAAATTGTAAATATGTTACAGAAATTGTATAAAGATGAAATCTGAGGAAAGAAACTAAGGAGTCTGTTATTCTTTCTCTGACATCTCGCCTTTGTTTTGCAGTTTTGCAGATTTTCTCATTGTTACTGTGGCCATCGTGCTCGAGGCCCGTAACATTATCATAACATTGAAAACGGCAAACGAACGCTAACACCGTTAACATCGCTACCTTACAAGCGTTTTACGTGGTGACATTCTTTTAACTGCTAAAACTGAACACTTATCATCTGAACATTAATTATTACATGACTCACAGACATACGTATTCCAGGGTCCAGACGAGAATGAAAAAGATGAATAACAACAACAGCTGGTCTGTGTTTACAGTTTCTATGGCAACTCTGAGACTATAACAGTGTTGCGCAACGGTTACTCTGTCAGCTTTCTAAAGGGGGCAGTACAGGTTATATTACGTTTTTAACTGTTTCATACAAAAATAAAAAAAGTTTGCCTACATTGTCTTGAGGAACACAGTGCTTACCTGAACAAGATTTAGGAAGCAGAATTGGATAAGACTTTTGTCTAAGAAGTCGCCGGAGAAATGTCCATCTCCTTGGAGAGTTTGGAAAAGGTTAATCCAAAATTGTGCGCTTTGTTTCCTCAAGATTCCCCACCACCACTCGATCCGCTGGTTTGCAGTACTGCGACCATTGAGGAAACTTCTGTGTAACGACTGAAGCCGTCAATGCAACCATTTATGGCAATGCCGTAGGGCTTCAGTTTGTCGTAAGAATTCACATGCCACAGAGCGTTGGGACCTTTGTTGTGGTAATGCCTGCGTTTCAGACGCTGCCTCCGCCCGAGTTCCACACCTTCGGGGTCAAATAGCTTGATCAGCTGCCTAACTGTATCTTGTGAAACCACGTATCCTCTCTGTATTGCACGCAATTGTAACCATCGATATCCTTGCATCTGTCCAGTACTGGTTATTTCTGTTTGCAGGAATGCGGCGACGTCTTCCAAGTTGGAGTGGTTTCTCCTCCTGAATAAACGCAGTTTCTGACACAACCTCTTCAAAGTACGAATACTTATTAAAACGGATGTTTATGTGCTAAAAGGGAAAGAATTTCTTTGTTGCTAAAGCCAACTCTGAAGTACAAAGCCACTAGCTCACTAACATTAGCCATAACACTGAATACTCCTGAAAGACTCGCAACCTTGCGACTTTAATCTCGAACTTTATTTCGACTTTTATCTCGACACGACAAGTTTTTTCTCGAAACTTTGTGTCAAGTTTTTTCTCGAAACTTTGTGTTGAGTTTTTTCTCGAAACTTTGTGTTGAGTTTTTTCTCGTCATGGCGAGATTAAAGTCGACATGAAGACTTTAATCTCGTCACATTGGTGTGACGGGGAACCAAGGAGGCACCCAGGTGCAGGAAGCTAGAGAAGCCAGTAAACCACAACGCTGCGACAATGACAGAGGGTTCAGAGCAACTTAAGAAGGGCACAGATCAGGAGCACATGAGAACCAGCTGTGAACACCTGAGAGCAGGGAGGGGAGGAGGGACCTCCAGGAGGAGTGCAGCTGAGCAGCAGGAGGCTTTCCTTGACAGTTGGCCCTAAAACTCCCTCGTAAAGTTCTTTATGTATTTTATCCCTGGTCATTTATTTTGAAAGCAGTTTATGTCTTAAATAACTTAAAGGAAAGTTCCTAGCTACTTGATTTTTTTTTTTCTGGGAGAATTTTATTTTTGTTTACACCACATATGCACTAAATGGTGTCATTTATTTTTAACAAAGACAATATAATTTGTTCACAGAATTAATATCTGATTAACAGCTATTTCTTTTAAATTAAGCAATGGCTGTGCTTTTGTTTTTCAAAAGTTAATAACAATGTGCCTGGAATCTACTTGACTTGTTCATTTTTTATATCGTTGTTTTATTGTTTACAGCAATTTTGTACTAAATAATGACACTGCTGCTCATGTTCACTATTGTTTAAACCAAATTTTACAGATATTTCCAAATAAAAATTGTCATATTTTGTCAAAGACAGAGTATTACTGATTTCAGCAATGTTACACAAAAGTCTGTTATTCATTACACCAAATAGGACACAAGTTGTTTATTATCATTGTGTTTAAAAAATAAATGGGGAAATATTTTCCAAAAAACAGTTTTTCAAGTTCTTCTTTCTTAAAGTTTGATATATCGTGAGTTGTTAGAGACAAGATATATCGATTATCACAATATTGCCATATCGTGATAGTATCGTTATCGTGAGCAATGTATCGCAAATCGTATCGTGTCGTGGGGTACCCAGTGATTCCCAGCCCTAATTTAATCCAGGTTTGAGCAGTCCAGGTCCAGCAGTTTTTGCACAGGACCTAGTCTAAGGTGGACTCAGTGCATAAAATGCGATAAAGATCAACCTATTTCACATTTTCTCAAATCAGAGGAAGGTTTCACAAATCAGAAACTGTGTTTAATGTGTTCTTTGCTATCTAAATTATAATTTAATCCAGGTTTGAGCAGTCCAGGTCCAGCGGTTTTTGAACAGGACCGGGTTTTAGGTGATCATAGCGCGAAAAATACAGCAGAATGTTCCTTTAGTGCCCTCGCGCATCGGAAGCTGTGAATCGGAAGCCAACTTCAGGGTCGTGCCACAGAGCAGAACAAATTCCTGACTGACTACATTATCATTGCATAATGTACAAATGAACAAAAACATATATACAAATAATTTGGAAAAAAAGCTTGGTTGGAAGATTTGGAAAATTAAATTAAAATGTTTCTATATGTTCATGGTTTTTTGTTTTTCTTTAGTTTTTTTTCTAACTTGTTCTGTCCAACAGCTGAGCAAACACATTAGAGCTGAAAGCCTTTTGTGTTGGACAGGTTTTACTATCACAAAAAGAGGTTATAGAACTTTAGAAGCCAGAGTGTAGATTAGTATAAACCCCCTTTTGTTGTATTATTTTGTTTATTTATTTGTTATGTATATAATATATATTTTATATTTGTTCATTTGTTTTTATGTTTAGCGTGTGTGGGGAGGGAGAGGGAAAGAAAGTGTGTGTGGGGGGGGGGGGGTGGAAGAGAGTAAAAGGAAGAAAGGTGAAAAGGTGGGGGATACAAGCACTGATCTGAATAAGTTATTATTTTAAGCTGTAACAATTATACCAGATCTGGTGGAAAGACAAATCATCAAAGGTGAAAATCTGACACTAAGATGAGTGGAAAACACGTGTCCATCAATACACTGTGAGTTAGGAGGAGGGATGAAGCAGATGAAGCAGTGTGGCAGTGTGCACGTGCACGTGGGGGTGGAGATACATGCATGCTGCCGAAGTGAACCGTGTGTTCATAAGGGGGAGCCAGATCCTACCCAGCCAGACCAGCCAGACCAGCCAGACCAGGAGAGGGGAGGAGAGACCCCCAGGCTAGGAGCCCCCCCATCATCTGGACCCAGGCAGCCCGGGAGGGGGGGAAGAGGGGACCGCCCACCCAACCAGCTAGGCGCAGAGAACGCCCCCCTACAGGGGCCCCCCCAATGCCCAGAGGCATAAGCAAACCCGGTGTCCGGCCCCCAGGCCACAGGCCAGGAGCGCTTAGCCGTACCAGGCGGCAGCCATGGGGGCCACCGTGCGCCGGACACCGAGACAAGGGCCAAGGACGAAGCCAGGGCCCACAGAACCCATGAGTCGCCCACCACCCAACCGGCGCCCCGTCTCCGCAAGCCAGCCCCGGCACGCGACCTGAGCAACCCAGAGATCGCCGCACACCCACAGCCACCCCCCATAACCCTACACACTACAACCCCCCCGCCACAATACCTGAACCCCCCTCCCCAACCCTGTCAGTGCCCTCCCCTCTCTGTGATTGGGAGGGAAAGCCCCAGAGGGTCCCAGCGAGCCAGCCCCCAGGTCCATCCCACCCATGCACTCACACACACATACTCACAATCATCTGGTTCCCACCCCCCGCCGCCACGCAGTAACCCCCCCCAGCCGACCGACCCCCAGCGCCGTATGCCCGACCATCACCGCAGTCGACAGGATACCCATAAGCCCGGCAGCCCCAATTTGTTGTTCATAGTTTTAAGTGTTCTTTCTTTCTTTTAAAGCTGAGGTTGCAAGACTATTTGCCACTTACAGACCAAGATCTTCCTGAACATAATTGTCATCTTTGACCTCACCATCTCCCAAGAAGAAACCCTACTGCTTCACTTACACACACTCATTCTTCTGCTTGAGTGATCACTTGTCAGACACAGTGTCATCCAAAACACCCAAGTTTGAATTAACCGCAGCTGGACTTGGGGAGAAACAGATTTCTTTTCAAGGTATTTTGGCAGTTGAGCTGCTAAACCTAGGTTGGAAATTATCAACAGAAATATATTTGACTTATTTTATTATTTGGGGGATGCATTTATTTTGCAGCAAGGGATGATGATCCACAAATTTTCAAATCAACTATTGAGGAGACATTCCCTCAGCTGAAAGACACAGGAGGGTTTGAACTGCTGCGAATCTCTGGCACAACCAGAAGCCGTAACCTGGGCTTGATCCCATGTCCAGACACTGGATATACAGTGAGATATATCCGCAGCCCCACATGTGGAATTGGACAGGCAATAATTTATATAAGATCTCTGCAGAAAAGTATTCCTGTGGACGATGTGAGTAATAAATTGGGTTACAAATGGTTATATCTTTCTTAATGTGTTGGTTTTATGTAGTTGAGTGGCAAGTAACAGGGCAGCTACAATTTTATGATAAAAAAAAATGTCAGAGACATCAAATCTATCAGTATTTTCATTCACCAAATCAACTAGTTGCATTGACAAACCATTCACATTCAAATTGCTTTTGTAATAATCAGAGGATAATTTCTTTTCTCTTTTTGCAGGGCTCCTTTATACTCCAGCAACAAGGGCCACTCACAAAATGTCTGAGTTGTCACACAGACATTCCTTTGAATATAATAAAAAAAACCACATTTTCAACTGCAGAAGGTAGACACATTTTGTTTCAATTTTTTATTAAAGCATTTGTAAAAAATAAAATGTATTATATATATATATATATATATATATATATATATATATATATAATATATACTGTATGTATATCTGAACGTTAAAACCTTTTGTTCATTCTCATCACAGTCCATTGAGTGAGACAGCACCTCGGTTGGAAACAGATTACCTGGGTTAGGCAGAATAATAATTCCATGATAGGGATAGAGGTGCCATCCTGTAGCTACAGCAATGCCCAGAATATTTGCAACGAAGCAGAAGAATCAGATGTTACCATTTTGGATTCTGACATTGTGCCAGTTAGAGCAGTGCATTCTTCAGATGAAATGGTACTGCTGCAGCAAGCAGCAACTCAACCAGAAGCAGAAAAGTCAAGTGCAGGGGAAGCACCAGATAACTGAAACACAAAATGTAGCTAGGGAAATATTCTGTAAACTACTTGGCTCAGTATACACAACTAGTGATGAAATAATTGTGCTTATTAATTTTAGTTATCTACTCAAATGCCTGTCTTTCAGAGTGGAAATGTGAACCAGATGGAACTGAACCTGCCAGTCTCTACAAGTCCAACCTACTGTCACCGCATGAGACCAGGAAGGCAGTTGTCCTGCAAATGGATTTGAGGGAAAGTACTGAGGATCAAGAGAGATCCCTTCTCTCCTTTTACAAAGTCCCAAAGGTAGAGTGGGCAAGCCCTGTCTTCTGCAAACTGCAAGGTAATGTCACCAAAATGAAAAATAATAAGTAGATGGAGATATGTTTAATTTTTTGTTGATTTAATCTTTATTTATCCAGGGGATGCTGCTGTTGGGGAAGGGGTGAAGAGTTTGGCTTTCATTTGAACTTTGGTATCTATTTTACTGGGCCCAGCGGTGCTCTCTCTGCGCGGGGAGGAGGTTCACATTACACCTGAGCCGGGGGTGTTCGTGTCCCTGGGGGGTGGGTTCTGGTCCTTGCCCCTGAGTGCTGGGCCCCGCCAAATTTCCAACTGTGGCCGAGGCTGGTCGGCCATGTTTACAACACCCCTTGTGGGCCCCCTTTTTCCCCGAGGTGCCCCCTCCAGGGCGGGGGCGGCGGGAACCTGCCTTGCTCCTCCCTGGACCAACCGTGGGCCGGGTGGGTTGCTGCCTGGAGTGCGGAGCGGGTCTCCCTTGGGTGGTCCTGGCTTGTACCTGGGGTTTGGGGCGGGGGGATGCCAGGAACTCCTGGGTGGTGATGGGGTGCTCGTCTGGGGCTGTGGGCGTCCTTCTCCGGTGGAGCCCTGCGCTGGGCTCTCCCGGCGCGGCAGGGGGGCTGCTCTCCTGGTTGGGCTGGGGCGGCGCTCTCTTTCCCCCCGTGCCTCCCTGCTCCCTGGCTCTGGGGGCGTCGTGGCGGTCCTGCTGGCCCTGGCCTGGGTGGCGGATTTGGTCACCCGGGGGGCGGTTGTTCCCTGCCTGCTCCCGTGTGGCGTTGGGGGGTTCCAGCTGCCGCTGCTGCTGCGGCGGGGGTCTTGGGGTGGGGATGGCTGGCACTCTCCCTCCTTCTTTTCACATTCCACCATCCATTTTGGAAGAACATAAACACTCACCTGAGCACAGGTGTTAGCTCACCTTTGCACTAACAGTTTGCATGACTGAATGACTGAAATATTTCACACTAGTTGGTTTTAAGGCATAAGTATGCGTGTGTGAACACTATCTGTTTTGTGTACATGTTAACATGTGGACATTTTTGCAGCTAGCAGGTGTGTTTATAACATTTGAGTGTGTGTGTGTGGACAGGCCCCGCCCTTTTTGTACTACATTTGAACCTTACCCTAATGATAAAGAACCAGTAAACTTGTTGCTTTGTGCTGCTTCATGGTCTTATCCCCCCTCCCCTCCTATTATAAACCTCCTACCCCCCCCCCCCCCCCCCCCCCCTCTAACATCCCTCTCTCTTCTTCCCTTCTTTCCTTTTCCGTCCGGTCCAACACCAAAGATTTTCAAACATGATTAAAATTAATAAAGTTTGGCCTCAATTACTAAAGGGGTTTATTCAGTCATGCCTTTGGTTGACTAATTAATAACCCCTCTTGTTAAAGTAAAATATGTCCAACACAAGACGCCCTCAGTTCTCAACTGCCTGCCCAGCTGTTGGACAGGACAAGTTAAAAAAAAAGAAAAAAAAACAATAAAAAGCTGTGATTTTGGTATTAAGCATACCTATCCAACTGCTACTAAACACAAATCTCTAATCAGCCAATCACATGGCAACAACTCAATACATTTAGGAATGTGGAAATGGTAGCGGCTGGGTAGCTCGGTTGGTAAGGTGGCAAGCTACCATGCAGGAAACCAGGGTTCGATTCCCGGAGGGGAATGAGCAATGGTACTGGGGGCAATTACCATATCAATGGCGAGCAGTGAGGGTCCTTAGGCAAGACCCTTAACGCTACTGCCTCCCGAGCGCGGTTTCGACTGCAGGTCACCACTCCCCAAGGGGATGGGTCAAATGCGGAGAAAGAATTTCCCTTCGTGGGATAAAATACAGTGTATAAAAAAAAAGAAAAAAAAAAGACAATCTGTTGCAGTTCAAACTGATCGTCAGAATGGAGAAGAAAGGTGATTGAAGTGACTTTGAACAGGACAAGATTATTGGTGCCACACAGGTTGGTCTGAGTGTTTCAGAAAATGTAGATAAACTGGGATTTTCAACCACTATCAGGATTAAACTAACAGGAGACAATAGTATTCAACAATTCATGTCTCTGCAGGTAAACGACAAATTTAGTGTTACTGTTTAGATTAATTTTTGATGAATTACAACATACTAGATCAGGGGTCGGCAACCCAAAATGTTGAAAGAGCCAAATTGGACGAAAAAAAGAAAAAACAATTATGTCTGGAGCCGCAAAATATTAAAAGCCCTATTTAAGCCTTATAATGAAAGCAACACATGCGATATGTATCTATATTAGCTATATTAGCCTACTATCAAAATGACTAAGTTACTACAAATACATAATGAACATTATTAACGATTAAATGTTTATTTGTGCATTCTGCGGAGAACGACGCATCACTTGCGCAAGTTTAACTTCATTACAATATCAATGAATTACCGTAAATTCCGGACTACAAAGCGCACCCGATTACAAGCCGCACCCACCCATATTCACGTGTTTGACTGCTTTTATACATACACAAGCCGCGTCAGAGTACAAGCCGCGCATGTGATAGCCGATATTGTCATCCTGACAGACCACGCCCAGCATCCCAGAGTGTGTGCAATTCATTAGCACATTGTGGGTGGTGCCAATTTTGCCTCTGGGTCACGTATTTAAGTGTATCGACATCTGACAAACAGCATGGAGCTCTATTCTGTTCACAAGTCCCTCAGTTATGGTGTTTTTATTTCATTTTTTTTTTTTACTTATTGACAATCTAGGTATCTAACATAAAATTACAAACAGTAACCATATAATCAACATTACATCCCTCAGTTATAATGAGGAAATTTACATCCGCGATTCCACATTTCCCATGAGTCTTAGGGGCTAAAGGCGGGGCCAACGCCCGGCTCGCCATTCTGTTGTACGTGTTTAAGAATTAGCAGCAGTGCATGGAGGGGTGAACGGGAAAAGCTCTCCTTCCGCTTGTGTCGCAGCAGCGTTATGGGAGTAACAGGACTGGTTAGAAAACACAACGGTAAAATAAAGCAGCGGCGACTGAAAAGCGCGCGCCTCAGCGCGATACGCGCGCCTCAGTGCGGCGCGTGCGTCAGAATTCAGAAGCCTCTGCACTCCGCGGACGCCTCTGCGCTCCACTCCTGCCCCGCGCGCTCCTTGTCTCCCCTTCCTATCTACTCCGACACCTCTGGCCAGGGCGGCTTCAAGGAAGAGCACTTCGTCCCCGTTGCGCCGGTGGATGGAGCAAATCGTTTCTGTGCAAAGCAATCGGACTTAATACTGTACGTTTTGTGTATGAGGGGCGGATGCGTTGTTACGTGTGGGAGCCATCAGACTGCCATCGGCCCCGCAGCTCAATCAGCAGGAGAAGATGTCTCCAGCTCACACGGAGGCTGTGAGTTTTTCAAAGCAAAATTCCGCTTTTACGGTTGCCTTAGAAACCGTAAATGGAGTGTAAATTCACTCCATGCGCTGTTCTCTCCGTCACGCAGCAAACCGGCTTTTCCAAACCCGTTGGTGACGGTGGACTTTTTTACGCTGCTTTTAACGATTGCTTTTAACTTGAAAGCTTCATCATATTGTAGCGGCGATCACGTGCACGTTGGGTCTAATGGCCCCAAAGGATTCTGGGATGCGGCCGGGCATGCGTGTTTCGTTTTGTTGAACCATGACTGAAGTGTCTAAGACCTGAAGTCAAGTCCATGCTGTTTGGCTGCTTAGAGGTGTGTTGAATAAAAATGCCTCGTGCTTGATGTTAGATAGAGAATTCAAACTACTCACTGAGTTCGTAAATACGTACATGGCGGCCGCCAATTAAAACCATAAATTAGCCGCGTCACTGAAAAAGCCGCAGGGCTGTAAGCGCAGGAAAAAAGTAGCGGCTTGTAGTCCGGAAATTACGGTATGTTTCATTGCTTTGATAAAATTAAAGAAATGTACTCTAATGAAGAAATCCGATTTTTGATGTCATTTTTATTTTTTAGGATTCGAACACAAAACAATAAAATGGAACGTGCGTGCCCCATGACAGTCAGCTGCGCTCGAATGACAAAACAGCTTCAAGCATTTGCGGCGCCTGCAGACTTTCATTCAGCTCTTTTAGGTGGCTTGTCACAGTCATTTCCACCAGTATCGGTATCTTCCAGTTGCGGGTAGTTCAGATGTTTGCTTTTCAGGAATGTTTTCACGTGTTCGAAAAAGACGACAAAGTGGCGCAAAACATCACCCCGGCCCCAGCCATCGGACTTTGTTGTGTAGCAGGAGATCAGAATATTTGCTTTCAACTTCATCAAGCAATGCACAGAACTGACGGTGGTTCCATGTACATCAGCCACCTGTTTAGCGGTCTGCTAAAAGTTTAAAAAAAAAATCCCTGCTTGTAGAAACGTGTGTCGTAAGCTATGACGCAAATCTCCGTTGACAGAAATGTTGAAGTTTAATATTGTAATGACCCAGCCGGACCGTCACCTAAGCGGAGTAGCAGCAGCCAAACCGCATATCAAATAGCTTCTTTGGAGAGCTGTCCGTGCCTCACACACAGCACAACTCCGGACAGTCTCGTGTACACGTGTAATGTTTACTAATTTTGGTAATTTAATTTGACCCTACATTAAATTCTTACTTGTTTGGAACAAAACACAGACTCTTCACCTGCTCTTGACCTTGTGGCCAAATTCAATTCAATTCAATTTTATTTGCATAGCCCAAATCCACAACAACAGTCGTCTCGATGGGCTTCGTATCGGTAACTGAAAAAGTAAAATATAAAGTCAAAAAGGATCATGAATACATAGAATTCAATAGGAAATCAGAAGCACAGACTGCATGCACATTTGTACATCATTTGATTTGGGCTATAAGAAAACAACACAGCTCAAAGGCAAATAACTAATCAGATTCAGGCTAATCTAAAACTATAAATGAAAGATGCATTTCCTGGACTAAAACTTGAAAGTTTTTTTTAAAAAAAACCACTGTGCTTAAGTAGAAAACAATTAAATAATTGTGAACTCACCTTAAGCCTTCTTTCAGCATTCTCCTCCGAACAGCGCTTTCAGACATGGCTAACATGCTAGCAATAGCTTTGGTGGTCATTCCACAGAGAACGAGAGTCCTGAGGGTTTCCACGGGAACTTCAAGACGTGGACGACCGGTGCTTCAAGAAAGCTCCTCCGTAGTGCAGTCCAAGCGAACCCGGTGCTCAATTGCTCTTAAACTGGCAAAAACTGAGTCGTCAATGTCTGCATCTTCTGCAGCAACTATCAAGCTGAGCATTTCAAAAATGTCATCTAAACGACTCAAAATAGCGTCTGTCAACAGATTGTTTCCCTCCATTTGATCGGCTAATGTCAACAAAGTCCTGCGGATGTTGCCGGAATATGCCATCTTTGTAACTGGTACACCGCACAGAGCTGGTATCAGGAATATGAGTCGATTTCCATAGATGAGCCAATGAACGTTTAGATCCCACCCACTTTCACTGAATGACAGACAGACCCATACTGCTGAAAAAGCTCTTCATGAAATAAATCAGCCATTCTGAAAAACAGCAACATGAAATAAAAACAAAGCTACTTTGGAAAATATTGATTTTGAAATTCGAGTTCCTGAAAAAAGCCATAGAGTTATAATAATATTCAACATGGTTAAAATGAATATTTTAAAATACTGTTTTAAAATAATGGACAGGTTTTTTTAAAGAAAAATTAAATATATTTAATAATTAATGGCTAATTTAAAATATGTGTGCAGGTTTTTCACAATTTCATGATCTTTTTATATATTTATGAGAGATTTATTGGTTGATTGTGTATTTGCATGAGGTCATATTTATTTGTTTAATTAAACATTTATTTATTTAATTATGAACAGAATAGGACTCAATAGTCTTGAGCTGCATCACATTTCAAATCATTGTTCTCTTTCAGCAGTTGTCACAGTGGTGCACTGACATCCGATAGATGTGATGCAAACCGGGCCAGGTATGTGAAAATACCGAGAACTGTTTCCAACTCTATCCTTGGGATAGGAATGCCGTAGGACTCCATTTTACAACAGGGTTGACGGAAAATTCTAATTCTGACACCATGTAATGTTACAAAAGTGGTTTATATGAACGTATTCAAAGAGTAACGAACAACCCTGATTGTAAAAGCAAAGCATGTCCATCACAAGAGGCTCTCGGGTGCAGTGTGTCTGTTCAATTCAATTCAATTCAATTCAATTTTATTTGTATAGCCCAAAATCACAACAACAGTCGTCTCGATGGGCTTCGAAGTAAGACATGAACTCAAAAGGATCACGAATACAAAGAGTTCAATAGAAAAATACTAAAATGAACTAACAAACTGACTAAGCTATACTGGCATCCCTGCCCTTAGACCCCCCTTCGCGGTAAGGAAAAACTCCCAAAAAAACCGGATTCCGGAAAAAACGAAGAAACCTCAGGGGTGCCCACATGAAGGAGGGATCCTCCCCCAGGACGGACCGGCGATTTACCAGAAATCTTAGAGACGAATTAACTTATCTAAATCTACAACTACATATATAAAAGTCCAGCAGACGAGCCTCATCCAGCCGTGGTTGTGGGGACAGTCAAAGGCGCGAGTCGAGCCGGAGATGAGCCAGAGGCAGGATCCACAGCCAGGTGTAGGAGCAGGAGCAGAGGCGAGGTAAACGGTCAGGAACTGGAGCACGGATGAGCCAACAGGAGTCTGGAAGCACTCCCACTCCCCAGGAGGGGAGAGGAAAAGAGGGACAATACATGAATCGCACTGCACCAAACAGAGGCATGGAGAACTAAATGATAAATTATGATCAAGAATAGAGGAGAGGAAGGGTAGAAGTAAAAACAGGAAAGAGGACAGAACCCCAGTGCACCATAGTTACCCCAGCTTCAACTTCTAGCAGCCTTTTAAAAGAAATAGTTATTATTAAGTTTAATTTAAACAAATTAACATTAAGTTAAATAATCTCTGAATACTAACTAGTCTGACAATAAGCCTGTCCAAAGAGGAATGTTTTCAGTCTAACTTTGAATGTAGAAACTGAGTCGTCCTCTCTTACATGAGCTGGGAGTTTATTCCATAAGACAGGGGCTTGGTGGCTAAACGCTCTACCTCCAACCGTACTTTTACTAATTATAGGAACCACAAGCAGTCCTGCATTTTGCGAGCGAAGTGTTCTCATTGGATGGTAAGGGACTATGAGGTCCTTAATATAGGACGGGGCCATACCATGTAAGGCCTTATAGGTTAACAGGAGGATCTTGAACTTGATTCTATAATCAACTGGGAGCCAATGGAGCGAAACTAACACAGGAGTGATGTGATCTCTTCTGCTGGTTCCAGCTAACAATCTAGCTGCTGCGTTCTGAACAAGCTGGAGACTTCTTAAGGAACTCTTAGGACACGCTGCTAACAAGGAGTTACAGTAATCCAGCCTCGACGTAACAAATGCATGGATGAGTTTTTCAGCATCACTCTTAGAAAGTAGATTTCTGATCTTAGCAATATTCCGCAGGTGAAAAAAGGCAGTTCTACATGCCTGAGATATGTGAGCCTTAAATGATAAATCCTGGTCAAGTAAAACCCCAAGGTTTCTAACTGTGGAATTGGGGGCTATACTTATGCCATCCAGGGAGACTATCTGAGCAGACAGAGCATCTCTGAGGTTTTTAGGACCAAGTATAATGACTTCAGTTTTTTCTGGGTTCAAGAGGAGGTAATTAATTGTCATCCAGGTCTTGATGTCTCTGATGCAGGCGTTCAGTTTCTCTATCTGGTCATTCTGGTCAGGCTTCATGGATAAATACAACTGTGTCAGCATTAGTTTTCACTGTCAGCATAACAGTGAAAACTAATGCTGTGTTTTCTGATTATGTTTCCTAGGGGTAGCATATAAAGCGTAAACAGGATCGGTCCCAAGACTGAGCCCTGTGGGACTCCATAGTTGACTCGAGTGCACTGAGAGGAATGGCCATTTACATTAACGAACTGATACCTATCGGACAGATAGGATTTAAACCACTGGAGGGCAGATCCTCTGATCCCTATGTCCTGCTCTAATCTATGGAGTAAAATACCGTGGTCGATAGTGTCAAAGGCTGCACTGAGGTCTAACAGGACCAGAATAGAAAGTAGTCCCTTTTCTGAGGCCAGTAATAAGTCATTAGAGACTCTAACTAGTGCAGTTTCCGTACTGTGGTGAGGTCTAAACCCCGACTGAAAGTCTTCAAAGTGGCTGTTGTCCTGTAGGTGGCAGTAAAGCTGCCTAACTACAACTCTTTCTAGGATTTTAGAAATAAAGGGCAGGTTTGATATCGGTCTATAGTTGGCCAAGATGCTAGGATCCAAACTGGGCTTTTTCAGAAGAGGTTTAACAACTGCATATTTAAAGGACTGTGGCACGTAACCCGTTTCCAGAGAGGTATTTATCATTGTTAATATGGAATCATTAATTAGGGGAAAAGTTTCTTTAAAAAGTCTAGTGGGAATTGGGTCTAACAGACACGTTGAGGATTTGAAGGACGTAATAATTGATGTTATTTCCACTTGATCCACAATAGTGAAGCAGTCTAATGTTACAGAGGTTTCTATGGATGCCTCCATTTCTACCGCTTCAGCCTGCTCTGGGCTGATAGTAGGAATAACTTGATTTAACTTATGTCTAATATTTGAGATTTTACTATCGAAAAATGTAAGAAAATCATCAGAGCTGAGAGAAACAGGAACATGTGGTTCTACTGAGCTCTGACTGCGAGTTAATTTAGCTATAGTGCTAAAAAGAAATCTTGGATTGTTTCCATTCTCTGATTTTAAGGTTGAATAGTATTGGCTTCTAGCTCTACGCAGAGCTTTTTTATAATTTAATAGGCTATGTTTCCAGATATCCAGAGACTGCTCTGAACCTGAGCGGCGCCATTCTCTTTCCAACTTACGGGTTTCTTGTTTAATAGAACAAGTTTCAGCGTTTAACCACGGTGCTACTCGGTTTTGTCTAACGAACTTAGGTTTTAAGGGGGCAACAACATCGAGTGTACTCCCGAGGGCTTGTAAGGCATCATTAACAAAGTGGTCATTTATACTAGGACTGATGCTATGGGAGCTGGTCTCAGAGTATTTTCTCAGAATATCACTAAGTACTGGCTGAACTGTGTGTTTAAACTCAGACACAGAACGGTCAGTTAAGGTTCTTCTAAGCTGTTTCTTATTCACTGGGACAGAAGGATGTTCCAGTGTAAACTGGAAGGTAATCAGAAAGTGATCAGAAATGATGGGGTTAAGAGGAAGGACACTCAGCTGGCTGATCTCTATCCCATGGGTTAGAACAAGGTCCAGGGTGTGCTTATGACAGTGAGTGGGTTCATTCACACTTTGGATGAAACCAACATCATCTAATAAAGCTGCAAAAGCCTTTCCTAGACAGTCACTGGGGTCATCAACATGAATATTAAAATCCCCTAATATTATAATTTGATCAGAATCTAAGACAATAGTCGATAGGAAGTCGGAAAACTCAGTTAAAAATTCTGAATATAAATAATTATTAGTAAAACAGGTTTTCGAGTTTTCCTGTTTGGGTGACTTAAAGACAATATGATGCTTTCAAATGAATTATAAGCATTTTTAACTTTAGGGCTGAGAAGTAAGCTAGACTGTGATATTACTGCCAAACCACCTCCTTTCCCTGAAATCCTGGATTTCTGATAGTTAGCATAAGTGTGTGTGGGGGGGGGGGGGGGGTTGCTTCATTCAATCTAACATAGTCATCCTGTTGGAGCCAAGTTTCTGTTAAGGCTAAAAGACTAAGATTGTTATCAGTAATTAACTCATTGACTAAGAGGGACTTGGAGGAAATGGATCGAATGTTTAATAAACCGCATTTAATGACATCATAATTCTGCTTGTGAGAACTGCTGTCTGTCACTTTGAGGTTTCTATGACGCGCTCCTTTCATTTGTCTTTCAGCACATAAGCTAAAGCTCGGACCTGCTTGACTTTCCCTGCATGGGTTTTGCACCGGCACTAACCCTAAGGGAGGCTCAGAGGAGCGTTTTACACTGCTGCTCTGCGCCCGGGTCTCGTTTCTGGATTGTTCACTTGCCGGACAGTACAAAAAAAGACAAATGATACCTATTTGTTCATGAAATTTGATCAGTAAAAACTTTGTGGCAGTCTTCTTGTCTGCCAACAAAAAAAAACTGTCTGTCAGACGTCTTCCTGGATCATGAAAAGTTTGTGGCAATCTGGAAGTCTTGGTTCGATGAAACCAACAGGACGTCATCCGCAAATAGCAGAGACGGAATCCTGTGGCCCCCAAACGTCAATAATTTTCTTAGACTCTAGGTCTGTCTCTGTATTGTTTTTCTTTTAGCACACAAATTGTTATTTATGGTGTTATGGGGGCGCCCCTTTGGAGGGGAGCTACTCTTTTACTCTTGCCTCTCTGCTGCCCTCTATTGGTCTTCTCTTGTTGCCAGCAGGCTGCCGTTGTCTTTTTTACACAGGCGAACAGGATTATTTCCAGGGAACCTGACGCATCTGGAACTGATCTTCACCGATCCATGCAGTCTTTAAACCCTATTCATCCCTTCACTCCTCGCCCGTCCATCAACTATAAATGTCAGCAGGTCGAATGTGACTGCTTTCATAACTTGCTGATGGTGAATGAGGGACACCTGTGTGGGAGGGCGTGGTCACACACAGCAGGGAGTCTGTTCTTTTCTCATAGGAAACCAGTGCGCGGCCTGCGAGGGCAGAAGGAGGACTATTGGAACCAGCGTGTGGAATTCCTGACGCTTGGGCATGGCCTGCTGTCGGAGCCAGAGGCGCACGGCCCGTGACGCTTGGGTGCGACCAGCAAGGTGCAGGCAGGAGGAGAGCTTGGAGCCGGAGGTGCGAAATCCACAACGTAGAGGCGGCAAAGCACCGGCCACAGCCATCACGGGTCTCGGGGCGAGGACCAGCAAAACACTTAAGTGGAGGAGGAGAGAGACAGCATACCCCTGGGGAGGTCGTACACTGCCATTTGGAGATGCAGAGGGGTGAACGGGCCTCACCCCTCCTAAAATTCAGTGTGCCAGCTATACCCCGAGATTTGATGAACAGTCCATACCTCAGCCGCAAGTGGATTTTATTTGGGTTTTATAGGGATTGCCTTTTATTTATTTAGTGTTTTAGTGTTTATAAAACTATTTGTGGGTTTTTCTTGTTTTTCTTGCATTTATTTTTATTGGCTTGTAGTGCAGGCCGGCTCATGCGAAGAACTTAGGGGTGGGACGAACGTCAAGGTGGACACTTGGACTATAGCGTCACATGGACAACTCACCACCACCGTTCTCCTAAAGACTCTTCATGCGACGGCTTTAAATGTGTTTTATGTCATCCTAAATTTTTTAGGTTTTTATCTTTCCTGGTTTTAGATAATTGTATTAAAACCAGTTACCTACAAAGGCTTTGGCTGTCTCTGGAGCGACTGGCAAACTCCCCTGAGGATCCTTAAAATGTTGGGAGCTCTGGGGCTTCACCACCCCTCTGACATAAAGGTCGCCTCCGAATTTACCCTGGTCTTTCTGCTGTGTGTCTCTAATCTGTTCCATTGCATTGCATGAGGAGTGTCTCTCATGACCGTCAGTAAATTCACTTTGACTCTGTTGTGTCTCCAGACATTCTGGATACAAGTCAATTAATTGGTTCTGCTCTCTTCACTCATCCAAAACCTAAACAACCCCATGCACTCTCCTTCCTAACAGACTCTCCTGTTTCCAGTTTCTCTGCTTTTTGCTGCAAAATTTACATGGCCAGGCTACAATAACACAGGTGTCCATTTTTCCTCTGAACGACGGTAGTTTACTTTTAAAAGTACAAAAACATGGATGTTTTGACATAAAACATACATTTAACAAAACTCAGTGAGAAGGAGAGGGTTATTAACTTTATAAAAAAACGTTATCTCAAATAATCACCATTCCCACATATAACATATGGGGCGACAGTGGCTCAGGTGGTTGAGCGGGTCGTCCAATGATCGAAGGGTTGGCGGTTCAATCTCCGCTCCCACCAGCCAAAATGTTGTGTCCTTGGGCAAGACACTTCACCTTCCTTGCCTCCAGTGTGACTCCACTGGTGTGTGAATCTGCATGAATGATCCCGGTGATGGTCAGAGGGGCCGTAGGCGCGAACTGGCATCCACGCCTCCGTCAGTCTGCCCCAGGGCAGCTGTGGCTACAACCGTAGCTACCATCACCAAGTATGAATGAGGAGTGAATGAATAATGTGTCTTGAAAAGCGCAGATAAATCCAATCCATTATTATTATTATAAAAAAAGCATAAAAGGAACAAATAAATGTAATACACACAAAATAAAATAAAAGAACATAGATCCATCCAAATAGTTTAATACTTGTTAGGGATTCACATTAAGTTTATATGTCTGAACAAAACCAAGTAATTTCAAGCCATTCCTCTTTTTCACATAATTGAGTCATTGAAAATAAAAACAGATCTTTATGAAACGTAATAAAAAGTGATTTGGTCTTCAAGAATATATTTTTGTGAAAATAAAATTTTCCTTGTAATATCAGGTCATTAAGAACAATATATTCTGGTCTATTACAGTGACCAAAAATATAAACGCAACACTTTTGTTATTGCTCCCATTTTTTATGGTATGAACTCAAAGATGTGAAACATTTTCCACATACACAAAATAACCAGTTCTTTGAAATATTGTTCACAAATCTGTCTAAATCTGTGATAGTGAGCACTTCTCCTTTGCCAAGACAATCCATCCCACCTAACAGGTGTGCCATATCAAGATGCTGATTAGACAGCATGATTATTGCACAGGTGTGCCTTAGACTGGCCACAGGAAAAGGCCACTCTGAAATCTTCAGTTGTATCACACAGCACAATGCCACAGATGTTTCAAGTTTTGAGGGAGCGTGCAATTGGCATGCTGATAGCAGGAATGTCCACCAGAGCTCGTTGGAGAGGTGTTCTCTTCACGGATGAATCCCGGTTTACACTGTTCAGGGCAGATGGCAGACAGCGTTGTGTGGGTGATCGGTTTTCTGATGTCAATGTTGTGGATCGAGTAGCCCGTGGTGGTGGTGGGGTTATGGTATGGGCAGGCATATGTTATGGGCGAAGAACACAGGTGCATTTCATTGATGGCATTTTGAATGCACAGAGATACCGAGACGAGATCCTGGGGCCCATTGTTGTGCCGTACATCCAACAACATCAGCTCATGTTGCAGCGTGATAATGCACGGCCCCATGTTGCAAGGATCTGTACACAATTCTTGGAAGCTGGAAACATCCCAGTTCTTGCATGGCCAGCATACTCACCGGACATGTCACCCATTGAGCATGTTTGGGATGCTCTGGATCGGCGTATATTACACCGTGTTCCAGTTCCTGCCAATATCCAGCAACTTCGCACAGCCATTGAGGAAGAGTGGACCAACATTCCACAGGCCACAATAGACAACCTGATCAACTCTATGCGAAGGAGATGTGTCGCACTTCATGAGGCAAATGGTGGTCACACCAGATACTGACTGGTTGTCTGAGTCCCCTGACCCCCTCAATAAAACAAAACTGAAGATTTCAGAGTGGCCTTTTCTTGTGGCCAGTCTAAGGCACACCTGTGCAATAATCATGCTGTCTAATCAACATCTTGATATGGCACACCTGTGAGGTGGGATGGATTGTCTTGGCAAAGGAGACGTGCTCACTATCACAGATTTAGACAGATTTGTGAACAATATTTCAGAGAACTGGTTATTTTGTGTATGTGGAAAATGTTTCACATCTTTGAGTTCATACCATAAAAAATGGGAGCAATAACAAAAGTGTTGCGTTTATATTTTTTGTCAGTGTAGATGTTACCACCCTGAATAAAACATTTTTTGCATCTAAATGAACTGGCATTGCAATTTTGGAAGAATACCAAAAGCAGAACTCTTCCCAAAATGTTAAAGAATAAATGATCCTCCGTCTCAATGTCATTTAAACAAAAACTGCAGTCATTCTCTTCAAACCCAAAATGAAGTCTCAAAAATTCCTTGGAAGGGTAAACATCACTAATTATTTTAAAATGAATGTCTTTTATTTTTGGTTAAAAAAAAGAAGATTAAATGAAATTCGACCTTAATTCAATTACCTCTTCTTTAGAGAAGTGTTTAGAAATGTTTGAAGTGAACTTTGTTCAACAATAGATTTTGTGATCATTGGATCAACGTCTGAGGAAGAGCTTTGATCACAGCATCATCTTGTTTCCAATCAAATAATTGAAATTTAGAACTACAATTTTCAAACGTCAAAATATTTCCAGAATGATTCAGTAGATGCAGAACAGACCATATCCCTTTAGTCAGCCAGTTATTGTAAAACAAGGATTTGTTTCTTCGTAACACATAATGGCAGTTCCAGAGAGGCGTGGTGTGCCGACTAAAGTTGTGCTTATAGATTAGTTTCCAGTGCAGTAAAACTTGTTGATGAAAGGCAGAAAGTTTGATCGGCAGTTTCTTCAGGTCATAATCAGATTTCAGCAGAAAATTAATTTCACCCAACACCTTAATATTTTAGAGGGGAATTGAAACCAGAAACCTTTTTCGTTCTTTAAGAAGGATCTCAGCCAGTTGACTTTAATCTTCCCATTTAACATTCAACATCAATAGCTTTAAGTCTCCCTCCTCATAATCCGTTAACATCACACATTTTCTATGATGACGAGTTTTGAATTTCCAAATGAACTTAAAGTTAACTTGATTTATGTCTTTAATTGCAGATTTTTCTGAAGGATTAAGAACATTCTGGGTAGATTCATCTTGATAGAGATTCCATTTTTACTAGAAAAACTCTACCCAGAATAGAAATATCTCGATTGGACCACAAACTTAGGTCTAATTTACATTTATCTAGAGTTTTCAAAAAGTTTCGATCCTTCAGTGATTTGGTGTCTTTGTTATGTCAGGGGTGCCCAAACTTTTTTGCTCAAAGGGCCAAAATCTAAATGTGATCCCTGTCTGTGGTCCAAGTACAATCAGTTTTTTGCATAAAAGCAGAAAACAAAGAATATGGTTTAATGTGTTTATTTTGATTCTGTATTTACCAAGGTAACACACAAAAATAAAAGAATTTCTTTGAAACCTTTAAATACAACAGCAAGGCCTCACTGCAATTTTTAACTGAAAAACAAGAACAAGCTAAAAAAAACAAACTTTCTTCCAATGAAAACAGCAAACTGCGATCCTCAATGATAGACGTGGAGCTGTTCTTTTGACTTTATCAGTGACTGAATGTTGGGCTGCAGCTTACTCACTGATAGTGTTAGTATGTCTTGCAAGTGTGAGTCTGTGAGGGTCCCTCTAAGTTTGATCTTGTTCAGGTTCATGAGACTAAATGTTTGCCTAAAAAATGGAGGTGCTGCCAAACAGAGATAGCATTATTTGTGCATTTTTTCTCATCTGCGGGTACCTTTGTAGTGATACATGTGGATAAAAATCCTTCAGGGGCAGTGATGCACATTTTCTTTTTAGCTCTGAGTCGCATTGAAAATCAACCAACTCATTCTGCAAATGTTCTGGAACTGAGTCGGGGCTCATGCTGAAGGGCTCCATGTCATCTGCCGTCTTCTTGAAGTCCACAAAGCGCAAATCAGACTCCTTGCTTATGTTCCTGAGAATTTCTCCATATTCTGGCAAACTGTCCACCTCCACATTCACTTCTCTCAGGCTGGGGCGGGGCGCCAAGTTTCCTCAAGAGAAAAAGTAAAATAAGAATGTGACCATTATTATCATTAGTACTACTCTGAGGCCACATAAGCTACAGGACACAAAAGACAAAAAAGAGAGCAAAGGAAGCAGACCAAAGAAACAAAGACAAACAATGACGTTTTCTGTCAAACAGGCGACACAGCGATAGACACACATGGAGCAGCACGTGTTACAATCACAAATAACAAACGGCCAAAAGTCTGTGTGCAGCATGTTACTGACTTACCTGCTGGAAGATGCTGACAGAGATGTTGCAGCTTCATTTGGAAAGCTGCAACAACGGCTCCGTTATGATCTGTTCTTTGCCTTGAAGTTGAACATTGTTGAGCAGGTCAGTTATGTCCACCATAAAGGCCACGACGAAAATCCATCTTTTATGAGAGGGGATTTATGTGTCCCTGCTTGCACTCGAAAGAAACTCCGCCCTAACCGGTGAATACCCAGATATATTTAACTTGGGATTTAACAGGAACGTTTTGAATTGTTGTTAAAGTGGAATATTTAATCAGCAGTAATTCACATTTTTCAGATTGAGTTTCAGACCAGAAGCTCTGGAGAAAAAATCTATTAATAGAATCACAGAAATCTGTCTGCTGTCCTTCATAAAAATAGCTGTGTCGTCAGCAAACTGGGTGATTGCTATTTATGCCTAAAGCATTGAGTTTTTTATCCAAATGAATAACATTTCAGCTGCTATGATGAAAAGTAAAGGAGAGATGGGACAGCCTTGTTTAACTCCTTTGTTAATGGAGAATCTCAGCCAGATTCCATGTGGCAATAATGACACTACTGTATTCGTATCTCTATATTGTGTATATATATAGTATCACTATTGAGCTGCAGTTTAGCTCAGCCAGTAGAGCAGGTCGTTCAACAACCAACCAGTTGGCGGATCAATGCCTGCCTTCACCAGCCAGTCGTCTCCCCCTGAGCGCAGCCAGTCCACAGCTCACCGCCCCCCCCCCCATGGGATGGGCCAAAATGTGGAGGAGAATTTCCCCATTGTGGGGTAAATAAAGTGTCTATTAAAATATTATAAAGTGTTTTGGTTAAATTGATGAAGTTGGGTTTGAAACCAAATAAATCTAAAGTTTGAAGATGAATTGATGTTGTAGACTGTAGAACGCTGTAAAAAAAATCAAGAAACAAAATGAAGCCTTCGTCTTCAATCAGATGATTGTAATCCAACACGTCCAATATGAGGCGGATGCTATTATGAATGGATTGGCCTTTCAGAAAGCCTGATTGAGTGTCAGAAGTAATCTGGGACATCCCAGTTTTTACTTTGGTGGCAAATATGTGGATTAAGATTTTATAGTCGTTATTAAGCAGGGTAATTAGTCTCAGATTATCAATCAGTCGAGGCTCTTTGACAGATTTAGGTATGAGAGTCATGATGCCTTGCTTCATAGTTGTTGGTAGAGTGTGCGTGTTAGTTATTTCTTTCGGTGTCAGGTAGATCAGGTCTTTCACCTGTTCCCAGAAAAGTCTATAAAAATGAACAGTCAGCCCATCTGAACCTGGAGATTTGTCTAAAGCTAAGCCCTTCATAGCATCTTCTACCTCTGACATGGTGATCTCTGCCTCACAAAGCTCTTTGCAGCCATCATCTATTTTAGGGACCAATCGTTTGATTTGATTCAGAAAGGCTTCAGCATCGTGGAGGGAACATGAGGACGAGTATAGCTCACTGTAGAACTGAAACATTTCTTTTGTAATCGTTGTGGGATCAGTGCACTCCACATCTTTAATTAACAACGTTTTTAAACTGTTTCTCTCTTGCCTTCTTTTTTCCAGTCTACAGAAATATGCAGAACTTTTTTCACCTTCCTCAATCTATCTTGCTCTCGATCTGATATATGCGCCCTCGGCCTTATTTATGTACATTTTACCCAAGGAGGATTGCAAGATGATCATTTTCTGTTTATGATTTTCATCTGAGTCTAAATTGGGGCATATTGAGTTTGTTTCTCTGATCATTTCTTCTTCCTTTAGTTTATAATGCTTATCTGATTATCTCTAGATGTGGAAATTTGTCTTAATTTATATTTATAAAACTCCCATCTATCTCTATAAGATGTGAATTGAGCCTCCCTATTAATTTTATTAATTGTTTTAATAATGTTTTCACAGTATGTTTCATCATAAAGAAGATTAGAATTAAATTTCCAATAGCCTTATTTTCTAGATTGAGAATTCTGAGGTTGCGTGGAAAGTCTGACCACACTGTGATCCGTTAACGGAGCAGCTGAAATGTTCACTTTCCGGACAAAACTCTGATGATCATCTGATATCAGCCAAAAGTCTAGTCTAGATTTAGCTGTACCATCCGGTTTAAACCAGGTAAAGGCTTGGGCATCAGGGTTATCTCTACGCCATACATCTATTAGATGCAGCTCTGTGCCGAAATTAAGGAGTATTAGATTATAATGGTGATTCAAAAATGCAGATGGAGATCTGTCCAGCCGATCATCCACCAAGTTAAAATCACCACCCATTATTTGTATTTGAATAGGATATCTTGGTCTAAGGGGTGTCAAACAGACGGCCCGCGGGCCGTATCCGGACCGCCAGATGGTTCAATCCGGCCCAGTCATGAAGAGTAAAAATTATTGGGATGTTTAAAAAACACAAGCACGTTTCTAGTCCATTCGTGTGGAGAGTTATGATTTTAAGATGGCACAAGGGTTACAGAAATAACTAATAACTGAAATGTGCCATTCCACCACTAGGGGAACAAAGGAAAACCAAAACAGGTGAAACTGCATATCTCTCTGCACGTGCCAAAAGCAAAACCTAACAGCTTTGCGTCTGGGTAAGATGCACTTTGGTTCCCTGTGAGCCTCACCCCTGTTACGTTGATACAAGAATGATCAGTAGTGACACAATAATGACCAAGATGTTGTCAAAAAGAAAAAAAGGTTGAAGTTAAGTGCTGAGCTTTCCAGGAAAAATGGAGAGTTTTATTTGTTCACGGAGGTGAATGCAAAATCTGCAGGCTTGGTATTTCATTAACAGGTCGCAGTGCTCAAATAATATAACATTCAGCACCATTATGAGACTCTCCATAAAGAAAAGTTTCACCATTTGGTAGGGGTGTAACGATACACGTAGTTGAATCAAACCGTTTTGGTATGGCAGTTTTGATTTGGTTCACTTCTGTACCGTTTCGTTACGTTTTTCTTTTTTTCCCCGCATAAGCATTGTAACGATCCATTTGCTTTGTCACTCATAGCGGGGAAACGAGAGCCGAGCTGCTAATGAACTAGCTGCAATGACTGTCCTTGCCCCCCCATACTCCACACACCCTGAAACAGTCTCAGAGAGAGAGTAGAAAGAGATATAGATTGTTGCAGCTCCTTTCCAGCATTTAAACACGTTTATACCATGGTCCCGTTGAATACTCGATTCTGATTGGCTGCTGGCTGTGTATTAAAACTTGATAACTGCCAGTGAAAAAAGAAATTCCGGTCACCTAGCTTAAATGTTTTGTATCACTGCGCCGGCTTCATTAAAACAACCTTTTGGTTCATCATTTGGACAAAAACAAGCGGTAAGAGGTGAACTTTCTCTCTGAACTGATGCTTTGGTCAACCCATCGGAAAGATCAGCATATATATATATATGAATCTTGACTGCAGCGGTGGTGCTGCGCGACGCGGACTATACGGTTAATGGCGTTTGTTAAGGGTTAATGGCCGACAAAGTGTGCGTTATTACTTTTTAACGCACGCCGTCCTGCTGGCCCTGGCCTGGGTGGTTGTTGTCTATCTGCTGCTGTGCGGCCGTCGTTAGGGGATTCCGGCTGCCGCAGCTGCTGCTGTGGTGGGGGTCTTGGGGTGGGGATGGCTGGCACTCTCCCTCCTTCTTTTCACATTCCACCATCCATTTTAGAAGAACATGAACACTCAGCTGAGCACAGGTGTTAGCTCACCTTTGCACTAATATTTTGCGTGATTGAATGAAATATTTCATACTAGATGGTTTGAATGCATAAGTATGCGTGTGTGAACATTATTTGTATTGTGTACATGTTGACATGTGAACATTTTTGGGGCCAACAGGTCTGGTTAAAATGAATAAAGTTTGGCCTCGATTACAAAAAGGGTTTATTCAGACATACCTTTGGTTTGTCTGAAGATTAATAACCCCTCTTGTTAAAGTAAAATATGTCCAACACAAGAGGCCCTCAGCTCTCATCTGTCTGCCCAGCTGTTGGACAGGACAAGTTTAAAAAAAAATAAAAAAGTATCCAAAGTTTTTGATTTCTGGCAGCTAATAGTTTTTCTTATTTTAGTATTAAGCAGATCACCTACATAGGTCAGTGTCATTTATTGTTTTGTAAAACCATTAAATGCATTATGCAAGACATTTTTTCCTGCCTTTTTGTACCGAAAAAATATCGAAAATGTACCAAACTGAAATTTTGAACCGAACCGAATTGAGATTTTAGCGTATCGTTACACCCCTACCATTTGGAGTTAAGAAAAGAGAAGATTTACCAACTATTAGCTGGACAGAAGAACAACCGTCAGCATTTACTGCAGCCGTGACGTCACTGATGGAGCAGTGACAGATACCTTACTGCAGACAAGTTGGAGCAAACATCCAAAACGGTTTCAGATGATGAACATGAAAAAATGCTGAAGGCTGCAGAAGTCTTGTTCCCAAAAAGCAGTCGACCTTTGCCAACATAAGTCTGTCAAGGATTACGTAAGTGTTAGCGGCCGACAAAGTGTGCGTCAGTACTTTTTAACGCACGCCGTGGAAGCCTGAACCGTCCGACGCGAAGTTTCCGCGAAGTGCGTCAAAAAGTAATAACCCACACTTCGAAGGCCATTAACCCGCTTATACCATGGTCACTTACAAAAGCAATACATATTAACCAGTTTTTAGTCCTTAATACTTGTTTTTTTCCGATTTGGATTGTAACAAATAGTCCGCGTCGCGCTGCACCACCACTGCAAACTCCCCACGCATTGCAACGGAGATGCAGACAGATCCGTGTGAATTCTCGTAAATACAGGACAACTGGGGATCGAGCTCGTACTCAGTTTTATGTTCTAGCGGGTCGCCAGGTTTTTTAATCGTATCTTTTTTATGTGTGGCTAATATGGAGTTAAGCTGCAGTTGTGCAGGAGTTCCTACCAATAACCCTGTAAACCTGTGGAGAAATGCAAGAAAAAAGGAAAAAGGGAAAGAGGGCAACAAAGGAACAGAGGCCAGGAATGAATCTTTTATCTCTGAAATCACAGAATAAAGGTTTACTGTACAATAATATATTAGAAAACAATATAATATGATGGAAACTGTTAGAAAGTAGTTTTTTTTTTTTGATTAGCTGGCTTCTTGTTTCACAGTCTGATCATTGGCAGACAAACGGGAGAAGTATTGAGTTGTGTTGGGAAGGAAGGCTCAATACACACAGTCCTGCTGTTTTAGAGAGCCTTTAATGAACCTGTGTGGAAACATTTACAGGAAAATACAGCCTGTGTCATCTGGTCACTCAGTGACAGATGGTGAAACTCACCAATATAAAGATTGGTCTTTTTTTTTACAGTAAATGTAAGGTACGAAATCTTTGGAATGTATCCAAATTTTTTATTTATCTCTCAGAACAGCTTTTTTTTCATACATTTTACATTTATTCTAACAAAATTAAAAACTAATTCTTATTTGTCACACACCTGAGTAAACACAAGAACAGCAAATAGCTCCTGCCAGCTGGTCTTTGAGTCACAAACGTCTGAAATTACAGGAAGACCCATCACGCCACGAGACAGACCAGCTGTGCTAACCTCTCCCACATCATACAATCAAAAATTAGCAATTTTTTCTGTACTTTTTACAACAGACAGTCTTTGGATATGAGTAGCAATCCTGTTAGCGGAGGTTCTCGATATCATGTTGATATGTTGGACAATACAATTGGAGGACCAGCGTTTTAGTTTCCCAAAATACTTGTATCTAAGGTTGGCCCATGGGTGAGACACACTGTGAAGAACAGGTAGAACACTCACAGATCCATGAAAGCTATTGATTTAAACTTTGAATTGATTCTGAACTGAAGAAAACTCCACACCCTTTAGGTGGTGTTAAAATAGAGTTAAGTTATTCAAAGATGAAGTACAGAAAAATGTGTGGGTGGTAAATTAAAATCCTTACTTCAGACTGCAATCCTTTGTCTATGAAATTCCATTGTTTCAGTAATAATTTTCTTCTCCTTCTCCAAACTCTCCCTCTCCAAACCCAGTCTGAACTATTTCTTTGATTCTTTCTGTCTCCATTGGTGGAGTAGGGGGCAGAATGGCTTTAAACTCTCCCTCAATTTGGGCCATCCTGGCATCCGTCTTCCTTTCAAATTCTTTCTTGTTCTTCAGGACCAACTGCATGATACCATCTTGAGCCTCTTGGCAGGACTCCTGCAGCTTCATTCTCTCTTGCATGAACTCTGGCTTCTCCTTGTCCATGGCCATAAGCTTACCCAAGCTGCTCACTCTGTCCATCAGGTACTTGTTGGACACTTCACAGTAGGTCCCTGAGATCATGTGGACCAGACTGGCGATGTTGGAGGCTTCAAAGGCCTGGTTGTACAGCATGTCTTTGGCAAAGAGCTTAGAGTTGTAGGACAGTTTCTTTGTGTCTTCAGATGTCTTCACAAAATTGTGCAGCGTGGTTCCAAGGCTGGTTTTCACAATGGTGGCAACCATCTGGAAGAAGCGCACCATCTTCTCCCACTGCTCCTTCACTCTACCCATGGCATCCATCCCTTTGACCAGCATTTTGATGGTGGTGTCAAAGTCAATCTCTTTGATCTTGCAGTTCTGCATTTCAATCAGGATCTCAGTCAGTTCTCTTTGGTTCTGCTCCATGTTCTGTACAGCTTTCTCATACGAGTCTCGGGTTTGCTTCAGTTGTTCTCGGCTTTGCTCGATGCGGAAACGAGCGTTCTCTGTTGCTCTCTGGCTGGCAGACTGCCTTCCAGAGTTCTCCTGTGCTTTGAACATCATTGGGGGTTTGGGGTTCAGAGCTGGAGAACCAGACATTTTTTTGCTTTTACAGTCAAACTTTAAAGCATCTTCATACAGCTTCTTTGTGTCTTTAATCAGCTTGCGTGTCGTTTTCTGATCACATTCCTGATCTGGTGCATATATTGCCAACTGTTCACAGATGTCAATGCCTCTTTGGCAGAGACACAGAGCAGTTTCCTTTAGTTTACTTCTTGGAAGATCCTCCAACTCATGATAAATTCTTTTGAATTGATCTTGAGTCCATGTAGTCTTTGCACACTTGTTCTTCTGATCATAGATCTCTTTCCAGTCTATCCCTTCTTCAGTTATAAACTGACTGAATGATGATGCGAGTTTTAGAATTGGTCCTGACCTGCTCAAAATTTTTATTTCTGAAGTCAAATCTCTTTCATCATCTTTATGTCCTGTGATTGTGTCTGAGCCAAAATTCTCTCTTTTATTATTTTTAAAAAAACCAAGATTTAATATTTTCAAAGGGGTTGTCAATCCTTCAACAAAATCCATGCCAATCATCTCCCACCCTGTTGGTATGGAATCCATGGACTTCTTGTACTGTTCTTGTGTCTCTTCCAGCTCCTTTGACATGGCCTCCATTGCTTTCTTGGATCGTTCATTTAGCTCCTTTGCAGTCTGTTCCTTCAACTTATTCTCCTCAAGTTTCATCCTGACCTTCTCCAGCTCTTCTCCATGAAAGTGTTCAGCATTGATGCAGGCTTCCAGCAGCTCCTGGATTATATTAATAACATCTTCATACTTCTTTTCAACGCTTTCTGCTAGCACCACACATTCGTCTGCAATGCTGCGGATGTTTTCCAGCTGGTTTGGGAGGAGAGTTTCAAGGATTTCATCATTTCCTTGAAACAGAATCTTGACTGCTGCTTTCATATAATCTGGAACAGTGAAGGTATGAATCCGGATTTGATCCATGTTCTTGTGGGCTAAGTTGAATGCGTGCCAGGCTGAGTTACTGATTTGCATGAGACTAGCCCTAAAGGAGTCTGGGTACTTTATGAACTTGAATCCATCTTTTGGGGGATTCTTGTTGATGGAGAAATCAATGATAGATGAGATGAAGACCAGCTCCGCCATGATGGCGATGGAGAGAGGAGCAGGAGCCAGATGCTCCTCCCAGTTTGCATTGGGGTGCATCAACATCTGGGTGGTGATCCGCATCTCTGCCGCGGTGGTCAGACTCTGGGTCGTATTTGATATTAGGGTTTCCATTTCCCTTAAAAAAATTAAGAAAGATGAATGTTAGATTACAAGGCTGTTTCAGGTATGTTGATTTATTTATGACAATGGGCAAGCAATGTCTTTGTGCAAGTGGAATATACAACAGGTGGAAATAATAGGTGATCAGCAAGACACATCTACTAAAGAAGTGGTTCTGCATGTGGTGACCACAGACAACTTCTCCCTCCTCTTGTTTTCAGGCTGATGTTTTGGTGACTTTTTAATGCCAACAGTGTTGTCTTTCCAGCGGTATGATGAAACGCCGTCTATAACCCACACAAAAGGCCCAGGTAGTGCAACTCATCCAGGATGGGTAATCAATGTGAGCTGTGCCAGGAAGGTTTGCTGTGTCTGTCAGCTTAGTGTCCGGAGCATGGAGGCGCTACCAGGAGACAGGCCAGTACATTAGGCGATGTGGAGGAGGCCGTAAGAGGACAACAACCCTGCATCAGGACCACCACCTCCTCCTTTGTGTAAGGAGAAACAGGAGGAGCACTGCCAGAGCCCTACAAAATGATGTCCACCAGGTCACAAATGTGCATTAGTCTGCTCAAACTGTTAGGAACAGACTCCATGAAGGGGGTATGAAGGACCAACGTCCACAGGTTGGAGCGAATACCACGATTGGTAAATTTGCCAAATTTGCCAATTTGCCAATGGGGCTCTCTACTCTTCACAGATGAAAGCAGGTTCACTATGAGTAAACAAGTAAACAAGTGTAACCCGGAACTTCCGTTCTTGCCATGGATGAAGTTTTTTGCAATATTTGCTTCAGATTTTGTTAAAAAATGGCTTTTAAACTGTAGGTAGTGTTGCCATTCCATTATAATTCCAAAATCTATGTTGAAGTCCAAAGCCTTGTGAACATTTAAATGTTTGAACGGTGTCTCTAGCTGAAAGCATGTTGAAGTTACAATGGTTAGAACAAACAAAGGTTTTCAAGGATTATCCTTGTACTTAAATGGAGCATAACTCCTGGAAAATCCTGGAATATCCTGGAATATCTTGAAAGGTTCAAGGATTTGAAGGACTAAAAGTTATAGCAGAAAGGATTAAGCTTAAAGAGTTGAACATTTTAATAGTGGAATCGTTAAAATAGGTCAAAACTGAAGTTTAAAATCGCTTCACATTTAAGCACAAAATGGCAGCCAAAGCTTAGTTGGTGTTGCCATCCCATAATAATTTCAAAACTTATATTGAAGTCCAAAGTCTTGTGAGCAGTTTAATGTTTGAACGGTGTCTCTAGCTAAAGGCATGTTGAAGTTATTATGGTTGAAAGAAACAAAGGTTTCAAGGATTCTCCATGTATTTTAATGGAGTAGAAATCTTGGAAAACCCTGGGAAATCCTGGAATATCTTGAAAACTTGAAGGATTTGAAGGGCCAAAATTCATAGCTAAAATAAAGTGAAATAGTTAAAGATTTTAATTTGAAGTGTCTGAACGGGGTGTCGAACCGGGCACCTCATGCACCATAACTTCCCTATGTATTTTAATCGGGCAAAAAAATCCCGGAAAACCTGGAATATCTTAAAAATTTGAAAGAATTGAAGAAACAAAAGTCATAGCATTAATAAGCTGTAAGAGCTGAACATTTTAAAAGTTGAATGGTTAAAATAGGTTAAAATTGTAGAAAGAGTTAAGTGCCGAAAAACGGCGGAAGATAGCATAAGAGGAAAACAAAGGGTTGAATGCTTTACAGCATTCAACCAACAAGACCAAAGCCCGGTGCCTGAATGAATACTCTGATTGTGATTACTCAATGCAGAGCAGCCAGTGGAAGGTCCATGAATATTGAGCAGTGGCTGATGGGTGATGTAGTGAAGATAAAACCCAGGGAAATTTCAAAACACGGGAGATGGCTCCCTCTGGTGGTCGGAGAGGGAGACGGATGTCTGATTCCTGACAGAGCCCCCCCTCCTGTCAGCAACTCCGGAAGCAAGAACACCAACACGATGCTGTGGCCTGCCATGAGGCCACGGAGCTGGCTTGGAGGGATAATGGTGGCGGAAGTCCAAAGATGAGGGAGTGGTTGAGAGTATCGTAGGAGCAGACCCATGAGAGTTCTTCCAGTCCGTACCCCTTCCCATCCACCAAATACTGCATTTGTCTTCCCCGGCGCCAGGAACCTAGCAGCTCCCTGACCAGGTAGGCCTCATCGTTCCTAATGATCAAGGGGGGAGTAGACTATAGAAAATGTATGTTTTTAGATCTTATTCCTTATTATATTGCAGTTTTATCTTTAGTGTAAAGTGAACTCATTTTGAACTCTTTTAGGACTTATTCTCCAGTGACCTTCACTTTTGCTTTGTAGTTGCAGCAGCAACTAGGACTTCTTTGTGCAAATCAAGGAGTTTCCAGAGACGCAATAAATATGTCATGGACTACATTTCTACTATCTGGGTTGAACATCTTATCCTTGGGAAAGTGTTCAGATTCGTGTTTTCATGTGGAGGATGAAGCTGACCTCTGATCTCGTGATGGAGTATTCGTTTGGCTGGTATGATTTATTTTGGACCAGATGAGGACTCTTTTGATCGTTGGATTGTGTGCGCCGGTGAAATGCCCCCACCCCTGGAAAGGCGGAGCGGATCTGGAGTTGGCAACCTTCAGCTATTGGCCAGAGGAAGCAAGCGGACTATCAGCTGACGAATCAAAGCGACCAGAGGAGGAAATTTCAACACACATGTTTAAAAGACTGTTTTGGTACTTTTCTGCTGTTCTCAGGAAAACCTACAAGTAATGCGCATGTAACTTGTGCGTCTGTGGGTCTTTTAACCTGAGAATCCAGATATCTGCAACAATGTCTTTAATCTGTATTAGAACTATTGTCATGGCAATAAACTTCGTGTATTTTTAATCCAGTTGAATCCTTGGTTTGCTTTACCACTCTCGACTCCTGAACACGCACGGATGGAAAGATCTAAAAGCGGAAGATTTCTTTCCTAAGACTCCTTGGAGACCCCAGGCCCTATGTCACCAGCTCCTCCGGCGGGCTTCAACAAGGATATTCAGAAGGTGGGTGAGACACAGTAGTAGGGTGGCAAGCTAAGAAGGTATGAGACAGCTGTGATTTGTCTGATGATTGAAATGGGCCCACATACCTAGGACTGAGTTTCTTGCTCTGCAGACGTAACCGGAGATCTCGGGTGGATTACCAGACCCACTGTCTGGGAGCCAGACTAGGACCTTCTCAGTGGTGACGAGCTTCCAATTCCACATGAGCCGCCTCCCATATCTTCTCCCATATCTTCTCCTCGCAGACCCTGAGGTCCTCTGGCATGGGCCTCTTAGTTGTTCCTAAGGTGAGGACCAAAACACGCGGTGAGGCTTCGTTCCACCATTACGGTCCTCGCCTGTGGAACAGCCTGCTGGAGAACCTCAGGGTCTATAGAGGTTTTTAAAAAGAGGCTCAAGAACCACCTTTTTAATCTGGCTTTTACATGACTTTGGTCATTGCTCATGTTTTTTATTATTTATCTATTTATTAATTTAACAATTTTTTTTTCTTTTTAAAAGAATATTATTATCTTTATGTTTTTAATATACTATTCTTTTTATTGTTACTTTAACTATGATATTTAGGTTACGTTTTAATTATTTTACGTATTTTATTTTTTAATTACTAATATTCTTATATCTATTGGCACTACACAAATAAATAAAGTTTGAGTTTGGGTATTCGGCGGCCGGTGTATCGTGCACCAGATGTAGGACCTGCTGATGATGAGATGGGGGCACGTATGCCTTTTCAGTAGAACAGGACAGTGGAGGTGAATAAGTGGCATTGATCACTGTTAATTCGGTCGTGATGTCCCACTGCACCAGACTAAGGACCAAGAAAGAGGGGAGTATTGGTTCTGCCGTGCTGGATTCCTCTGTGTTGTTGTCATGAAGGCGGGATAGTGTCAGCTTTCCCATTTTTGGACCCAGGTTGATAGGTTGAAACGGTAGAAGAGCAGTGACCAACGGGCTTGTCGGGGATTGAGGCGTTTGGTTCATTTGATGTATTCGAGGTTACAATGATCAATGAGCACCAGGAACGGTTGAGCAGCTCCCTCCAGCCAGGCCACCATTCAGTAGAGGCTTCCTTCATAGCAAGCAGTTCTCCAACGTCGTAGTTTTCTCTCAGCAGGAATTCCAAGGTACTTGTAACTGTCCTCAATATCTGCTATTTTTCCTTATAGGACTGAGACCCCTCCTGTGTGGACTACCTTGCCTCTCTTTGTCACCATCCGGCTGCATTTATCGAGCCCGAATGACATCCCAATGTCAGTACTGTAGATCCTGTTGGTGTGGATCAGGGAGTCAATGTCACGCTCGCTCTTAGCATATAGCTTGATGTCATCCATGTAGAGGAGGTGACTGATGTTGGCCCCATTTCTGAGCCAGTCTTGTTGATTATTTGGCTGAAGGGGTTCAGACCTATGCAGAACAGCAGTGGGGACAGAGCATCATCTTGGTATATCCCACATTTGATGGACACTTGTGCAAGTGGCTTCCCATTGGTTTCAAGGGTGGTTTTCCACAGCTTCATTGAGTTCCCTATGAAGGCTCTTAGAGTCTTCATAGGAAGAGTCCTTGTGGATGTTTGAGCATTGGGCTACCAGTTGATGGCAGTTTGCCTTGATTGTAGGTTTTGAAGCGTCCATTCATTCCACATTCTCTGCATGTAACCCCTCTGGGTGGGATTGCTTTAGTAGTAGCATTCTAACAGAACCTTGTTCTCACATCTAGTCCATTTCTGTCTTGTTCCAGTAGCCCACTTTCCATCAGGGTGCTCTGGTCCCCCAAACCTGACGCAGACCTTGTGTGGCCGGGCGACGTCTGAACCGCCATGACATGTGGTTCATTGTCTCTCATGTTATGAGGTAGGCAGTACCGTTAAGAGTGAGGTTAATTGCTCACCATTATGCCATTAATTGTTCATTGCCACCAGTGAATCGAACCCTGGATTCCTGTATACACATTATTTATACACATTATATATATATTTATTAAATACTACTAGTAAATGTTTGTTAGTTATGTCTATTAGTTACATGTTTATATGTACATTGTTGTTTATGTACTGATGATTAAAAACTACACAGTGAGATTACACAAAGATAATTTTGTATTAACAGATTAGGCGTTTCAGAAAGCTTAGATTAGGCGTTACAGAAAGCAGCAACCATCGTATTTCATGCTCTGTTGTAAAGCGTGCAATGGGGGGAGCATTGCATTTCAAAGGCGCTGATGGCTCTGTAAGAAGCGCATGCTACCAACAAAAACAGCTTCTTTAATGAGCTCGTATTTATCGGGCGAGAACTGCAGAGCTGATAGCAGGAAGAGACACGCGGGGCGGATTCAATAAAGACTCCGGTTGTACGAATTGGTCTTCTGCCGGGGATTTGACGTGCCGCGGGGCAGGAAGCGACTTTCTGATGACAGACAGAATTTGCGCACAGTGAATTTAAAAACACGCGTGTGCGGTGACGTATGTATCAGAGGATGCCCGATTGGCCATTCTGCATGTCAATCAAGTCCCATACTTCTCGGTGAGGATTTTGATTGGCTGGTGGATTTTGAAGAAGTATTTTTTCTTTAAATCTTTGCTGGCCTGCCTGCGATCTACTCTCATGTCCTTGAAGATCGACCGGTCGATCGCGATCGACGTAATGAGCACCCCTGATTTAGAGAGAAGGTAATTAGCACAGAGGTGCTGTGGTCAGATCTGACCAACATTGAGCTCTTTGGCATCAACTCAACCCATCGTGTTTGAAGAAAGAGAAATGCTGCCTATGACCCCAAGAACACCATCCACACTGTTAAGCAGGGAGGTGGAAACATTATGATTTGGGGGTGTTTTTCTGCACAGGGCTACTTTACCTTGATGGTGCGAGGATGGACGGAGCCACGTTCTGTCAAATGAGTGAGAACCTCCTTCCCTCCTTAACCAGGAGGCTTCAAATGGGTAGGGGGAGCCAAGATAACCAAGGAATGACTGAAGAAGAAGCATATCAGGGTCATGGAAAGGTCCAGCCAGTCTCTGGGCCTCAATCCTATAGCAAATCTACAGAGAGAGGTGATATTTAGAGTTGTGCAGAGTGCAGAAACCCGCTCATCAACTTTAAGAAACCTCTGGCCTCTGTGCTGGCCATAAGGGTCTTTCCGGCAAGAGGGTTTTAAATACTTCTATCCCTCAATAAAATATAAACAAATGTATGCATTATTTGAAGTGGATTTCTTGCTTTTCTTCATGTTTTTTTTTTTTTGCATTTCTCATTGTTGAAATGAACCTACCATTAGGATGACAGACTGAGGCTACATTCACAATGCAGGGCTTAATGCTCAATTCCGATTTTTTGAAAAAAATCCTTTTTTTTGCAATTTCCAATTAAATGTGAACTTTTGTGATCTCTTGTGTGACCTTGAAATGCCTCAAAAGTGACCCGCATGAGAATAGAGTACTCAACGGGGAACGAGGTCACTCGTTGTTTGTGGATTCATGTGGCCTGGCCGGTCAGACGGAGGTCGCATTTGAAAAGATCGGATACGTATCAGATTTAGGAGCACATACCCAAGTGGCCAGCATTTGAAAAGATCGGATCTGTGTCGTTCAGACTGTCATGAAAAGATCAGATACAGGTCGCATAGGGGAAAAAATCGGAATTGGGTCGTTTCAGCCTGCAGTGTGAATGTAACCTGAGTTTCTTTTTAGGTGAGCAGATGTCTAGCACATTTATAGGTGGGTAAACCTAAAAAAACAGCAAGAGATCAAATACTTATTTCCTCCACTGTATTCCACAGAAGTTCAACTGGAACCAGGTCAAATTATGACTTGATAATAAACTCCTGCTAAAAGGCCTTAAAAGCCATCCACAACCTCATCCCTCAGTTCCTATTTTGTCTTCTTCACATTGTTGTACCCTTCAACTCTTGTGTATCTTAATCTTCTAGGTCTGTAACAATCAATTAATCGATTTCTATTCCCATTTCTATTCTATTGAATGACATGGATCTGTCTGACGCAGATTTTATTCAACCTTTACGTTTACCAGTTAGGGCTGCACAGTGGGGCAGTGGTTAGCACTCTTGCCTCACAGCAAGAAGGCCCCCAGTTCAAGTCCCGGCTGGGGGACTTGAAACCTTTCTGTGTTTGGGTTTTCTCCGGGGTCTCCGGCTTCCTCCCACCATCCAAAAACATGCTTCATAGGTTAATTGGTTAATCTAAATTGTCCCTAGGTGTGAATGTGAGAGTGAATGGGTGTGTGTTTGTGGACATTCTACCCTGTGACAGACTGGCAACCTATCCAGGGTGTCCCCTGCCTTCACCCACAAGTGGCCGGGATAGGCTCCAGCAGCCCCGAGACCCCAAAAGGGAAAAATGGAATAGAAAATGAATGAATGAACTTTACCATTAAAAACTATAAATTGATAATCAATCAATGGAATCAATGGAAAATACCATTTGGACAGCAACATAGTAGGTTGATTTTACTGTAACAAGAAAACGACAGTGCATCACAGCAGACTGACAACACACGTGATGTCATTAACACGGATCAGTCCATCATTCCAGTCCAATGTGTGGACACGGATGTCACTGCTATCTCCTGCTAATAGCAGTGTAGCTTTGTGTTAGCGGCAGAGGAGAGGGCTTTGTGATGGTTGTGCACTCCTGATGATTGTACACAGCCTCTCAGGACTACGTAGCAGCATTTCCACCTTCTACGGTCCTCTTTCGGATGCACCACGGTTTCGTCGAAACCCCCCGACTTGCTTTGTATTTCGACCGGCAGCCGCCTTCGCACATAGGAAAGTGAAGCCCCACGATCCAAAGCTCCAGATCCCCAAAGGCGGAAATGCTGCTACGATCTGAGAAACTAAACCATCAGATGAATTTGTGTTTCCAGTGGTGTCCAGAACAGAATAAAGGATGATGTAATTCCCACATATTTACATCCAAGATGCTCATTGCCCGCAGTTAGTTCTTAGTTCCTCCACGGCTAATGTTTTTAGCACATATTAGCCTAATGCTAACCCTTCTTTCTGGTCCTTGCAGCAAAGAAAAAAGCACTAACCGCATGGATTAATAAAATATATGAGCGAGCTGGCCCTAAATAATAATCACAACTGTAATAAAGCACATTTAGAAGATAGTCTCCTGCAGCTTCACAGAGTGTGTTGTTGGTCCAACCAGCAAATGTTTAGCATGAAATCTGCTGTAGCTGTTGATGCATCCAGCTATCCTCAAATAGCAAAATCAGGGCGAAAATGCAATCCCCTCTTTGCATTTTCGTTTTAATTATGATACAGAATAAGGGGTTTTTAAGTCGAAAATGTAAAAGCATTTTGGTGGATTGCTTTTTCATTTAAATTTTGAGTCAAAAATGCAGCTTCATTTTGAAAATGAAAAAGCATTTCTGGTTTTGACTTTTATTTTTAATCATGCTACAGAATCACTTCCATACTTAAAGTCCACTTTGACAACAGATGAAAAAGGCTGAAGTTTGATCCACAAAGAGATCCGTCTTACCGACTGACAGTCCCAGAGCTCAGTGATCCTGCCGTTCCTTCTGCTCTGCTCTCTCTCTGCTACTGCGGCGCCTTTTATACTCAACCAGCAATGGGGAAGTCAGCTGCTTTCCGGGAAATGGGTCAGGGGGGTGTTCTAAGACAGGGAGGGCAGACACAGAATAGAAAAGTCAAAGCTTTAGACTGTGTTTCTGCCGCTGCTGAGTCTGTATCACATCATTTAGCATTAAGAAGTGAAAAGAGAAATACATTTTTATCCCTCACTACACATTCAGGAAAAGAATCAGTGAAGATTTGGGAAGTTCCACTTTAGAGTTAGGGAGTTTCCAGAGGTGATTGTTGTAAAAACACCAACAAGAACAAACAAGAACCTTCGGTAACACTTTATATTAAGATTCCTTAACAAGCTCTGTTAACACATTAACAAGCATTATAAATGAATTTATAGGGTGTTAGTAAGACATTTATTAGTACAATAAGTCTAATAAGGTTTATTAAATTACTTAGTTAACACATTTACAAGCATTATTATTAGGATGTTTTCAAGATGCTAATGATGCATTTACTGATATTATAGGTTCCTAACAAATGTGTCAGTGTTAATAAGCTTAATAAGATTTATTAACAACCTTTGTTAACTAATTAAGAAGTATTATTATTGTTTGGGGTTCTAGTAAGATATTTATTAGCATTATAGATGCCTGACACAAGCCTAAGTGTTCATAAGAACGAAGACAATAAACCTACAGCAGCCATGCTAAAGCTAACACGCTAACGACCGACCGAATATAAAGTGTTACCGAACCTTCTTTTTTTCTTTCGAAAGAATTAAAAACCTATGTTGTTAACCTGTATGTTTTCTTCAAATCACTCAGATTTTGTATTTCTCCTCCACTCTGCACAGATATTTATGTCCTAGTTTGAGACTGGATATTCTTTTATGACTTGGAGACAGAAAGAAATCGTAATGATGGCAAACAAGTATGTTTAAACGAATGAAAACGCAGGAAAACAACAACTTAGAGAGGTAAAGCTAAGAGTGACAGGACGATCAGGGAATGAGCTGCTCAAACCACGGACTCATGGAGGAGCGACAGTTATCATGGAATTCCACAGATAAATGGCAACCCGGAGCAGGCAACAAGGAAAGCTGCAACAGCTAAATACCTCCAAGGAGTAAGGCAAGTCCTGAGAAGCCAGCTCAATGGCAAGAATAAGACCCGGGCAATAAACAGCTACGCACTGCCAGTTATCAGATACCCTGCAGGAATAATAAGATGGCCAAAGGAAGAGATACAGACCACGGATGTTAAAACACTAAAGCTCCTCACCATGCATGGAGGGTTCCATCCCAAATCCAGCACCCTGACACATGTCCTGCATGTTTTTCACGTTCTCCTGCTTATGCACCCCTGACTCAGCTCGTCATCATTGAATCAACCTAAACCATTATGGAATCGTTTCAAAATGAATGAAATTGATTGTAATCTATCCTGGAAAATCCCATTTGAGTTGAGACACAGTAGGTGGATTTTACTATAACCTAAAAACAACCTAAGTGTGTCAGCGGACCACATCAGTCCATCATTCCAGTCCAATGTGTGGACAGACTTTGAATAAAGTCATGTGACCATCCAGTGTCTAGAATGTTCTAAGAATGTTCTCTTTGGATTCTTTGGATGTGGAAAAACAACAGTGGTGAACTTTAGGAAACTAACATGTGAATGGATTTGACATTCATTCTAGTTTACTTGTTGGTTTGGACACAGATTTCATTTCCACTTGATGATCTGGAAGAAATCCAAGAATCTGGAAAACTTCACTGTTCAGTACCAGGAATTTCTGTCTGGAAGTTTGGATGAAGAGGATCTGGATCCACTTTAGGTCAGAGGATCAGATCCAATCGGATCGTTTAAAATGAACCAAAATCGATTATGAATCGGGTTGTCAACCTCAATTTATGATATGAAGCAAATTACTGTTTATTATAATATTGTCTATTTTTGTCAAACATGGCATATTCTAACAATTAAGATGGATGAACAGTAGATTAACTATCATTTTACGTACTCTGACATGTTAAAAAGTTTTAACTCAAATGTCAAAACTTCCTTAACTGAAAGGAATTAGCGCAAACTAAAGCTAAGCACAACCTATTGTTAATTTATATTATTTGGATTTCATTTCCCAAAGCCAAAGAGCCCCATTGGAGAGAAAAACAACCCGCATGTGCTCCGGATCCTCAGCTTTCAAGACTCCTGGTTTAAGAATTGACGCATTATGTCAGAGTGTGATGCCTGTCGGCTTAGACGATCTTGGCTCGTGCATACGTCGTTGTTGCGTGTGTTGCTGGCCAGCACCTCTGCAATCAGACACCTTCTGCAGCATTTGACAGAGCCCGTTCTAAATGGAGGCGTTTCCTGATGTGTGGGAGCAGAGAGCGTCTGAAACCTCCCCCTCCGCCCCGGCCTGACATGCTGGTTTCCCGTAAATCAGCTGACTGCCTCGCTGGTCTGACTGGCGGAGGGAGACAAGCGCTGCAGAAGCAGACACATCAGTGCAGCTTGAGGACGTTTTCAGGTAAGACAGCTCTCCTCGTGGATCAAACTTTCACTTTGCTTCATGTCAGACTGGACTTTTAGACTCACTTAATGGTTTGAATGCTTAATGCAATCAAACTATTGTTCTGCTTTTTTGTCCGTGCGTATTTTCCTACATACTTCATCCGATTTCTGTCATTCAAGACTCAAAATGTTCTGCAAGTAAGTGATATTATTGCTGTCTTCTGCAGTTTATTCCTCAACTTGTGCTTTTGTCTGCAATTCAAAAAAATGCTGCAACTATAGTTAGACCCGTTAAAACTTTTGATATTAATAAAAATATAAATCATTTCTTCATGCGCAGCTAATCTAGTAATAATGACAGGAGCGTCATCAATAGCCAAGCCAATCAAATCGATTGTTTACCTTTCAGCAACAGCGAGTGTGAGAGAGAGATGGAGAGGAGAGGAGAGAAAATGGCTTGCTCAAAAATGAGAAAAGTAGATGCTGAAAACCGAACTTTTAAAGATGAATGGACGGACAAATACATGTTTATTCTGCCTGCAGCCAGTTCTAAACCGTTGTGTCTCATATGCTGTGAAAATGTGGCGTTAATCAAAAGTGGCAACGTTAAGCGTCACTATGAGACCAAACACGGGTCGTTTGAGGAAATGTACCCGCAGAAGTCTGCAGTGAGGGCAAGTCAAATCATCGAATTGAAAGCACAGGATGACAGGTCCACTCGTGTCATCACGCATGCATTTACCGGGCAGCAACGTGCAAATGAGTGTTCGTTAAAGATGGCGTGGATTTTGGCGCAACACAAGAAAGAAAGCATTCAGCGATGTGACAGTTGTAAAGGAGTGCTTAAATGCGGCTGCAGAAACCTTACTTGACGGTAAACTAAAAGATGACATGTGTGAAAAAATAAAAAAAATCCCATTGTCAGCTACAACAACAACTAGAAAAACTGAACTATTAGCAGAGGATGTGCTGGCTCAGCTTGATGCAGCTGTCCAGAACGCAGCTGTCCATGAACGTCTCTGTTTTCCTGGTCTGAGCTGGAATCTGGATCAGAACTGGACGGATGGATGAATCTGATGTTGATCACTGTTTTTGTTGCACCGGTAGCCATGTTGAAGCTAGATAACAGTGATTGGTCAGAGTTGGTCTGAGTCAATGTTTCTATGGAAACTGCTGTCACCAATCAGGAGTGAGCTTGTTCATAATCCACACCCCCTCCACTGAAAGTGTCACCAGAGAATCTGTCAATCAATGGGAGAACAATCCTTACTCCTTATTGGACATTTATACACATCTAAATTTTTAATCTGTCAATTTCAAAAGAAATACTTTTTTAACTGCTGTAGCTTTATAATAAAGTTTATAAAACTTTATTATAAAGTTGTATTGCTATTGCTTCTCAATTAAAATATAAGTTGATGATGCCATCTAATACGCCTGTTGCCAATTGCTACGCAAGTTTTTTTGTCATGTTGCCTGTCAGCTACTCTCCCCTTCCGTCTCTGTTCTGGATGCGACCAGCTGCCTTCACTTACCTCATCATCTCCACCGCCTTCTTAAGGAGCACCTGGATCATCATTCGACGCCAGTTCGTTGTTCCTCCTATGGTGCATATTCTGGTCAACTCATGTTCCTGAATGTTGCCACGTCTCGCTTTACTTATTGTGCTTCTCGCTCTGTCTCAGGAAAAACCTCCTCGGATACTCACCTGGTCGCAGTCCTCTGGTCTCCTGTGTTTTCGCTCTTGGATTTCCACAGCCATACTCCTCCAGCCAGCTGCCACGCATCCTCCTGGAAAGAAGCCATACTCCTCTTCCTCTACATTAAACCATCTAACTTACGTCTTTACCTTCCGGGTTCCAGCGTTTGGGTCACTCTGAACTTACGTCAAATCATGACAGAACGAACTGGCCATGCGCCTGACCCAGCTGACCCGGAAGGGCTCCGTCACGCCATTGCTCTACAAGGAAATCTCTTAAGTCATCAATCGGACGCCCTGACTCAGATGTCTACCGCCCAGCAGGATCTATTCCGCCGCCTCAACAGCATCACACAGACTCTGATCGAAACTAACCGGTCAATCTTCAAATCCCGCTTCCGCCTTCGCCCCGGAAAATGTCCGACTACAGCCAGACCCTTTTTACGGCAATGTTGAAACCTGCGGAGGGTTCCTGCTTTAGTGTCAACTCATTTTCCAACAGGCCCCCAGGTACTATCAGCCGAATATCTTTAATTGTTAACTCTCTTCGCAGTAAGGCTTTACAGTGGGCTCAAGCTTTTCTGGCCACCCATCCTATCACTCATCTCCCTTTCGACCGCTTCTTAGGAGAATTCCGTCTTGTGTTTGACCGACCCCGAAAGCAGGAAGAAGCCACCCGGCGGTTACTGAGTCTCAAACAAGGTAACCGCCCGGTAGGCGAACATCTCATCGACTTTCGTATTTCAGCAGTTGAAGCAGGTTGGCCGGATCCGCACTTAAAGGAATCTTCTACCAGTCATTAAATGAATGTATTAAGGACCACCTATGTTATCAGCCAGAGGCCGACACATTTGAAGACTTCCTCACTGCCGCCCTAAGATCCGACGTCCGACTACAAGAACGCCTCGCTGAGCAGAAGCGTAAGCTACCACCTCCCTCAGCTAATCCCGCTCTTTCTGTATTTGTTGTCCCACTATTCAACCGGGAGACATCTACCTATAATCCTGATGAACCCCTGCAAATCGGTCATTCCAAACTTTCTTCTGAAGAAAGAAAGAAACGTCGTAACGAGGGGCTATGTTTCTATTGTGGCCAGGCGGGTCATTTGGTCTCTCAATGTAGCAATCGTTTAAACTCCCGAACCCCCCATTAGATGACAGGCAAGGGGGGAAAATTCAGAACTCCTTCAACATTCCAAGTTCTTATTTGTTCCTGTCAAGATTAGTTATAAAAACCAAGTTTTCGAACTCAAGGCTCTCATTGATTCTGGGGCGAAGCACAGTTTAATCGATCAGCGTCTCGTTCAGGATCTCTCGCTTACAGTTGAAACCCTCGCCAATCTTGTTAAAGCTGCTGGTCTAGGGGGTAAACAACTCTCTCGCATCACTAAGCGCACCGGCCCCGTCCTCATTATCACCTCCGGTAATCTCCGTGAATACCATCAGTTTTTCATTACCCAGTGTCAGCAAACTCCCATAATTCTAGGGTTCTCGTGGCTCCAGACTCACAATCCCCATATTGACTGGTGCTCATCACGCATTGCTAACTGGAGCACCTATTGTATGGCTAACTGCCTGCACTCCGCCATGCCTATGACCAATGTTCCTGACCCTGGCCAGAGGAAAGAAATCGATCTTTATAACATTCCGACCTGTTACCATGACCTCCGTTCTGTATTTTGTAAATCCAAGGCCAGCACGCTGCCGCCACATCAACCTCATGATTGTTTCATCGAGCTTTTAAATGGAGCTCCCATTCCTAAGGGTAAACTATATAATCTCTCGGGACCTGAAAAAATCTCCATGGAAAATTATATACAAGAAGCTCTCTCCCTGGGTCATATTCGCCTCTCATCCTCCCCTGTCAGCACCGGGTTCTTCTTTGTAGAAAAGAAGGATAAGTTAAATCAAATTACTGTTAAAGATAAGTATTCTTTGCCATTACTTGAATCCGTTTTTGACTCGGTCCAGCAAGCTAAAATCTTTACTAAACTCGACCTCAGGAACGCTTATCATCTTGTACGCATGCGTGAAGGTGATGAATAGAAAACAGCGTTTAACACTACGCTAGGGCATTACCAGGTTATGCCGTTTGGGCTCACTAACGCCCCCGCTGTGTTTCAAAGCCTGGTAAATGACGTCCTCAGGGACTTCTTAAATAGATTCGTCTTTGTTTATCTGGATGATATCCTCGTTTTCTCAGGCGATCCTTCCCAACATGAACATCACGTCCGCCTGGTCCTTGAGAGACTGCTCGAAAACCGGTTTTTGTTATGGCCGAGAAATGTGAATTTCACGTGTCCTTCGTCCCTTTTTTGGGATACATCATTGAAGCGGGCAATATCCGTCCAGATCCTGCTAAAATCGAGGCTGTCACCAAGTGCGAAATTCCCCAGACTTGTAAGAAACTCCAACAATTTCTGGAGTTCGCAAACTTCTATCGCTGCGTCATTCGCAATTACAGCAGCATTGCAGCTCCCCTCACACAACTCACCTCCGTCAATCGTGCTTACTGCTGGAACCCTGTGGCTGACGCCGCGTTCAAGAAACTGAAGTCCATTTTTGTTTCGGCTCCCATTCTCATTGAACCTGATATCACCAAACAGTTCATAGTGGAGGTAGACGCCTCGGATTCCGGAGTAGGGGCAGTCTTATCTCAACGTGAGGAGGGCTCGGGGAAACTCAAACCATGCGCCTTTTTTTTCCTGTAAACTAAGCCCAGCGGAACAAAACTACGATGTAGGAAACCAGTAGTTATTGGCCATCAAACTGGCACTTGAAGAATGGCGCCACTGGCTGGAAGGAGCAGAACAACAATTCATAGTGTGGACCGACCACAAGAACCTTGCCTATCTCCGTAGCGCCAAGCGCCTCAACTCCCGACAGGCCCAGTGGTGTTTATTTTTCGATCGTTTCCATTTTGCTATCACGTACCGTCCTGGCAGCCGTAATATCAAACCCCATGCTCTGTCCTGCAAATACACCATCACGGAAACCACCTCTGGCTCTCCCATCCTACCTACGTACTGTTTCATAGGCAACCTCACTTGGGAGATCGAGAACAAGGTCCAACTAGCTCAAGGTGAGATTCCCACCGGCGCCTCCTGCCCTCCGGGCACCCTTTTTGTCCCTGATTCCCTCAGGTCAGAAGTCCTGGGGTCATACTTCCCGCATTGCCTGCCACGGGGGAGTTTACCAGACTATCTGACTCCTCAAACGTCGTTTTTTCTGGCCTATGTTGGAGCGAGACGTCAAGGAGTATATCGCAGCCTGCAGTACCTGTGCCCGTTCTAAAACCTCCAACTGGCCCCCTTCTGGACTATTGTTACCCTTGCCCACGCCTAGCCGTCCCTGGTCCCACAACTCTGTGGATTTTGTTTCTGGGCTCCAGGTCCATACGGCCATACGGTCATTCTTCTGTCATTGACCGTTTTTCTAAAGCCGCCCAATTTATCCCCCTGCCTCAGTTACCCACAGCTATGGAAACTGCAGACACTCTCATTCAGCACGTCTTCCATCATCATGGGATACCCAGTGACATCGTTTCCGATCGTGGACCGCAGTTCACATCGCAAGTTTGGAAGGCCTTCTGCTCCGCCCTAGGATCCACGGTCAGTTTGACGTCCGGGTACCATCCTCAAGCTAATGGGCAGGCAGAATGTGCGAACGTTCATGGATCTCCCGTTCCCTCATTCTGGACCATACCCTCATCAACGACTTATACCGTGCCCATCCGGACCGTCGTCTTGGACCGCCAGGTGGCGGTCGTTGAGGGGGGGGGGGGGGGGGGGGGGGTACTGTCATGTTGCCTGTCAGCTACTCTCCCCCTCCTTCCTTGTTCTGGATGCGACCAGCTGCCTTCTTAAGGAGCACCTGGATCATCATTCGACGCCAGTTCGTTGTTCCTCCAATGGTGCATAGTCTGGTCAACTCATGTTCCTGAATGTTGCCACGTCTCGCTTTACTTATTGTGCTTCTCGCTCTGTCTCAGGAAAAACCTCCTCGGATACTCACCTGGTCGCAGTCCTCTGGTCTCCTGTGTTTTCGCTCTTGGATTTCCACAGCCATACTCCTCCAGCCAGCTGCCACGCCTCCTCCTGGAAAGAAGCCATACTCATCTTCCTCTACATTAAACCATCTAAACTTACCTCTTTGTCCGAGTCTCCTTCCGGGTTCCAGCGTTTGGGTCACTCTGAACTTACGTCAAATCATGATAAACTTTTTTTTTTTTTTTTTTAAAACGAGCAGAACTTCTACTTGTAAAGTAAAATTTTGAAATGTATCGTTTTTTTACATTTCTGTGCCAGTGGTTTTGTTATGAAGTGTTTGTCAGGAAAGCTCAGGTTGTTTCAAGTACAGTATAAATAAAGCTTATTCTCAATTTAAAAAAAAATCTTTTTTTTCATTCTATTTACTTTATGCTTTTTATTTCTTCTTTCTGTGTTTCCAACCAACCAAATTTTGTTGTAACTGTCGCAAAAAAAGAAGAGTGTGTAAACGGTGAGGCGGTCATGTGTCTACACTTCTCAGAAACCAGAGATCAGCTCACAAGCCTCATGTAAAAATACTGGATAGACATTTCTTTGACTTCATATTTAACTTCTGGATCTGAATTCTTAAGTTTGTCTCAAACTTTCAGCTTGGAGTTGAAGACGACCTGAGATGAGGAGGATGCAGCGTCCCATTTGGTGGTTTCCTTTGACATGCAGATTGTTTCTGTATTCTATGATTATCAGGTAATAAATCCTCTGAGATGTGAAGACTAGACTTTACACACTTAAAAAGAGTTCTTCAGAAAAGAACAATCCAGATTTCATTTAAACTAAAAAGCTGTTCAGGCTAAAAATCTTCAGTTATATTACATTTAGGTGCTCAATGTTTATTGATCTTTACAAAGAGAAACTTTCTACAAAACTGACAAGAAATTGAGGTTTTTTTTTTCCAAATCCAAAGAATGAAAGGTCTCATTTTGTTTCTCAGTCTTTTGGCCTGTGTTGGACTTCCTGTTCTCTTCTTCTCTGCAGTCTGAGCTCTGTGGAGACACGGCACACAGACCTGAGCAGCCTGGCTCTGAGGGAGTCAGGACCTCTGCTGAGAGGTCTCCAATCCCTCAACAACCTGTCAGAGATGCTCCTCAGTACGGACTCTGACATCGTTCTTCCTGGATGTCAGACATTTGATGACATCAGACAAGAGATCGAGGACATGAAGCAGCACCTGGAAGAGTCAGAGCAGATAGCTGTTGGAGAACTGCAGCACCTCGATGAGGAGACTGAGAGTCTGACTGCAGAGCAAAGTTCTTTAGAGAAACAGAAGAAGAGGAGAGAAGGTGAACTAGGAGACTTGAGACTCCAGCTGCTCTCTCACAGGTCTTCTTTGCAGAGTTACAATGAAGCTCTGAAGACTGAGAAACGCAACCTGCGGTCTGCAGAAACAACTCTGTACAACATGAGAAAGAAAAGAGATGAAGCAGAGACAATGAGAAATGTTGGAGTTGCCATGATGTTCATTCCAATTGTGGGATTGATTCCTGGTAAGTAAATCCACTGAACAACATCCACCAACAGAAAGTTTAATATGGAGTATTTCAGTCTGATTAGTGTCTCTTTTTCAGGGGCAGTCATGACTATTGTTGGTCAGAATGATCTAGACTCAGCCTCTGATCAGGTAGACAGAGCTCGCAGTGAGGTAGGGAGGTGTGAATCTCAGATAACGTCCTACTCCAATCAAGTGTCCCGCTATGAGGGACTCATCTCTCAAGCTCAGACCGACATCCAAGAGGCCAACAGGAGGATTCATGAAACTGGGCTCAAACTGCAAACCTTGTCTGTGACGCGATCAACTGTTGCAGACTTTCAGAGTAAAACTAGAAGAGCTGTCCATCAACTGGGGCTGCTGTGTGGAGTGGGGAGTGTGGCAGAGCTGCAGACCCGCCGTCTGATCCTGCTGGAGCCTGTGTTGAACGTGATGGAGGAAATGATGGCAGCTCTGGGACGGATGGACAGAGACGACCTGCTGCACTCTCAGAAGATGGAAAGCATCATGTGGGACATGAGAAACAACCAAAGGAGGTTGAGCAAAACAAGCAATCAGTGCACAGATAATTCACATAAAGATTATTGCTGAAAAATGACTAGTTGAGACATGAGTTGGAGAGCGGATTTCGTAAAGGATGCGAGTGCAAAGCTGGACAGGAAAACAATACTAAAAAAACATTTTCATTGAAAATTCCTTTTATTTTTACTTGTTTAGCAATAATCAGAAGATATGTTTATTTTTTTCAAATTCTCATATATTATTGAGCTTATCTGTGTGCACACAGCTGTTAAGAGGACGAATGTTTCTGTCTCCTGTTGCTCCTTTTTCTTTCTCTGTCATCTAAGGTGTCCATGTTTTTGTACTTATTTGAGCTACACTCTGTTTTTCTTTACAAATAATGGCCCTACTGCTGCATTAAAAAAACAGTTGATTTATAAAAAAAATACAATTTGTGATCATTAGAGTCCTCTCCTTTTTACCTCCACAATTTCTTTAACTGGAGATCAAAATGACAGAGTAGGTCACACTTGAGTTTCAACTGTAACCCAGAAAAATGACTACAAGAGTTAAAGATTTACCTGAAAGTTCATTTTTAATTGATGTTTTTTAAATACTACATGCTAATCTATGAAACTAAATAGAACCAGCCTGTCTTGGCCAGCACAGAAATGTCTGTTCCTCTCAACCATGCAGTTCATGCTACATTCACACCAACCCTTTTGGTTTTTGCACCACTTCCTGTACCAAGCTTTTAGTTTGACCTTCCACTTCCTGTTGCACCTCTCCCAAAATGTTTAGTTTCACTTCCACCTGTGTGTTACCCACATAAGCAGCTCTGGTTCACAGCTACTCTAGATCATCTGACTCACCCTGTGGAAAGTACCATTGCATCCATCCAGCTTTCACTTTGAACATGGGGAATTTACAGTGTTTCTTGTTAAAACTTGTGGAGCAGAAACCCCCCCCCCCCCATCCTTCACAAAAACAAGTTCATTTAAGTTAAAAGCCTACCAAAGATTCAAGAATATAATCGCCTTGACAAAATCATCTAAAAGTGTGATGTGGGACAAGTATGAGAGAGGCTTACAGCCCTCTCTGCTGAATCCAGCACGGTTACGCATCATCAAACCAGATGGCCCCGTGTCATGTTCAGTGTTCATGTTCAGCTCTGTGGCCGAGGCTCAAAAAATGTTTTTAGACTTTGGATGAGATTAAATGGACTACTTGAAGGTGAAGTATGGGGCTGTTCTGCCAAATCATTAAGTAGATACCGTATGTGTTCAGTGTTTAGAATGGGTATTTCATAAATGCACTCTATGGCATGGCGGGTTGTTTTTAGAGATAATTGCAGCTACTACACTGATGAGCAATATAACTTGAACATGAAATGTAAAGATAAGTTTTCACTTGTTCATTTCAATAACCCTTGTGCTATCTTAGATGACCCCCCCCCCCTTACATTGACATGTTCTCCCACCATGACAAAGGTGGATAAAGGTGGAACTTTAACCTTGACAAAGGCCCCGCGGCACACCAGCATCCAAAAAAAAAAAAAAAACTCAGTCTGTATTGATCGACAGCCAGCCCCCCCGCAATCTCACGTGCATTTTTGTGATAATTGTGGCAGAAAAAGCAGGAAGTTGCATTTTTTTTTTCTAAAAGATGAAATAAAAGTTAAGTTAGAAAATTCAAAAACGGTTTGATGTGTGTGTTTGTTATGGTGGACGACTCATTGTACGCTAAGACGCTGTCCCTTTAACCCAATGCATCATGGGAGATATAGTGCGAAAATCTCTCTATCTCTCTATCTGACTGTGATGACACCCACTGAAGCATTCTTTGGGGTAGACAGCAGCAGTTCTGTAGATGTCCCCGAGTGGCTTGTGGTCATTGGAAACTGTGACATGTTTCCCAATAATACATTGGTGAAACTTGGTGCAGGGCATGGCATGTGCCAGCACAGCTCCTAGTCCAGTGCTGCTGGCCTCACGGTATATTTCCACACATCGACAAATCGTAGAATTTCCGTATGGGGGGTTGTTCAAACATCCTTGAGCCTTTTAAAGGTTTGTTGCTGCGCTGGCTGCCACATGAATTCCACATCCCTATTTTGTAAGTTGCCTTAGTGGCGCGTCAATTTCGCTGAGGTTTAGCATAAACTTTGATAAATACGTTACGACACCCAGGAACCGTCAGACACCCTTCTTGTCTGTAGGGGGCGGCATGCACCTAAGAGCTTCAGTTTTCGCTGGGTCCAATTTTAGCCCATCAGCTTGGTTTTCAGTGTCCCACATAAGGCACAGCTGGCTGACGAATGTGGCGTTTGTTGAAGTTTAACCTCAAGTTGTAAGTCCTAGTTTGCTGCACAACCTGCTTTCCTGCTTTAGAACTTTGTTGGTTTCTACTAGTGATGATGTCCTCCATTACGCTGGTGACTCCACCATTGCCCTCTAGCATTTGAATCAGTTAGTTCAAAAGGGGGCCAAGACCACAATTTTTCAAAATAGAGATATTATATGTTCTATGGTCTTCAAGGGAAGAGCTATCGGATTATGTGCAAAAAAGTCCCAAGTCCGTTGTAATGTATTGACTATATTTGACATTTAAAATGCAGAAAGTGCAAAATTCCTGGACTTGGGCCTCTCTTGCATGGGTTTAGCTTTATCCAATAGATGGCAGCACTAGTTATCCAATATGGCAGCGCCCTGTTTAATATAAGAAGGGCCCAAGTCCAGACACTTTAGTTTGCTAGTACTCTGAAAATATAAAAGTGAGGGGCTTCATATTATAGCATTTGTAAGCTATGAACTGGTGCTAAATCTGGGTAAAGTATGAATCATTTGGTGTAGCCTCCCTTTAACCCTTGTGCTATCTTAGATGACCCCACCCTTACTTTGACGTGTTCTCCTTACCATGACAAAGGTGGATAAAGGTGGAAAGATTTCATGTAATCCATGGACACCAGTGAAGATCACAAATCATTGAAGAAAAAAGGTTCAGAGCACTGTCTAGTGCAGGGGTCGGGAACCTATGGCTCGCGAGCCATATATGGCTCTTTTGATGGTCACATGTGGCTCGCAGACAAATCTTTAATTTTACTTTTTTTCATTAGACCAGTCCTTTTCGGGCGCGATGCGATGCCAGAGGCGCGCAGTAGTAGCGGTGCTTGGAGAAAAAACTATCAGTTTACTATTATCTATTTCACAGAGTTTGTACCACCCGGAAACCTGTGAATTGCCGTGCCTAAAACTGCGCGTTCCCGTCTCTGAGAAAGAGCGCGCAGTTGCGGGGACGAGAGTGTGAGGAAGAAAGCAGAGGGTGGGGGTGAGGGGTTGTGGGGACCGGCAGCAGGTGAATCGCGCAGGGATTGTAAAAACGTAAAACCCAATGCCTGTCACTCACTGCGGCGTGTGAGTGTGTGTTTGGCTCCCCGTCTGCATGTGAGCAGTCTTTGTCACATCTACAGAACATTCAGACCTACGATCACGTTTAAAGTCTCAACGCCTGCATGAAGCAGAAACTCACCACCTATAAACCAGACTAGACCATCAGCAGAACTACCACGAGAAATACTCATCATTTATTAGCAACAGAATAACAATGTTATTAAAAAGGATCCACAGACTTATTGTACTTTAAAAATGTGGAAATTACATCAAATGCACACATTCACATATATATATATATATTTAGTTTTAAAAATATTGTCGCGGACTGAGTTTAACTTGGCTGTCGGGCCGCGTTAAAAGTTCTGGGGTTCATTGAAGGCATCAAGCAGAGATCTGATTGGCTCTCAGTTCTGTCGCTCAGCCTGTTGTTAGGTAATTTGGACCAATGGGGTTCAGCTATGGGCCAAATAAGGAAAATGGGAGGGGCTGGAGCGGGAGCAGGGGAATATAAAGTTGGGAGAAGCGCTCTCTCTCGTCTCGGCGGGAGAGATTCAGGAGTTGATGAATTAGTTGTATGGCGTTTGTTGCGGTCTACAGTAACCAGAATAAAGAACTTTAAAAGAGGTTAAGTCTCCGTGCATCAGTGTGGGAAAGAGACACAACATTATTGTATGGCTCTTTCGAAATTACATTTAAAAATATGTGGCGTTTATGGCTCTCTCGGCCAAAAAGGTTCCCGACCCCTGGTCTAGTGGTTCTAGATGACCCCACTCCCAATGTTAAAGTGCCTAGGATAGCACAAGGGTTACGCTATGCAATTAAAATAATTTCCTAGAAAAACAAACCTCTTGGACTTGGGCCCCTTTTGAACTAACCGATTAATTTGATCCAGGATGCGTTGGAATATCTCAAGAGCGCATTTGATGCCAAATGGCATCTGAACCATCTGAATCTCCTTATGGGTGTGTTGAAGGCTGTAAGTATTGATTTATTTGTTTCTTTTTTATGAAATTGGTTGATTGTCAAATGCAGTACAGACCAAAAGTTTGGACACACTTTCTCATTCAAATGAATGGGAAGGTGTGTCCAAACTTTGATCTGTACTGTATGTTTACATGTTTGTTGTACATAATTGAACATTTTCATGATTTGAAAGTAGCAGAAATGACGAATAATATTCTTATAATTGTCTGCTCCCTTTTAAACATTGCACCATATTTATATTTCTCACTGTCATGATCTGATCACGTGACGAACCCAGATGCTGAAACCCGGAGGGATGAGGCAGGTTAGTAGAAGGTAGGTAATGAGTTTTATTTTGTAGGAGCCAGCGGATCTTGCAGCGTGAGATGGCAGGAAGCTTGACAGAGCGGTGCCGGAGCGTAATGACTGCAGCGGAGCTGGGATTACTTTGGCGCCAGCGAAAACGGAGATCTTATCTGCAGCGAGGCTGGAGTTCTTGGCTGTGGCGTGGCTGGAGCTTTTGGCTGTGGCGTGGCTGGAGCTTCTGAGGAGCGTTGAGGAATGCAGCTTCTGCTCGAGGTGGTGAAAGACTCAGGTGACACTCTTGGAACGAAGAAAAGACCTGAAGCACAGCAAAACAAGGTAAGTAGAGAAACTTGGGCAAGGATGGCCAGACGTAGCTAGAGGTGAGGTTAAGCACCATCAGTGTTAACGGACTGGCGAAGACTGCTTGCCGTGAGTCTCCTTAAGTAACAGGTGCGGCGATGAGATGAGTGGTCACAGCTGCGAGTCAGGAGCATAGCTGGGAGGGGGAGGAGTCTGATAGGCCACCATGACAGTACCCCCCCTCAACGACCGCCTCCAGGCGGTCCAGGACGCCGATCCGGGTGGGCACGGTAAAAGTCATCGATGAGGGAGGGGTCGAGGATGAGCGAGCGGGAGACCCACGAGCGCTCCTCAGGACCGTAACCCTCCCAATCCACCAAGTACTGGAAGCCACGGCCACGCTGTCGAACGTCCAAAATCCGGGAGACCGTGAACGCGGGGCACCGTCGATGATACGGGCGGGAGGCGGGGCGACGGAAGGCGGGCACAAAGGACTGTCCAAGAAGGCTTAATCTGGGAAATATGGAACGACGGATGTACCTTAAGGGCTACCGGCAGACGGAGGCGAACACAGGAGGGTTTGATGATCTTGTCAATGATATAGGGACCGATGAAACGGGGAGCCAGTTTGCGTGAAGAGGACTGAATGGGGACGTTCTTGGAGGACAACCACACCTTCTGTCCGGCTTGGTAAACAGGACCCTCCACCCTGTGCCTGTTGGCGATGCGGCAATTGTCCTCCTTAGTACGCAGGTGGGCCTCGCGGGTCTGGATCCAGATACGTTGGCAGCGCTGAAGGTGATCCTGAACGGAGGGCACAGCCAGGTCAAGCTCCTGAGAGGGGAACAAAGGAGGAGAGTAGCCCAGAGAAGCCTCGAAAGGTGAAATGCCAGTAGCCGTAGAAGGGTGCGAGTTGTGGGCATACTCGATCCAGATAATATACTCAGCCCAGTCGGTGAGGTTGCCCACGATGCAGGAAGCAGGAATGATGGTGGCTGGAGGTGAAGCGTCATCAGGGCTATATTTTCTGGAGAGGGCATCAGGCTTGGTATTGCAGCTTCCTGGTCTGTAGGTGATAGTAAAGTTGAATCGGTCAAAGAAAAGACACCACCGAGCTTGTCTAGAGTTGAGCCTCTTAGCTGTGCGTAAATAGGCTAGGTTTTTGTGGTCGGTCCAAACTATGAACGGGTGAGTAGCTCCCTCCAGCCAGTGGCGCCACTCCTCAAGAGCCAACTTGATGGCGAGTAATTCACGGTTACCAACATCGTAGTTGCGTTCGGCCTGGGATAGCTTGCGAGAATAGTAAGCGCAAGGTTTAATTTTACCGGAGGATTCCTCTCTTTGGGAGAGGACGGTGCCCACACCTGTGTCGGAGGCGTCAACTTCGACGATGAATTGTTTCGTGATGTCAGGTTGAATGAGGATGGGGGCAGAGATGAAAAGAGATTTTAGGTGGTCGAAGGCTTTCTGGGCTTTAGGATTCCACGAAAAGGGCTTGGAGATTGAGGTGAGCTGAGTGAGAGGAGCGGCTATGGTGCTATAGTTGCGAATGAACCGTCGGTAGAAGTTAGCGAACCCCAGAAATTGTTGAAGCTTCTTGCGAGAGTTAGGAGGATCCCACTGGGCGACGGCTTCGAGTTTGGCAGGATCAGGACGAATCTTATTGGCCTCGAAAATATAACCCAAAAACTGGATGGACGAAGTGTGGAATTGGTATTTTTCAGCCTTGACATATAATTGATTTTCCAGCAATCTGGATAAAACGAGACGGACATGGTTTTCGTGTTGTATGGGGTCACGAGAAATTATGAGAATGTCGTCTAGGTAAACGAACACGAAACGGTTCAAGAAGTCCCGGAGGACGTCATTGACTAATCTCTGAAACACTGCGGGAGCGTTGGTCAGGCCGAACGGCATAACTAGGTATTCATAGTGACCTAGGGGTGTATTAAAAGCCGTCTTCCACTCATCGCCTTCCTTGATGCGCACAAGGCGGTAAGCGTTGGGCAGGTCTAATTTAGAAAAAGTCTGGGCACCCGAGACCGAGTCAAAGACTGAACTGAGGAGGGGCAGAGAGTACTTGTCTTTTACGATAATTTGGTTGAGCTCACGATAATCGATACAGGGGCGAAGAGACTTGTCTTTCTTCTCAACAAAGAAGAAACCGGCGCCAACGGGGGAAGAAGAGGGACGAATGTGACCGGAGGCAAGAGCATCATGGATATAAGTTTCCATGGCTGTTTTTTCAGGGCCCGAGAGATTATATAAGTGACCCTTGGGGAGCGTGGCGCCTGGAAGAAGTTCGATGGCACAGTCATAAGGGCGGTGCTGGGGTAGAGACCCTGCTTTACTCTTACTAAAGACAGCTTTGAACTCATGGTAACAAGGCGGGACGGAGGAGAGATCGATGTCCTCAAGCATGGGAGTACTAGAAGGTGAGACGGGCGGAATAGCGGACTGCAGACAATTAGCCAAGCAGAACCCACTCCAGTTAGTTATACGTTGTTTGGCCCAGTCGAACTGGGGGTTATGGGTTTTGAGCCAAGAATAACCCAGGACCACAGGACTATGGGGTGAAGAGGCGACGTAAAAACGAACGTATTCGTGATGGTTACCTGACGTGATGAGTAACAATGGTTTAGTGCGCTGGGTGATGAATGAGAGATGTTGACCCCCCAAGCCGGCAGCTTTGATGGGGTTCTCGAGGGATTCTACAGGGAGAGAGAGACATAGGACCAGGGAATGATCAATGAGACTCTGTTCAGCGCCAGAGTCAACCAGAGCTAGAGTGTCAGAAAATTTAGATTTAAAACATAGTTTGACAGGAATGTAACAGAAGTCATTATGAACAGAGACAACTGACTTACCCACCCGTGGCCTGTCTTTTAATGGGGGGTTCGGGAGTTTAAACGACGAGGACATTGTGAAACTTGATGATCATCGTCCCCGCAGTAGAAACAAAGACCTTCCTCTCTACGCTTTTTGCGTTCCTCTGCGGAGAGGCGAGAGTGACCGATCTGCATAGGTTCGTCAGGGGTTTAACGTGGGGAAAGCTGCGGTGGAAAGCCCTGAGACATAGGTCGGGTCAACGTGGCTGGGGTGGCCTTCCATGCAGGAAGCGGGCGTTCACGTTGACGTTCTTTGAGCCGGATGTCTGAACGTAAGGCGGCTGTTAATAGTTCCTCAAAAGAGGAGGCTTCGGGCTGTGAGCATAAATGGTCTTTTATAGACTCATTAAGCGATTGATAAAAAACGCCTCGCAGCGCGGGATCAGTCCATCCGGCTTCTACTGCCAGGATACGAAAGTCTACCACGTGATCGCTGACCGATCGGTTGTTCTGTTTAAGTTTTAGAAGCCGGCGGGCGGCGTCCTCCTGTTTACGAGGAAGATCGAATACAAGTCGGAACTCACCGATGAAACGTTCAAACGGCAAGTGGCAGATTGGGTTGGCAGACAAAAAGGCTTGGGCCCACTGTAGAGCCTTACTTCTCAGAGAGTTGACTACCATGTTGATTTTGCTATGGTCCGAGTGGTAGTATCTGGGAGCTTGCTGGAATAATAGCCGACATTGAAGGAGAAAACCCCCACAATTTTCCACGTCACCAAAAAACGGCTCTGGCTGAAGGCGATAGTTTTCGTGATTTGAGGTGGAAATGGGGGGTCCCAGGTCTCCGGAAGGTGGAGGGGAAGCGGGAGATGCAGATCCAGAAAATTGTCCAGTTATTTCCAATAAAGTCTGTCATACCGTCAAGGCGGCGGAAAAGTTCATTCTGAGCAGAAGCCATTTGGGAAAGAGTGTCAGCTTGGCGTCCTAGCATTATGCCCTGTTGATTGACAGCAAGGCGGAGCCCTTCCGGGTCAGCTGGGTCGGGGTTTAGGCCAGTCCGTTCTGTCATGATCTGATCACGTGACGAACCCAGATGCTGAAACCCGGAGGGATGAGGCAGGTTAGTAGAAGGTAGGTAATGAGGTTTTTTTTTGTAGGAGCCAGCGGATCTTGCAGTGTGAGATGGCAGGAAGCTTGACAGAGCGGTGCCGGAGCGTAATGACTGCAGCGGAGCTGGGATTACTTCGGCGCCGGCGAAAACAGAGATCTTATCTGCAGCGAGGCTGGAGTTCTTGGCTGTGGCGTGGCTGGAGCTTCTGAGGAGCGTTGAGGAATGCAGCTTCTGCTCGAGGTGGTGAAAGACTCAGGTGACACTCTTGGAACGAAGAAAAGACCTGAGGCACAGCAAAACAAGGTAAGTAGAGAAACTTGGGCAAGGATGGCCAGACGTAGATAGAGGTGAGGTTAAGCACCATCAGTGTTAACGGACTGGCGAAGACTGCTTTCCGTGAGTCTCCTTAAGTAACAGGTGCGGCGATGAGATGAGTGGTCACAGCTGCGAGTCAGGAGCATAGCTGGGAGGGGGAGGAGTCTGATAGGCCACCATGACACTCACACCATCACCTGTGCTCAAATTTCTCCACAAACAGTTCAAATAAATACTGTAAATACATTCCATTCATACACACATTCCAAACATTCCATTCAACAGACAAGTTTGTACAATATAATTTGTTTTTATTTTATACATCCGTTTAAATTGAATAATACTTTGAGAACTTTTTAACTGATTCTCCTGGGAATTCCACATTTGTACCCTGACTCTAGACAAACACTTTTGCTTTAGTGATGTTCTAGTAAACTTGTTTGAAATCCTCTTCTGTGGACAAAATAAAAGCTTTTGTAAGTCTTCTGGTAATTCTCTGTTTTTTGGCTTTAAACATAACTAATAAGGTCTGCAATTCAATTACATTTTTGTAGCAATTTATGTGAAATCAAGATTTGAGACTTCATTTCTATTATCCGAATCGATCTGTAAGCAACTGGAGTTCTTAGCTTTAAAAGTTTAAATCGCTAAATCCTAGCTTTGTCATCTCTGAAATATCTTCTTTCCAAGGTCCAGTTTACTGAGCTTTTACTGGCTGGAGATCTGGGGCCTCATTTATAAACGTTGCGTACGCACAAAAGAAGGCGTACGCCACTCTCTACGCAATAGTTGATATTTACTTGTCCTGTCCAACAGCTAGGCAGGCAGATGAGAGCTGAGGGCCTCTTGTGTTGGACATATTTTACTTTAACAAGAGGGGTTATTAATCTTCAGACAAACCAAAGGTGTGACTGAACAAACCCCTTTTGTAATTGAGGCCAAACTTTATTCATTTCAACCATGATTGAAAATCTTTGGTGTTGGGTGATAGTGAGAGGGGGGGCTTAGACCATGAAGCAGCATAGAGCAGACAGGTTTACTGGTTGTTTATCGTTACGGTACAGTTCAAATGTAGTACAAAAAGGGCGGGGCCTGTTCACACACACTCAAATATTATCAACACATCTACAGCTGCAAAAAATGTTCACATGTCAAAATGTACACAAAACAGATAGTGTTCACGAACGCATACCTATGCCTTTAAACCAACTAGTGTGAAATCTTTCATTCATTCAATCATGCAAACTATAAGTGCAAAGGTGAGCTAACACCTGTGCTCAGGTGAGTGTTTATGTTCTTCTAAAATGGATGGTGGAATGTGAAAAGAAGGAGGAGGAGCGCCCAGCCACCCCCACACCCAGACCCCCGTCGCAGCAGCAGCGGCAGCCGGAACCCCCCAACGCCACACGGGAACAGGCAGGGAACAACCTCCCCCCCGGGCGACCAAGACCGCCACCCAGGCCAGGGCCAGCAGGACAGCCGCGAGGCCCCCAGAGCCAGAGAGCAGGGAGGCGCGGAGGGAAAGAGAGCGCCGCCCCAGCCCAGCCCGGAAAGCAGCCCCCCCGCCGCGCCGGAAGAGCCCAATGCAGGGCCCCACCGGAGAAGGAAGCCCACAGCCCCAGACGAGCACCCCACCACCACCCAGGAGTTCCGGGCATCCCCCCGCCCCGACCCCAGGTACGAGCCAGGACCCCCCAAGGGAGACCCGCTCCGCACTCCAGGCAGCCACCCACCCGGCCCACGGTTGGTCCAGGGAGGAGCAAGGCAGGGGCCCGCCGCCCCCGCCTAGGAGGGGGGAACCCCGGGGAAAAAAGGGTGGCCCACAAGGGGTGTTATAAATATGGCCCGACCAGGCTCGGCCATGTTGGAAGTTTGGCGGGGCCCAGCGCTCAGGGGCAAGGACCAGGACCCACCCCCCAGGGACACGAACACCCCCGGCTCAGGTGTAATATGAACCCCCCCACCGTGCGGAGAGAGCACCGCCGGGCCCAGGGAGCCGGCACCCAAGGGACACGGCCGCCATCGCCAAGGGGCCCGCAAAAGCAAGCAAACTTGACGGGAAAATGTGCGGTCCTTCACGCAAGCTCTGACCCAGGCGTACGCACAAAAACGGGTGAAATGAGAAACGGCGACACCGTCGGCAGATGGAAGAAACACGTGAAAGTGAAAATGACAATACTGCCTCTCATAAATAACATGAAGACTTCACAAAGCAAGTCTTACAATTACACGAACACCCGTTTGATCGATCAGCAGTGAAACAAACAAAGAAAATCAAACGGAAATTACAACAGAAATTCAAATGAACACATATTTGCAGAAAGAAAAGTGAAATATGTTCTGCAATATTGGCATTTTGTGCAATTCATCCTCATAAATAATATATTTAACAGAACGAAATAATGTACAAAACTGATATTCTCGTCAGTGTGTCCGTCTGGCGGAGCAGATAAAGATAGATAGATAGATAGATAGATAGATAGATAGATAGATAGATAGATAGATAGATAGATAGATAGATAGATAGATAGATAGATAGATAGATAGATAGATAGATAGATAGATAGATAGATAGATAGATAGATAGATAGATAGATAGATAGATAGATAGAGAGAGATGCATTAATTCTCCACTGGGGAAAGTTGTTTTCATAGTAAAACATTTCTTCATAAGCTATGGAATTATGGTATTCATGCATATGCCTTTAGTTTGTTTTATTTTTGATAAAACAATGTATGGCGTATGTCTCAACCATTCAGAAAGCAACAAGAAATTACATTTGCGCTGAACAATTTCCCATTTCCACGTCGATTATTACCGACATCTGTAGCTTGTCAGATGTAACTAAATGGATGAAAATAAAATGCCCCATCTCAATGCGTAATGACGCACAATGGCTGATCTTGCGCTCTTAGAAGATGTGGCAAATGGAAGAATTCGGAGTGAACGCATCTTTAGACAGCGAGAAGACTTGCTGGCAAACGAAGACGAGTGGCTTATGAGCCGGTTCCGACTTCCTCGAGCCGTCCTCTTGGACCTCTGGCTTTTTATTTCGGCCACGGTCCGAGGTGACCATAGCCCACTCACTACGCTGCTATCTACTAAAGGTTTTGGACGAGCAGGAATGCGGATTGCTAGATGATCAGCTCGCCTCATGTGTTTCAACAACACTGTGGAGTATAAACCGGGTCGTGAGAACGTTGTTGCCGCCGTTTTATCTCATTTGCCTGTCTCTTCTCCTCCACCACACGAGTTAGAAGAAGACATGGTAGCACTGGTGGCTAATGTGGACTTAGCTGCTGTCACAAAAGACCAGCTGATCCAGGCCTGTCTGGACTGTCCTGTGTTGCAACAGGTTCTAGTTTCTTCGTGATGGCTGGCCACGTAATGCAAAAGGTCTTGACCCAGCTCTTTTACCCTACGACCGCATCCAAGCAGAGCTGGCTGAAATAGACGGTTACCTGATCCGTGGATGTCATCGTCTTGTCATTCCCACATTTCTGCGATCTCGGCTTATACAGCTTGCTCATGACACACACCAAGGTATTGTTAGGGCCAAACAATGTCTGAGAGAGCTCTAATAGTGGCCTGATGTGGATGTGGAAGTTGCTGTTAAATCATGCACAACCTGCTCCCAGCACGACAAATCTACTATAACTTGAGCTGCCCCCTTACAGCCAGTTCCCCTTCCCAGTACAGCGTGGGAAAAGGTAGCTATAGATACAGTGGTGGACAAAATTGTTGGTACCCCTCAGTTAAAGAAAGAAAGTCTGCAATGCTCACTGAAATGACTTGAAACATTCAAAAGTAACAATAAATTAAAATTTATTGAAAATTAAATAATCAAAATCAGCCATTACTGAAAAAGCTAATGAAATAGGGCTGGACAACAATGATGGTACCCATAACTTAATATTTTTGTTGCACAACCTTTTGAGGCAATCACTGCAATGAAACGGTTTCTGTATTAATCAATGAGCCTTTTGCACCTGTCCACAGGTATTCTGGCCCCCTCCTCATGAGCAAACTGCTCCAGTTGTCTCAGGTTTGACGGGTGTTTTCTCCAAATGGCATGTTTCAGCTCCTTCCACAGATGTTCAATGGGATTCAGATCTGGGCTCATAGAAGGCCACTTCAGAATAGTCCAACGCTTTTCTCTGAGCCATTCTTGGGGGTTTTTGGCTGTGTGTTTTGGATGGTTGTCCTGTTGGAAGACCCATGACCTGTGACTGAGACCAAGCTTTCTGACACTAGGCAGCACATTTTATATCCAGAATGCCTTGATATTCTTGAGATTTCATTTTACCTTTAACTTCAAGACACCCTGTGCCAGATGCAGCAAAGCAGCCCCAAAACAGAACTGAGCCTCCTCCAAGTTTCACAGTAGGGACAGTGTTCTTTTGGTTGTATGCTTCATTTTTGTGTCTACCAACATAGAGCTGATGTGTCTTACCAAAATGCTCCAGTTTGGTCTCATCTGTCCAAAGGACATTTTCCCAGAAGCTTTGTGGCTTGTCAACATGCATTTTAGCAAATTCCTTTGTGATTTCCTTTCAACAGTGGTGTCCTCCTTGGTCGTCTCCCATGAAGTCCACTCTGGCTCAAACAACCATGAATGGTGTGATCTGACACTGATGTACCTTGATCTAGGAGTTCACCTTTAATGTCTTTGGAGGTTGTTCTGGGTTCTTTGGATACAGTTCCAACTGTCCGTCTCCTCAATTTGTCATTAATTTTCCTCTTCCTGCCACGTCCAGGGAGTTGGCTACTGTCCCGTGGATCGTAACCCTTGTGCTATCCTAGGCACTTTAACATTGGGAGTGGGGTCATCTAGACCCACTAGACAGTGCTCTGAACCTTTTTTCTTCAATGATTTGTGATCTTCACTGGTGTCCATGGATTACATGAAATCTTTCCACCTTTATCCACCTTTGTCATGGTAAGGAGAACACGTCAATGTGAGGGGGGGTCATCTAAGATAGCACAAGGGTTAAACTTCTGAATAATATGTGCAACTGTCGTTACAGGAACTTCAAGCTGCTTAGAGATGGTTTTATAGCCTTTACCTTTACCATGTTTGTCTATAATTGTGTTTCTAATGTCCTGGGACAATTCTCTCCTTGGCTTTCTGTTGTCCATGTTCAGTCTGGTTCACACCTTTTCACCAAACAGCAACGTGACTATTTGTCTCCCTTTAAATAGTCAGACTGACTGATTATGGGTTTGAAAACAGCTGTGATGTCAATTAAAGGACATACCTGAGTTCATCATGACCCCCTGGACAATTGGTTCTCAGTCTTTTATGGAGGTACCATCATTTTTGTCCAGTCCTATTTCCTTAGTTTGCTTATTTAAATAATTCTGTTAATCAACAACTCTAAAGTAATGGCTGATTTTGATTATTTCATTTTCAATAAATTTTAATTTATAGTTACTTTTGAACATTTCAAGTCATTTTAGTGAACATTGTGGACTTTCTTTCTTTAACTGAGGGGTACCAACAGTTTTGTCCACCACTGTATAGTGGGACCCTTTCACTCTGCTTCGACTGACTGTTGTTACGCCATCACACTGATAGATTACTACAGTAAGTGGCCTGGAGTAGCATTTCTCTCAATTGTGACTACTACAACTGTCACTTCGTTTTTGTCAGCTGTGTTCAGTCGTGAAGGAAACCCCGTCGAATTAGTGATCGATAACGGTTCTTGTTTTGTTTCTGCTGAGTCTGAGGACTTCTTAGCTGCTCACGACATTACGCACCGCCGCAGCTCCAACTACTACCCTCAGAGAAATAGTGAAATAGAGAGGTGGAACTTACAAACAGCTGACGTTCAAGGTCAGCCGTGGCTGCCCAATGTCACTGACTTTCTCCTTGCTTATCGGGCTACTCCTCATGCTATAACTTCTGTCTCCCCAGCCGAACTGCTGCATGGACGCCCTTTTCGCACCAAACTCAACATAAAAAACCTGGCTCCTCCACGTGCATCTTCTCAGATGAAATGTGGGACGTTCAGCAATATGGTTGCGCGACGCCAAGCTAAGATTAAGCAATACACAGATAAGCGCCATACTACACAAACCGCCAAGTTTCCGTGTGGTTCCTATGTTCGGATTAGGAAACCTGGTTTTGTGAAGAAAGGACGTTCCAAGTTCACACAGCCGCTTCAGGTTTTGGCACAAAAAGGACCTTCAACCTTCAAACTCTCAGATGGCAAGGTATGGAATGCCATTCATTTGTTCTCAGCATCACCTGCCATTGCTGAAGATGCTCATGGCAGTCCTGTACTGTGCCGGTGTGGTCGCAGGCACGTTCTGCCTCCTACCTGGTTCAGTGATTACGTCACTTAAGTTGTTTGTGTGATTTTCAGGGGGATGACAGGTTATTATAAACAGTTACAAATGTTAATGTTGTTCCTGACTGAGATTGTTAGTTGATAAAATTTGATGTTACCAAGGTCATACATTTAAGTTAAACAGTCTGGCCACAAGTTATCATTTAAAGTTACGTTTAATGGAGATTGAATATTATTGAATTTAATAATCAGAAGTTAACTCAAATTAACAATTCTATTTCTATTTCTACTTTTTGTTATTCATACTATTTGATAAATTGTGGAGTCAAATGTTTCCTTTTATTGATAATTCTGTACTGGTTTAAAAAAGGGGGGGGGGGGTATATGTGGTGTTGTTATGGAGTGTCATTACACCTTTTCCCCAGTAGGTGGACATAACCAATGATGTATTGGTAGTGTTTGAACAAACTGCAGAAGAACAATAAAGATGGATCTCGTTACAGTTTTTCTCAGACACTTTAGTACAATTCTCAGATCAGAATGAAATTCCCAAAACTATTTGTTCAATCTTCACATCATGATGTCACTTGTGCACATCATGTAAGCAGTTTCTCACTTCTTTGAACAAGTTCCAATTGCTTTGGTTCATCCATGCAAATGATTATGTACAATTCTCTGCTCTTTGCTACATTATCAATTGTTTATGTCATGTTGATCAAAATGTATTATATAGTTCACTGTGCAATAGTCTTACTCCTCAAAACACCTAGTCATTAGTTCATCGTATAAGTCATTAACTGCAAAATGGTTGACCAAGTTGTCATAATGTGACAAACATATTTCACTGCATTGAAAAAGAGGATATTCGCTGTGATGTGGATGAGAATTTGTGGCCTAACATACAGAAACGACAAGAGGTGTAGGAAAACCACACCAATTCCTACTGCACTGCCTGTACTGTTGTACAGGATATTGTCCTATCTTTTTTTCCCTTTGTGTTACTGTTTGCAGTGGTTTTTTCTATGTTGGTATGACATGGTCTGTCAACAAATTACAATATTAACAATAAAAGTGTAAATGTGAATCTTGTCCAGTCTCTTGCAATTAAACAAAAAAGGTGTAAGTTACATTTTACAATAATTGTCATCCAAACTTTAGCCATAGTTTCCATCAGAACCTCCCTCTAAAGTACACAGCTATATTGACAACATGACTAAGTCATTTGACTGTCTTGTTCGTAGACAATGACACAAGGACTTGACATTCTGATGGCACTGACATGTTCAATGACATAAAGACTTAGTTTTGAGAGATGAACTAAAGATTTTGAGCAAGTTACAGGCTTTTGCAAGAAATCCATAGTGTTTTGCTGTTTGTACAAATTGTTTTGAGAAATGCACAATGCACACACGTATTTGCAAACTTCAATTCTGATCTGAGAATTGTACTAAAGCGACTGAGAAAAACTGTAACTGAGCGGGTGTCTACGTCTCTTTTTTACAACTCGACCGACACAACACATGTGCTTAATATGACTTTGTAAAATAAATTTGGATTTGTTCAGAACAAAAAGGCTCTTGGCTACTTTATCTTTTCCATTAAATATATGAGATTTACATGTTAATTTGTCAATAACCCCTAAAAATTTAAATTCAGACACCTGGGGCCTGTTTCAGAAAGGAGGTTAAGTGTAAACTCTGAGTGCGTTAACCCTGAAATCAGGGAAACCCTGGGTTTTCCGTTTCAGAATGGGAGGTTTGTTAAACCAGAGAAAGCAGAGTAAGTCAAACCCATTTCTGAAAGAGAGGTAACTTATACTCGGAGTCAATGTCCATGGTTACTTATGCTGTGAACCTAACCTGGTCGGGAGCAGGTTTTATTCTCTAAACTCAAGGTTTCTGCCGGTCCCCTCCCCTTTTTAAAGACGAAGTGGTATTTTTCGCTTTAACCTTCATTGCCCAAATGTCCGTCACACAGAGACGGTCTAAGTGACAAGAATGGCTTGTTCTTTTTTGGAGGACCCAATAGACGAGGAGGCTGCATTAATTCATAGAGAATTATATTTACCTCGTACGAGGATTTTGAGACCTAGACTCGATTTTTTGTCATTTCCCCATACGTTTTTGTTTGAGCGTTACCGTTTTTCGTTGCAGTCAATTACATATATACAATGAAAACAACATTAGATATGTATTGCTATGTAGATGTTTCATATGTCAAATATTGTCAACAAAGCCTACATCCATGACATGCTCAAATTTGACCGGATTGAATTATGTTTTTATACTTCATTTTTAGCTGCTGCCATGTTCTTTTAATTCCTGCAGGATTGCATCTACATGAAAATGAAATCAGGGACATTGAATTAGATTAATGTAACAATTACTTTTTGGAAACACAATTTGCTAGCACTGCTTACTTTCTTAATCCCATATAAACCTATACCCCTTGATCAATACAAGGGTAGTGTTGCAGCGTGTGTGTGCTGAGCGGGGTGCGATCCACGAGAGAGAAGGGGGGGGGGGGGAGTGCAGGTGCAGATGGGGGGGTGTGAGCACGGAGCGGAGGTGTGTGCGTGGTATATATTGTGTGTTCGGAGGACGGAGCACTTAGTTAAATAAAGAGAAGGTGTCATTCCCAGAATAACTGTTTTGGAGTCATTCTTAATCCGCTCTGGAGGTTGAGGGTTTCCAACGGGAAGTGAACCCCGAAGGAGAATTCCCTTCGGCCCTGAAGGAAATCTCCCCTGCGCTTCTGACCACGGTCGGTCGGAAAGACGAGAGAAAAGAAAGGAGAAGTCTACGCGCAGCGAAAGGTTCAACAGTAGACAAAAGTTCACTTTTAAAAACACAATTGCATGTATTAATATTAAACTGATCAACGTTTGCAAGAGGGGAAGGTTAACAAAAAAGTCCTCTAAACATTACCGACGTTAAATGCATTTTCCCCCCCAGATTGGTTCTGTACACTATGCAGCATTTCATGCATTTACACCAGGAATAACACTTCAAAAGTACACCTAAATATCGCCATTTTTTATTTCACTCCTTACGCTATTTAAAAAGTTATTACAGTCAATATTTTATAACAATGATTTAAATGCAAACTTAAGGCCCGTACACACCGGGACGAATATTCGTCAGGCGTTATTCGCCAGCGTTTTTCGCCACCTTTTTTGTGTTCACACCCAGGCGATTTTCGCTGACGATGAGCCGAGCGAACATGCAATTTCATTCCCTGACATTAGATGGCGCTTAATGTAAACAGAAATACTCCTGTACACAAGGTGGCGCTGCGCAACTTTAAGCTTCTTAAAGTCACTTTTCACTCAGAAGAAGAGAGCAAGTATTTACGCGCTTGTCAGAATCATACAAAGAAAACATGAATATTTCAAGCACCAGTAGCTCCAACTGGTGCTTGGTTCGGGGATATTTTAGAATGTCCGTCATTATTTCTTTGTGGCAGTGTAGACGCTACTTGGCGTCTATCTTCTTCGCTGGTATGTGTGCTCAGCAAGGCAGTTTTGTGTTTGAGCGCCCCCAAGTTGTGTTTTACTGTAATTTCAGAAGCTCCAGACACGTGTGCAAAAGCGGCATTCTCATTGGTCGAATAGATTTCGACGCGACGCGTCAAAAAAAAAAAACGAACACGAGGCGTTTTTTTTTTTTGACGCTTTGACGCGTGGCGTTTTTTCGCGTCGGTGTGCACACTCTCATTGGTGCCCTTTGTTTAGTCACGAGGCGTTAAACGTCGGCGAAAATCGCCGGCGAAATTCGTCCCGGTGTGAACGGGCCTTAACTGTCTCTGTTTTGCAGATGCAGCGGTGTTGCTTTTCTTCTGGAATATGTGCTCATATTCACTGTAACTCTGCAGCAGCACGTCAAGTTCAGCTGGCGAAAAATATGTAGACCTCTTTTTTTCACGGTTGCCATGGTGACTCGTGATATCTGCGCTCCATTGATAATGGCTTCTTATAGTCGTGGTGCGCACGCTTACCTCCGAATCAGTCCACTCAGAGTTGATTGACCTAATTCGGATCAGCTTCTCTGAAACAGAAAACTCAGAGTTGTTAATCTCCCGATTGACCAACTAGGAGTTCAACTTTAACCTCAGAGTTGGTTGAACCTCCTTTCTGAAACAGGCCCCTGTTCTATATTTCTGTTGTCAATGGACAAAGTCACTTGTTTTTCTTTATTACCAAACACCATAAACTTTGTTTTTGTTTGATTCAAAGATAATTTATTGTAATCGAACCACACTTTGAGTTCGATCATTTCCTTTTCAATACTTTCACCTAAGGTTTTCATTTTATCCCCAGAACAAAAAACGTTATTGTCATCGGCAAATAAAACAAACTGTAACAACTTGTAATATTCAGGAGATCAGACTTCTTACCTCCAAACTGTACATATTGTTGTCTGTTTTTTAAATAACTGGGGCCTGTTTCAGAAAGGAGGTTCGACCAACTCTGAGGTTGAACTTGAACTCTGAGTTGGTCAATCGGGAGATTAACAACTTTGAGTTTTCTGTTTCAGAGAAGCGGATCCGAGTTAGGTCAATCAACTCTGAGTGGACTGATTCAGAGTTAAGCGTGAGCACCGCGACTATAAGAAGCCATTATCAATGGAGCGCAGATATTACGAGTCACCATGGCAACCGTGAAAAAAGAGGTCTGCATATTTTTCGCCAGCTGAACTTGACATGCTGCTGCAGAGTTACAGTGAATATGAGCACATATTCCAGAAGAAAAGCAACACCGCTGCATCTGCAAAACAGAGACAGTTAGCGTGGGAAAACATAGCTGCTCAAGTTAATATGCAAGTTTGCATATAAATCATTGTTATAAAATATTGACTGTAATAATTTTTTAAATAAGCGACTCGTCGCATTTCGGGCAGACACTCGGCAGAATTGCAGGTTACTCCCCTAGGGCGGGTCTGTTAATTAACCCACCTGCTTAGCGTCCTATTTAAGTCAGGTGTACAATTGTTCATTCTCTCTTACCTTCAGCGCTCATTCTTTGCCGGTCTCCGAGCCCGCGGGTCTCCTTCTCTTTCGGCGTCTTGCCGTGTTCCCCCGTCCTTGGGAAGGATGATCCCCATCTTTCTGATGTGGGGTTTTGGTTTCGCCGCATCTGCTCTCCTTAATTTCTCCTCCGATCCGCGGGCGGCTGACGATCCGCGGGCGGCTGACGGCGCACAGCGCGTTCGTTTCGCCGCGGTAGCGTGCATCTGCAGGGGGTGTGCTTTCCGCAGTGTTCGGGATGTCCGTGCCCCCCGATCAGGTGTTGTCGGGTCTTCTCGTCTGCCGTGGTCGCCCCAATTATCCACGGTGAGCTTCATGCGGTACTTTTCCCGTGTAGTTTTCTATGGCTGCGTCTCACTTCCTGTTTACTTCGGTGACGTCACGCCCCTAAGGACCCTGGGAATTGTAGTTTTTCTCCGGGTCCTTTATGATGCGCTTCTGATTCTTTTTCTGCTGCGTTGTTCTGCGTCGTCCGGTTGTTTTATTTTTTTGCTGGGGTTGTGGGGTCCTTTCTGTGGTTGTGAAGGCTCGCAGACCTCGTTTGGACAGGTTTCTCATGCTGGCTGAATTTATCGTGGCTTTTAGCATTTGTTTTCTATTGCTGTTTTGTTCTTTGGGAGCTGTGTGTAAATCTTGATTGTCTTTGATTTGATGCTGGCTTTATTATTGTGGCGGTTCTTCTGTTTGTTTTCTTCGTTGTTGTAGCTGCTGGTTAGTTGGAATGTGAATCAGTGTCTCTTGGACCCGTCTCTGCTCTATGGACATTTTCCCTTATGATTGGTCTCTCTTATGCAGCGTCTTTGGCTCATTTTATTCACTCAGCGATCCTCATTCATTGCCCCCGCACATTCTGCATCTGGTTCTGCTCCGCCTGTTTTTTCCCTGCTCTGTGTACCCCAGTGGGTCCTGCCCTGTCCTCAGGGACTTGCGTCGGCCGCATTAGTGAGTGTGTCGGTCTCGTCGCGGCCTTGTTTTCTCGGCGGGGGGTAGTTCGATCCTGGGCCGCGTGTTCCTGTTCTGGATTTTCGTGTTTTGCGTTTGATCTTTCCCTCTCTATGCCTGGAGTGGTTTTGTGATGACTGTTGTGTCTTCAGGCTTCCTCCACTTTTTCTCCTGTGTCTGCGCCTTCTGGTTTGGGGGAAAAGGATTTAAGAAGAGTGGTTTGTGTTTGACCGGCCGCCAGAATCTACAGCTCTGATGGTTCTTAAGGGGTCGTCCGGTTATTTCATCCTTGGAGATTATATTAAGGCTGTTTCAATATTGAATGATAGTATTGTGTCATCGGTTGACTTGGTTAATTAACACTTTGAGCAACTTCTACCCTGACCATAGGAAATATATCACTTGCGCTCTCAAGCTTAGTTCAAGAGTTAAATCTTGTGTCCACAAGTCAGTCTTCGGTCTGCCTTTTCTAAGCAGATGGCACTCTGCTAGATGCATCCCCATTTGGAGGCTTGTTATACTCCGCCTCTGAATGCTTAAGGTTCAGTCTAGCAAAAATAATATCAAAACCTATGATCCCTCATGGCTCTCAAGTTCTCTCTTGCAGTATCCAGTCGCCCTTGGCTAAATAAAAAAATTTGAGAACCATTAATATCATATACAAGGCATCAAATCCAGCCGAGCTGTAATCCTCTGCTACGTGGGATGTTGACCTTCCTCATCTACAAATCTCCTTGGCTACTCTTCCCATCTACTACTCCTACTCCTCGATGGCCTCCTGAAGGTGCGTCCCTCTGAAACTGTCAAAGATTACTTTTATCATTGGAATATATAAAAAAAAAAAAAAAAAAAAAAATTGGTGTTAAGATTTCGTGCAGGTCATATATTTCACTATTGTTTCACTGTTGGAATTTGTAATTATGGTGGTTTCTAGGGTGCGATAAATCCACAATGGGTCTTTACCTTAACTATCTACTAATTTCACTTTCTCAGATTTGTTTTTTAAAAGCACTGTTATTTAATTTATCTCAATCATTCTGAAACTGATCAGTTTCTGGGTTATTTATGTATTCTTGTCAAGACTAATACTGCTTTGTTTTCTATCTCTGCATCGCATCCTGAGCCTGCGAACCCTCACGCCCCGATCAGCTTCTCCGTTTCCAGGAAATGATGTCACCCGTGCATTCCCTGATCTGGTGCTGCAACGATGCCTGCTCAACGTACCTATTGCTGCACTGAAAGTGAAGGGGTGGTGGACCTCCTCTGCGTTCCAAGGACACTTCTGGCTTGCATCAATCTATGTCAGCTGCAGAATGAGTGTGAACTTCTTGGATTATAAATGTTGAAAGAAAATTATTTGTCAGGTGGAAGCCTCAAAATTTAGGTTGCTCTAAGTTGTATCAATTCAATCATTTTAGTTGGTATGCCAAATGGGAGAAAACTTTGTGGCCGTTAAGCTCGTTGTGGTATTGTCGTTGGGGTTCGTAATAATGGAAGTTATTAAGCCTGCGTGAGTAGCATGCATAATGTGTATATAATGGCGTCGAGCCCGTCATAGTGTGATGGCAGCTTAGAATAATGGATTTTTCTAAGCTTGTGTGAATATTATGCCAGATGAAATGTTTATGGCCGTTAACCCGTCATAGTATGTGATGGAAGCTTCAAATATGGGGTTATTTCATTCATGGCATAGGATGTCATCGGGAGCATTGTATTGGATGTAAGTTTGTGTCATCCTAGGGTCGTCCATGGCGGCTAGAATTATAGTTCCGCACAGCGTTTTGCGGACGTGGGCTTTGCGTTCTAAGATCAGGTAGGAGTACTTCTTATGTCGGCTCCCATTTCATTTCTTTCCCTCTCTCTTTGAGGTAGTATGCTCCCCTGGTGAATGGGAGCGGCCCAACGGTCAATAGTGCCGGGGTAAACACATAGCAGATACACTAGATAGCATGTTCCCTTCGTAGAGTGGTTCTCGAACGGGAGCGGCCCAACGGTCAATGGTGCCGGGGTAAACACATAGCAGATACACTAGATAGCATGTTCCCTTCGTAGAGTGGTTCTCGAAGGGAGCGGCCAAAACGGTCAATGGTGCCGGGTAAACACATAGCAGGTACACTAGATAGCATGTTCCCTTCGTAGAGTGGTTCTCGAAGGGAGCGACCCAAACGGTCAATGGTGCCGGGTAAACACATAGCAGATACACTAGATAGCATGTTCCCTTCGTTGAGTGGTTCTCGAAGGGATCGGCCAAACGGTCAATGGTGCCGGGTAAACACATAGCAGATACACTAGATAGCATGTTCCCTTCGTAGAGTGGTTCTCGGAGGGAGCGGCCCAACGGTCAATGGTACCGGGTAAACACATAGCAGTCATACTGGAAAATGAAATGAAATGAAGTGAAAATGGAATGCAGCCAAAAAACACACCTCATCTTATTTACACACTGATTATACATTCACATTTTCTTCTTCTGGATGATCTTGGCGTTGGGGGTTTTTGTTACCCTAAAGCGTAAGGAAAATAATTATCTTAAGAGAAGTCCTCCCTCAAGTAGAAGCCGCGAATGATGAGTATAAAATGCATGGTGTTTAAATTGAATCAGGTTGTGTAATCTTGTTGGCTCCCCTCCAGTCTTCTTTTTCTCTCTCTCTCTTCAGATAGTATGCTCCCCTGGTGAACGGGAGCGGCCCAACGGTCAATGGTGCCGGGTAAACACATAGCAGATACACTAGATAGCATGTTCCCTTCGTAGAGTGGTTCTCGAAGGGAGCGGCCAAACGGTCAATGGTGCCGGGTAAACACATAGCAGATACACTAGATAGAATGTTCCCTTCGTAGAGTGGTTCTCGAAGGGAGCGGCCAAACGGTCAATGGTGCCGGGTAAACACATAGCAGATACACTAGATAGCATGTTCCCGTCGTAGAGTGGTTCTCGAACGGGAGCGGCCAAACGGTCAATGGTGCCGGGTAAACACATAGCAGATACACTAGATAGCATGTTCCCTTCGTAGAGTGGTTCTCGAAGGGAGCGGCCAAACGGTCAATGGTGCCGGGTAAACACATAGCAGATACACTAGATAGCATGTTCCCTTCGTAGAGTGGTTCTCGAAGGGAGCGGCCAAACGGTCAATGGTGCCGGGTAAACACATAGCAGTCATACTGGAAAATGAAATGAAATGAAATGGAATGCTGCCGAAAACACACCTCATCTTATTTACACACTGATTATACATTATACATTCACATTTTCTTCTTCTTCTGGATGATCTTGGTGTTGGGGGTTGTTACCCGAAAGTGTATGGAAAAATAATTGTCTCAAGGAATTGAACGGAGCCTTATGCCAAAACGAAGTTGTGAATCAAATTGTGAATGTCATCCTAAAGATGTTGTGAAAACCTAAAGATGTCGTGAAATAAATGTTCTTCTGCAAGCGTTGTCTGACTGAAATAAGCGACTCGTCGCATTTTGGGCAGACACTCGGCAGAATTGCAGGTTACTCCCCTAGGGCGGGTCTGTTAATTAACCCACCTGCTTAGCGTCCTATTTAAGTCAGGTGTACAATTGTTCATTCTCTCTTACCTTCAGCGCTCATTCTTTGCCCCTCCCTCCTCCCCGGCTTCCACCTGTGGGCTCCGTTACGGGGGTTGTTACCCGAAAGTGTATGGAAAAATAATTGTCTCAAGGAATTGAACGGAGCCTTATGCCAAAACGAAGTTGTGAATCAAATTGTGAATGTCATCCTAAAGATGTTGTGAAAACCTAAAGATGTCGTGAAATAAATGTTCTTCTGCAAGAGTTGTCTGACTGAAATAGCGTAAGGACTGAAATAAAAATGGGGATATCTAGGTGTACTTTTGAAGTGTTATTCCTGGTGTAAATGCATGAAATGCTGCATAGTGTACAGAACCAATCTGGGGGGGAAAATGCATTTAACGTCGGTAATGTTTAGAGGACTTTTTTGTTAACCTTCCCCTCTTGCAAACGTTGATCAGTTTAATATTAATACATGCAATTGTGTTTTTAAAAGTGAACTTTTGTCTACTGTTGAACCTTTCGCTGCGCGTAGACTTCTCCTTTCTTTTCTCTCGTCTTTCCGACCGACCGTGGTCAGAAGCGCAGGGGAGATTTCCTTCAGGGCCGAAGGGAATTCTCCTTCGGGGTTCACTTCCCGTTGGAAACCCTCAACCTCCAGAGCGGATTAAGAATGACTCCAAAACAGTTATTCTGGGAATGACACCTTCTCTTTATTTAACTAAGTGCTCCGTCCTCCGAACACACAATATATACCACGCACACACCTCCGCTCCGTGCTCACACCCCCCCATCTGCACCTGCACTCCCCCCCCCCCTTCTCTCTCGTGGATCGCACCCCGCTCAGCACACACACGCTGCAACACTACCCTTGTATTGATCAAGGGGTATAGGTTTATATGGGATTAAGAAAGTAAGCAGTGCTAGCAAATTGTGTTTCCAAAAAGTAATTGTTACATTAATCTAATTCAATGTCCCTGATTTCATTTTCATGTAGATGCAATCCTGCAGGAATTAAAAGAACATGGCAGCAGCTAAAAATGAAGTATAAAAACATAATTCAATCAGGTCAAATGTGAGCATGTCATGGATGTAGGCTTTGTTGACAATATTTGACATATGAAACATCTACATAGCAATACATATCTAATGTTGTTTTCATTGTATATATGTAATTGACTGCAACGAAAAACGGTAACGCTCAAACAAAAACGTATGGGGAAATGACAAAAAATCGAGTCTAGGTCTCAAAATCCTCGTACGAGGTAAATATAATTCTCTATGAATTAATGCAGCCTCCTCGTCTATTGGGTCCTCCAAAAAAGAACAAGCCATTCTTGTCACTTAGACCGTCTCTGTGTGACGGACATTTGGGCAATGAAGGTTAAAGCGAAAAATACCACTTCGTCTTTAAAAAGGGGAGGGGACCGGCAGAAACCTTGAGTTTAGAGAATAAAACCTGCTCCCGACCAGGTTAGGTTCACAGCATAAGTAACCATGGACACTGACTCCGAGTATAAGTTACCTCTCTTTCAGAAATGGGTTTGACTTACTCTGCTTTCTCTGGTTTAACAAACCTCCCATTCTGAAACGGAAAACCCAGGGTTTCCCTGATTTCAGGGTTAACGCACTCAGAGTTTACACTTAACCTCCTTTCTGAAACAGGCCCCTGGTGAGCCAGTTCAGGGCCATTCCTTTAACCCCAGATGCAAATGATTTAGAAATCAGGATAGAATGATTTACGGTGTCAAAGCCTTCGTTAAGTCAATGAAAACTCCTATTGTGTATTTCTTTTTGTCAATTGCTGTCGAAATTTCTTCAACTATTTTTTCTTTAACCCTTGTGCTGTCTTAGATGACCCCCCCTTCCATTGACGTGTTCTCCCTACCCAACTCCCAATGATAAAGTGCCAAGGATAGCACAAGGGTTACATCATCAATGGCAGAAGTCATGCATTTCATTTTACCAATTTCCATTTTAAACCATTATCAATCCAAAGGGCAACTCGCCTTCCAATCCTATTTGTTCTGCTATTGAAAAACAAATCATAACCTTCAACTTTCAAACTATTTTCCTTTCCTTCATTTATCCATGTCTCTGATAGTGCAATTACTTTCAATTTTCATTTAACCCTTGTGCTATCCTAGGCACTTTAACGTTGGGAGTTGGGTCATCTAGACCAGTGTTTTTCAACCAGTGTGCCGCGGCACACAAGTGTGCCGTGGGAAATTGCCCTCATTAACTGCTCTAACAACATTTTCCATCTCCAGGAGATCAGCTCTTTGTTCATCCAAACAGGCATTGCGAAAACACTGAGTAATTAGGAATATAAAAGATCTTAAAATTACTTTTTCTTTGTGTTTATTTAATTCTATTAAAGACATTTTGATAAGAATGACGGTATCGCGATTACCCTCCAGCTATAGCAGTTTGCGGAAAAGTCCCGTCCCTTTAACTGTCTCCGCCAATCATTCTTGAAGGCTTAATCACATGTCATCAGTCTGACCAATCAGAAGTGGTTAAAGTCTTCACTTCCTTGTTCTTAATTCTGCTGAAAAGTCGCTCAGTTCTAACAAAAATACCAGCTAAAGCTCGTCTTTAGCGGTGTAGCTTTCCACAGAGTCCGTTGTCAGACCGTGGAACAAGTGAACAAAACAATGAAGCTCAGAGACGCGAGTCCTTCTGCCCTTTTTCGGCCGTTTTCACACTACATCTCCCATGATGCATTGGCTTAAAGGGACAGCGCCTAATGAGTCGACCTTGTGAAACGTCTTGAAACCACAACAAACAGTTTCTAAATTTTCTAATTTAACTTTTATTTCATCTCTTAGGAAAAACAGCAGCAACTTCCTGCTTTTTCTACCACAATTATCACAAAAATCCACGTGAGATTATGGCGGCGGGGGGGGGGGGGGGGGGGGGGGCTGTCGATCAATACAGACCATGAATTTCTGCTTTTTTATTTTTTTTTTGGATGCTGGTGTGCCGCGGGATTTTTGTCAAGGTTAAAGTGTGCCGTGGCTCAAAAAAGGTTGAAAAACATGATCTAGACCCACTAGACAGTGCTCTGAACCTTTTTTCTTCAATAATTTGTGATCTTCACTGGTGTCCATGGATTACATGAAATCTTTCCACCTGTATCCACCTTTGTCATGGTAGGGAGAACACGTCAATGGAAGGGGGGGGGTCATCTAAGATATAACAAGGGATAAATAAATTCCAGTGCCTTTAAGTTTCTTTGCCTCCTTTAGGATTTCCACCTTGTGCTTCTGTTCACAAATCTTGATTGCAGACCTCTTCTTTTTTTATTCTTTCTTGGCAGAGTGTGGCATGCTGAGATGTGTCGACTATCCAGATATCCAAGATATCCAGTCTTTACTTCTCATACATTGGATCACTGGTTGCTCCAGGGTGTGCTGCTCCTCAGATGGTGCATCTTCACCTTCTTGATCACTTCTTGGGCCAGCAGCCCGGGCATAACTTAGATGTCCGATTTGATTTTTGATGGATGTCACCATATTTTAGTGATTTTTGATGGGTTTTATTAGGCCTTTCGGCTGAGAAATGCAGTGGCAGCCATCTGGAGACCAGTTGACCCTCATGACAAAGGTTCATCTAGCGCAATCTGGCGTTGCTGGGATGCTGCCCTCTTTTTAGAGCATTGCTCAGGTCGCTCTGATGGATGCAGCTTCTGAGCTTGTCTTCGTGACTACTACCATTGAGCTCATCCGGCCGGTTGGTTGGTCAACTTTGTGATTATAGCCATTTTGCTCCATTTCATGCAACTTTCTCACCATCTTAGCTCTGCGTGCAACAGGCTGTCGCTGCACAGGATGTACCACAGGTTTGGCAACTGGATCAATCTTTGTGTATTTACCTGGCAACGTTCCTGTAGTGTGGGTCAGTTCTCGAGTCTGACGGGTGAGTCTGGTGTTGTAGCTCCATTTTCAGCTGCACCTGCTTTGTTTGAAGCAGCGTCTTGTTGAGAGTGATGAAGCCTCATGATAAGGCCCAGTGCCTCTGCTTTTGTTCAACACATTTCCAATGTCCACTATTGTAAACTCCACTTTGGTTTGGTGCGCTTTGTATTTTAGTGAGAAGTCATCTGAAGCAACTGGCTTTGTTTTGGGGACTTTTAGACGTTTTCAGCTCACCTTTGCGGTTTAGGGATTGGTAAAACTTCAGATGACCCCCACTCCCAACGTTAGGGTGCCTCCTGCGTCCTCACCTGTGTTTGTGGTACTTCAGACTGTTGAGGGATTTCTATAGCTTTAACTACTGTCAGCTCCTCAGCCTTTACAGATACTTTCACTTGATCGGTTTTACTTTGTCAAACCTAATTTTTAGCAGTTGAAAATTGTGTCTGCATTTGGTTTAAACGGACTTTTGTGGCCTGCAGACGCCCGTTGTGTTCAGGATATGGAGCTTGGCGTTGGGCGCGCACGTTTTGTGCACTTTTACACACAAACTGAGAAATTTAATGTAGCTTTGCGCCAACAGCTCTATGGACTTGGTCTTTAGAATTGACCAGTTTCTCTCTGCTTACAGACTTTCTCTACAAAACTCTCATGTTCCCACCATGAACAGACCTTCACCCCTCACCCTGTGTGCACAGAGAACCGCACAACAGTGCAATCCAGTAATGTGAAACTTTCCACAATGTCCTGCAACGTCTGATTAAACAAATGTGAAACACATCCATGGTCTTTTTCATGAACAAACATGTGATTAATTACATGTTCCAAACTAATCAACCCCCCCATAATGTAAGAATTTTAGTTTAATTTTCTCAAATAGTTTTCAAAGGTTGAAATAACATTTTATGTTTTTAACCCTTGTGCAATCCTATGGGGTCCAGATGACCCTTCCACCATTACATTGAGGTGTTCTCCCTACCATGACAAAAGTGGATAAAGGTGGAAAGATTTCATGTAATCCATGGACACCAGTGAAGATCACAAATCATTGAAGAAAAAAGGTTCAGAGCACTGTCTAGTGGGTCTAGATGACCCAACTCCCAACGTTATAGTACCTAGGATAGCACAAGGGTTAAAATAGTTGAAACTGCTGGTTATTTGCACTTCAACAGCAGCTTTATACAACTTTGCCATAAAACAGGAAGTACTGAGCGCCACAAACGCCTAAGCGAACAAATCCCGTTTTTAGTCTTTACATTTGTGGTCAACAATGGATAATTGAAATATAACAATGACATGAATACGACCTCAACAATGTGAAAAGCTAGGCATTAAACTTGCACACCATCACACACTCATTTCCTGTATGCCTTCCCTGGAGGTCTGCATACGCCCCCCCACACACACACCATGACCTCCGACCTTCCTGTGCTGGAGGCTCACACAGCTCTGCAGCAGACAGCACCACTCTTTCCGATAACATTTTATTGATGAACGTTTTTACACTGGAATGTCAGAATTGCCCTTCAGCCGTCCATCCAGAACGAACTGAACAAAGAAAAGGAGGCGGAGCCTGGAGGCACAAACAGCCCACTCCCACAGGACCTACAGTCCAATTCTGCTTCAAACTCTTGTGTTCTGGGAAGAGGGGGGGGAATGCAGCGCTTTATCCCCCCCAACAAGCGTCAGAGTACAAAATCCAAGTTTGATTGGGAGAATACAAAATCATGGGTGAGAAAACTGCAGGAACAGAAACTCAACTCTACAGGATGAGGGTGCGGTCCTCTTCTGCCACCTGCTGGCCGGTCCAGGTCACTTCTGTTACAGTCCTGATCCATGATAAAGGGCTGGGGAGGGGGGTTCAATGGCTAATATATGTTTAAAGAAGATGATCCTGTCACACAGACATAAATACAGCGACTGTCACCTCAAGTGTCCCGCTCCCCCCTGAGAAGCAGGAGGGAACTTCCATCTCTCTATGAGCAGTTTTTATTTTTTGTTAATACATTTATTTCTTTAAGTCCCCCCCCCCCCTCAAACATTTATTCTATTATGTATTTATCAACAACGAAGGAGGTTTCTGTAGAGAACCGAACCGCACCGTCGCCATCCACCTGGCTGACTTTGGTAACCTGAGGAGACACAAAACCACAGCGTTAACGGCCGGCATTAAGGGCAAAGAAGCTCCGCCCCCTGAGCCTGACAGCTGCTATGGGTTTGGTAGCTCATCCTTCTTAGACCTCATCTATAACAGAAGGCTCTTCCACACAGACTACGACCAACTCCTGAATGCAGCCCAGCAGCATGGCAGAGGAAGTGTCATGATGTGGGATAATGGCGTCCGTGAGGGCGTGTGTGTGCATCCGTGAGGGCGTGTGTGTGCGTCCGTGAGGGCGTGTGTGTGCGTCCGTGAGGGCGTGTGTGTGCGTCCGTGAGGGCGTATGTGTGTGTCCGTGAGGATGTGTGTGTGTGTGTGTGTGTGTGTGTCTGTGAGGATGTGTGTGTGTGTGAGGATGTGTGTGTGTCTGTGAGGTTGTGTGAGACTGAAAATGCTTTTTTAATCTGCATCCATCCTGCTGGTGGGCGGGGCTTCAGGTCCACTGTCGGTCCTGAAGAGCAGCAGAATGCGCTCTGGGTTGGATAAAGCCGTCTGCGGCCTGCAGGCGGCGCCCTCACCCACCTGAATGTCACAGTAGCTGCGCTTGGACACAAAGGTGACGCTGATGGGGAAGAAGTCGTTGGGCTGTCCCGCCATGCTGAACTCCAGGCTGCCCGTCTTGTTGTTGGCGTCGATGACGGGGAGGCACCACTCCAGAACGTTCCTTCTGCTGTCGTGCTTGTATTCTCCGTCCAGGTCTCCAATCACTGGAGCGCCCACGCCAGAGCTGAGGGAGGGCGGACCCAAGAGAAGAGCTGACATGAACATCTCTGCAGGTGGAATTCTGATTATTGATCATGGTTTCTACAAACATCTTTTAGCCACAAAATGATCCGGTTTCCAGAAAACTAAAGCGACCAGCATGAGACTGCAGTCATGGCGCTGCTGCAGCTGGACTCACGGAACAGGGATGCTGATGACCACGTCGTTCAGCTCCAGACTCTCCTCCTGCAACTCGTACTCGATGTTCACGTCACAGCCAGAGCCGCTCTCCGAAGGCCAGCAGTTTACTGTCAAACACACACAGGACATGGAGTCTGGGTCAGAATCAGGCATTGAACGTCAGACTACCCAAAAGGCCCAGAACGCTTTACAGTCCCATTCGCACACTGATGGCAGCACCGCTGCCAAACACTGGCGCCAACCTGTGACCCCAAGGAGCAATGTGGGGGATCAGTGTCTTGCCAGAGGACACTTTGACACTAGGGCGGGCAAGGCGGGAACTGAACCTGCGGTTGTGCAATCAGAGGACAACCGCTCTACCCCTGTACCACTGCCTCCTGGGCCTCTCTTAACAGGAAACACCAACTCAGCTCTAAAACACGTCTTCGACCGCAGAGTCAGTCATGTGACCTGGAGACTAAACAGTAGGGATGGGAGAAGAAGCCCCATGAAGCTGTGCCGGAAAATAAAACAACCATTTGGGGCTTTGAAACCACACGAAGAACAGTGCAAGCAGACACGTTAGCCCAAGCGTCAACAATTCATCCGCCGATTGTGGCGTAACTCGCTCGGCGCTGCCTTCCATTCTTAGTAAAAGTGTGTCCGTCATCAAGCACTCCCACGCCATTCAAAACCATACCTAGAACGCCCTGTTCACACCAATGTCCAGTGGTTGGAGTTCCTTCGTCAAGCCTCCCAGAATGACAGCAAGCTCCGAGGTCATTTGCTTCACTTCTTGTTTCACAGCGGCTGTGAGATGGGTTGCTTGAGTCGGTCTTATAAACTCGGGCGTCATCTTGACTGTGGGAGTTTGTTTTCCAGCTTCCTCCACTTGTGAACCATGGATTCATTCATCTTGACTTCTCTGCAGCTGCTCCATCCCATGTTCCTCCATGTAGCTGATAGCTTCATCAGCATTTTCAGGGTTTCCAAAACGATGTGGTTCAGCATTATTCACACACTTTTGTACTATCCAGGGGGGGTCTTCCTTCACGTCCTCACTTCCCTCCTCACCGTTCTCATGCCGTCTTTTCCAACTACCTCTTTACCAAAGTCACACAACACATTAGGCGCACCGCACAGGAGGGCGCTACGTACATTCTGGAGAAAATTTCAGACTTTCAGGTGCGCCCTATGGTCGTGAAAATACGGTACTCAGAAACGCGTGAAAGGATCAAAATACCGGGTTTGGGATTTCTTTTCACGAAAGACTCAAAAAGTTCATTGGGTATAGGCCCTTTAAAACAAACATAAGAAATGTCAAGTTCCCCGTCAGAAGACAGACCCTGGATGTCCAGAGCAGACTGTCCTGAACAGGGACAGATGTGTTTAGGACAATCTGGCAGGTTCTGAAACAGAGGATGTCCCGTGACGTACTGGTCAGAGGGATGAGGGCCTCGTCTGTGGTCTGCAGCCTCCACTTCAGAACTCCCACGTCGTTGTTGAGAGGAAACGACTTCTCTGGGTTCTTCAGGCCGATCACAGAGTCAGAGGTGAAGAGCTTCTTGTCTACGTTGGGATGTGTCTGAGGACAAAAGACAAAAGTAACGTCACATGAGGTCTGCTCCTGTCAGGACTTCCGCTGCCGTTTTTGTAGACTCGGCTGTTTTTCTTTTGAACCCCCATCATTCAAAAGCAAAGGATGCGTGTCATAAATTCAGATGAGAGGGAGAAAGTGGGCAAAAGCTCCAGTCTGTCAGACCCAGGATTTGTAGGCATGGGGAGCTGTACCTGCAGCTGCAGTCCTTTGGTGTCGTTGTTGCTGACCAGCAGGCGGATGCGTCCGTTCTTGTCGTCAGAGACCCGCAGCGTGACCATGCCGATCACTTCCATGTTCTGGAGGCCGCCGTCACGCCCACAGCTCAGGGAGATCTTCTCCTCCACGCGCAGATGCACACTGAGCAGAAACAAACAGCAGCTGCCCCATCAGAGGGCGGGCCGGGCAGCACCCCTGAAATGACCACTAAAGGGTCAAAGTTCAGCAGCTGAACTGTGCGCCCATTTCCATAGATTCAGCCTTCTTCATGACAGATTTGGGTTTCACATGTGTCTAAACTGTCCGTGGAACGTGTGCGGAACCGTGGATAGTGATCCGCTGTACTCCTAACTTGAATGAAACGTAAAAATTAAATTGAATTCCATCTGTGATATTTTTAGAGCATGTCTAGCAGGCACTCTAAGTGGTCCTCACGGGCGACTGTGCGCCGAAGAGCAAACCTTTACAAAATGATCTATTTTCTGCCAGATATTTGAGCTCTTCAAGTTTTTAATTCACAAGAAAAAAAAAAGAAAAAAAACGACAGATTTTTAGAAATGCAGGGTGTAAGAAAAGTTCCTGAACCAAAAAACGTCCATAAATCATTTTAAATATCTAAAGGGGTAAAGCGTTACCAGTCAAAGAAGGGCTACATCCCAGAAACAATTCAGTTCGTTTCTCAGACAGGCATGAACATAATCACACTTTTCTCTCACGCTTTAACTCTCCAGGTTTAAACCTTTGTAGAAAAATAAGTGTTTTATAGAATGAAAGCAAAGATCTGCTCAGGATCCAAGATTCATGTAAATGTGGCAAACTGAACGCATTCAGGAGACACGGCAGAGAGGTGACTGGTCGACAAGGTCAACAGCAGAACACCGTTAAATAAGAAAACAAAGTATGCAAAACCGCACTTACAAACCCGTGAAACAGTGAATGATGAATTGTAATATAGCGAGGAATCTCTGTGCTTTCATTTTTATGGAAGAAAACATGAAGGCAGCTTTGCAGAAAACTGAAAGATCACTAAAGGATTAATTAAGTATTACTGGGATTACTTTCTACCTCCAGGTATTCCATCCTGTAAGGCGTATTGGGCAAAGACGTGTGAATTATCAGAAATTAACGCACGACATGGAAGCCTGTCGCTTCCTCGAAGTGCATTAATGTTGATGATGGACACTTCAAAGGCCATTAACTCGCTTATAACAAGATCACTTACAAAAGAAATACATATTCAACCAGTTTCAGTACTTTCATCTTGTTATTTTTTTGGTTTGGATAACTTTTTCACAAAAAACGGACTATTTGCTTCGTGGTCGACCTCTATGGAGAAATAAACTGCTGTTAGTCATTCTATTGGTCAGAAGAACCGTTCTGGATCTGAAACCTTTCTTAACATCTGATAATCTTATTTCTATTATTCAATATCTGTTCTGTAGTCAAATTATTCTATGTAGAAACTTGCCTGTCAGTTGGCTCAATAAAATAATGTGGTCTCACGTCTCACGTTTGAAACGTTTGACCGATTCTCCAGAGCGCACTTTCAACCGGCTGATTGGTGAGTGGTTGCCACAGACCGACTTGAACCAATCACGGTCTGGTTCCAACATGGCAGTGTTAGTAACGTTCAAAATGGCCACTGACTTCGTTTAGTTATTCGTTATTCTATGGATGACGTCACAGTCGGTCCAGTTCATGTGTAAATCAGCGCACCATGACTGTAGTGAAGTCCAGCGGTTCTCAGGAAATAAATGTTTGAACGAGCAGAAGAGCAAACACGAGAGCATAAGAATGCTGAAGCATGTCTTGAAGGAGTTGGAGAGCAGAGTGGGAGCTTTAGCATTCACCAAGTACACACCTCACCACCCCCACCCTGTTGTCAGTGGGACAATGCTGCAGAAGGTTAGGGTCACAGAAACGTGGATCTTTAGATTTAGGTCTTTTTACAAAGGTGTCAATAGTTTGAGTTTTTGTGGGAGGTATTCATCTGGGTGTTTCCAGGAACTAACATCAGAAACAAACTACCTAAAAAGAGCAGGTCATGTACCTCTCCACGTTGATAGGTGGGGGTAGAGCTTTGGACACGTCTGAGCCCCTCTTCCCCGTCGGCATGATGGTCTCGCCTTCAGATTTGAGCTGGTCCACAAAGTTGTCCACCTCCTTGCCTTTGGCGCCCAGCTTTAGAGCTCTGCTGGGTCCACTCGACCTGCACAGACAAAGGAAAAGCAATTGGCCACTGCCACGACAAGGAGCGCCAGGTGAACCCCGTGTTCTCTCATTACCGGAGTGGAGCCGGCGTCATCTTGGGCTTCTCGGGCTCCACGATGTTGTCTGTGATGATGGACCCTGAGGAAACGCTGCTCATGCCACCGCTGCCAAAGCCGCCAAAGCCAGGCGCTTTCTTCCCAGAGCGCTCAGCGTCCCTCCTGGCCTGCTGAAGTTCCTTGGCCTTCCTCCGCATTTCTGCCTTAGCCTCGCGCTCCTGTGTCTGTTATCAGCAAATCTGCATGTCAAGCACTGAACAGCATCAGCTCTTCATTCTTCAGTTGGCTGTCATCTGAGGAGCAGCTTACCTCTCTGACAGCACGGAAAACCTTCTCTTCATGAGAGTCCATCTCTGTGAAGGTGCGGATCTGGGCCAGGTTGACGTTCTCCCTGTAGCCGAGAGCCACAATCTCGTCGAAGGCGAAGATCAGGTCAAAGCAGTGCTCGGAGATCTCGCTCTCCTCCAACACGCGACAGTACTCTGGGATCTGCATGGACGACAGCGTTGTGAGCTTTTTCTGCACACGTGCAGAACCTCCTGCTGAAAGTTGCACCGACAACACTGCAGTGGACTGAAAACCCAAGCAAACTAGGAAAAAAGTACCAGCTATTTCTCATCTGATCCTGCCATGGACACTTACACAGTTGATAAATATTACAAAACATTGACTAAAGAGGGACCAATAATTTGACCAGAGTTCATTCATTTCGACTCCGTAACCCAGAAGAATCCAGACCCATTTTTCCTGAAAAATTCAATGATGTAGAATACAGCACAGACCAAGCGGACAAGCCACTCGACACATTTCTGATTTTTTTGTTTAGGTCTCCTCTTTGGCGAGTAAAAGTTGGAGTGTTAGTCACCAGATGTTGGTGTCAAATTAGTCATATTTATTAGCTCTCTCCTTTTGGTGATTTTGTTTTCTGTATTTTCCTCCTCTACTCCTTTACTATGTGCCAAATGGGAAATTGGGCTCATTGGCCATAAAAAACAAACACAACCTTTGCAATGCTAAAATTCGAGTTACATTTAAAAATAAATAATTGAAACAAAATATAAATAAATAAAACCCACTCCCAAAATTTGTCAAGTTAAAAAAAATGTAACATATCAAATACTGACAGGAAGTTGTGTTTGTACATAACTGGACTTCCTAACACGGTATTTGAATTAAATAATTTCTGTCAAAAACCACTGATCTGGGACTTTATTTTTGGTACTGGTTAAATTTAGGACAAGATAACTGGATCTTTTGTGTAGACTGAGAGAAAGCAGATGCAGAAGGAACTTCTTTGTGTCCAGATTATGGATGAGATGAGTGACCAGCTAACCCAGAAACAGCTGGTAAGCCTTTTCTCAAAACTGGTTGAACAGAAAGGAAACTAGTAGAAAAATGTCTGTGAAGACTCTCATTCATCCAGGTAGATTCCATCATAGAAGTAGGTTTAAAGGCTGTCATCTGGATAATATAATACAAAGAGGCTTTTCAAGAAAAAAAAAAGAGATTGTTACACTAAAGCAAATTTGATCCGTCCTTAGTTTGCAGAAATTGCAATTGTAGTAAAGATGATCAGTTTGTAAGGCTACTGCTGGAAAACCTATAATCATGATAGAATGATGCAGGCATCAGGAATTCAGCAGCATGTCAGCTTCTTACCACACGGGAGAAGAGCCTCAGGGTCTCCAGGTCCTCTAGAATGTTGCTGTTTTTGGTGGTGATCAGAACCATGTAGAGCTTCTCCAGAGGCTGGTAGACGTAGCGGACGCTGTCCGTCTCCACAAAGGTGTGCTGCTTGCCTGTGTTCATGAGCTTTGGGAAGGCAGCCAGGAGTCCCTCGATCCTGGTCCGAGTCATCTCCACAAACTGCCGCGATACGATGGCCTTTCCAGCCTTGGTGCACACCGCCGCTGCCAACAGCACCTGTGCAGGAAAGTAGGGATCATCAGGGTTTACTGTCTAACATTAGAAAGTTCTTGAGTGAGGCAGACTCTTTCACCTTCATCTGCTTTAAATGTCGACATCAATACTTTGAGTGCAGACACAGAGGCATGTCAGGCTTTTTTAAGAACACGAACCTGTTTGTGTATGACCACTCCCATCTGTACCTACCCTTAGAATCTTCTCTACCCAACTTGCTTGATCAAATCTCCTGAGTCTTGAAGTCGCAGTCCTTCTGCTTCCCACTTTAGCTTCACTTAATATCCACAGATGGTCCTCCCCAATTGTTTAAAAGGGAGGACTCAGTCACCAACAAAGACAGGAACTAGCATGATTTTTTTCTTCTTCATTTTGGCTGCTTCCTTTAGTGGTTGTCACAGTGCATCATCCACCTCCATCCTATCCTCTGCTCACACCAACCATCTTCATCACGTCGTCCTCTTCCTCTACTTCCAAAAACCTCCTTCTTTGTCTTCCTAAAGGCCTCCGTCCTAGTTGCTCAAACCTCAGTTTTCCTACCAACACAACAACTGTCACCCTTGTCAACGTCTCAATCTGCTTCCTTAAATTCATCTCCAAAACATCCCACATCAGCCGTTTCCTCTGATGGATTCACTCCTGATCCATCGTGGTCATTCCCAAAGGGAACTTCAACATCTCTACCTTCACCTCCAGCTCTGCGTCAGAGCAATGGTCTCTAAAACAACAACATGGTTGCTCTCACCTTTCATTTTTACAGACTCAACACAAGTCACATCTGACACTAGATTATTAGATTAATAGATGCATCAATTAGGACCCATAAATGATTTGGAATCATTCTGTGAATTTTAAATAATTAGGAATCGACAAATTTTTGTGATTTCTTGTAAAAGTACTTAAAGGCCCATATGATGCTATTCTTAATCCTTTTATAGTAAACTATGTCCATGCATATGATATCATATTACATTTGCCACACAAAAGAGCTATTTTTTTAAAGAAATATTAGTTATTTTTGCAGCTCATTTTCCAACCATGAAGTAAGACGGCTCGATCTCTGAGGCTCCGCCTTTCTCTCCTTTTGGGTGCCGCCCATTTCATGATATCAACCTAGAGCCGGCCTCTGCAGTGTGTCTGCGTTTTTCCCACGAAAACAGACAACATCCAAACTTTTGCAAAGAAGGATGGGTATATTGTGCATATAAATAAATTGACTGACTTTCTTTGGACACTTTACAGTAGTGAAGTATTTACACAATCAGTGGATTCTGTCACAGACAAAGTGGTCTCATTCAGCCGCCAGTACAAAGCAGATATGAAAAGACGCTTTCCTCTGCTTTGGTATCAGCTGATTCCCATTTATCCCATGAAAAGTCGAGTCGTTATAGATGTATAGATGTCGTCGGCGGGTTGTGGATCATACCTTCTTTGTTCTGCTTTCTGCACACACCATTAGAAATAAGCTTCAACTCTGCTCCCAGTTAATAAAACGTCCTGCATTTTCATCTGGTCTGTCAAACACACAGTACATCCATGTTTTTTCTAACGTATTGGCCAACTGTATTTTCCCTGTTAAAGTCTCTATAATCAAAGGTTCTTCTCCTAAACTGCCACACTTCATTTGCTCTTTTTGCCAAAGAGAGAAAAAGCAAGGTACCAGTTTTGCCACACCTCCTTCCTCTCCTCCTTTGACCAGCATTAGTGCACATGAACCCTCTAGGTCACATGTGTCAAACTCAAGGCCCGGGGGCCAAATGTGGCCCGCCATATTTTATGTGGCCTGCCACAGCATAAACGTTTTTAATCTCTTATAATATTTTTTTTAGTTGATTACATATTATTAATGTGTAGCTGCAGTTGTCATTATTCAATGTTTGCAGGTCTTATGTGTGTATGCAGACAAATTGTTGTCATCAAACCATCAGTTGGATGCACGGCTGTGTGCAGCCTTTTATTGTAAAATGTTACACGTGTCATACGTGTTCTTTCTAGCTCAGTTTGATGTTATTTATTCACGTGGACAGTTTGATCGTGGGTTTTAATAAGAGGACAACATTTCAAAGGATTTATGCTAGAGTAACAAGCAAACATGTTTTCTATGCAACTGTAATGGTCACTTCAAAAAGTTAAAACAAATAAATAAATGAGTTATTTAACATCAAGGAGCAGTTACGTTTATTTTTAGTTACATGTATAAGTTTTATCTGGCCCTTTGAGGACAGCCTCTATACTGATGAGGCCCTCGGTGAAAATGAGTTTGACACCCCCGCTTTAGGTCAACAGTACCAGTAACAAGTCATTAACACCAGAGATGTCTCCAGTGACGTCTAAACAATTCTCTCTTTTTGATGGTAAATCTTTGATGTTTGGCGATCAGTTAATCAGCTGATTCTGAAGCAGAGAAGACCAGCTTTGCATCAATCTGGGTGCAAAGCTGCTTTACTGCATGACAGAAGTGTTGATTGGGTGACTTGTTGATTGGGCAAGCATATCACTACTGTAAGTGTTGGATGTCAAGATAAAGATGCTTTTCTCCGCTGCAGAATCCACTGGAATTACGTTAATTGCATCAACTGTTGAAGAGTTACCGTAGTCGAAAGAATGTCAACACTAAAGCTAAAGCTCCAGTGTTAAAGAGTTAATTAAACCACACAAAAGGAAAATTTGATTGAGATTCTCATATTTGATTTTGCTTTGGTTTTATGCCAGATGCCCTTCCTGACACACCTTTGACAGGCACATGAAAGCACTGGACTGTGCCTTCTTGTGGTTGCATTTGTTTGGTAGAGAAAAAAAGAAAATGTTTTTAATTCGACGGCATCCAGCCCTTCAGTTTGGATCCAGATCCCAGGTGGATGCATCAGACTGGACTGGAGCAGGGAGCCTGTGGCCTAATGATTGTAGTTTGTATGTAACACATCATCACACCCCCCCCCCCCCCCCCCCATTCTGATTCACAACGATTTGAATAAAGAATTACTCAGAAATGAAATTTTCAGCTTAGTTTTCTTGATACATGTCCTTCATTATAAGTGCTACAAGAACAAGTTAATGACACCACAAATACAATTTCCATTGGAGTGGGTCTTTGAAAATAATGGGGTTGGAATGAATGAACATGTAGTTTCATTCATTTGTGAATGACTCCCTTCCATCGGAGAGACATTTAGTTTGGCAACATCCTCATTTTTAGTCTGTCATATTTTCACTTCAGCTTAGGCAGACAAGGGACATTCGGGGAAACAAGTTAACAGGCCTAATGGTCACCACGGCGACCACAAGGTGATCACCAGGTGCCAGTTGACAGAACCTCTAGGTGAAACCGAGCTGTACACTTCTGATAGACAGAGTGCATGTTGTTTTTCTCATGCTCATTATGAAGTATTTAGTCTTGTTTACTGCTGTGTTCTGAGTCGTTTATATTTACAAATAAATTCAACTTAAATTGTTTATGCGGTATTATTGACGTTTATGAAAAAAATATTGACGTTTTACCTCAAATAAATAAATGAACGTACCCAGAGTGCACTCCAGTTCATGCGATTCATTTACCCACAAACCTTAGCGTCTGGAATGCTTCCCAGATGAATTGGGGCATATTTTGGGTGAATCACAGAAAACTCCAGATCTTCAAACCTCAGAACTCTGACCTGATGACAGGAGCCATTAGTTCCCCACTGGACCCTTCGGAACCTCGAACATGGACGGTGTGCCAAATCATGACACTGTTGTGTGTCTTTGGCAGCTGCCACACAGAGCAGGACCGAACTGTTCTTGTTCTTCTAAAATCTTATACGAACTCTGGTACTGACAAACAGCAGCTAGGGTCACACTAACAGAACTTTAATGACATTCACAGCCAACACAGAACAGAATTACTCCCGGGCCGAACACGACCCGTCATCAACCAAGTTCGGTCGGTCCAGTCCGGCTTGACAACACTAGCCTCGCTATCTGTACTAGCTAATTAAATGGACAACGTGTCCAACTGCACTATTAGTCTGTGCTGGACCCAAACTTAACCAAACCAGAGGACAGTTGCGTCTCCTGACTTTAGTTCCGTTCCGAAGCGCAGCAGCTAGCTGCTAGCCAATGTTATGCTAGTTGCAGGCCCGACGCGTACTGGAGCAGGGGGGGTCCGGTTCTGGACAGACACCTACCATTGTGGTCTGTCTTCGGGATTCCGCTGGAGTCCGTTTCTCGTGGTTCCGGTTCTGAGTTTGGTCCAGGGACTGTAGTCTCTGACAACGCGCGCGGCTTCCACGGACTGCTAGCGTCAATATGGCCGCCGCAGAGCCACGTCTCCACCGGAAGGAGCGCGCGGCCCTGATCAGCTTGCGTGGAAAACAGTGACGTGTCACGCGGACACCAAAACCTGGAGCTGTCGAGTGGAAACGCTCGAGCGCCCAGTTTCTCCATAGATTGATCCGGTTTTAGACGCGTGCCGCGAGCGTTTTGCGTCGCACCCACTACTCACTAAGAAGTGAGAGGGAACAACGGCACGAGCCCCATCAGGAACCTCCGACCAGTGCTGTGAATTTACATCCAAACTGTTCTACTTTACAAATTACATACACATGACAATTTTCAGAATTGAAATGTGTAACATGAGCCCCGTTTCATCATTAAGGTACTTTCTTTATGATACCTGCAGAAGTAGACCACAATAATAATATTTTCTCATTACAAAAGAGGTGATTTGGTTCAATCATTGGCTCTTTTTGTTACTATTCTTCTTTCTCTTTCGGCTTTTCCCATCAGGGGTCGCCACAGCGAATCATCCTTTTCCACCTCACTCTATCATGAACATCTTCTACCCTAACGTTAGCCAACTTCATGTCCTCTGTTAAGACATCCATATATCTCCTCTTTGGCCGTCCTCTTGCCCTCCGGCCAGGCAGCTCCATCTCCAACATCCTTCTACCAATATATCCACTATCCCTCCTCTGAACATGTCCAAACCATCTCAGTCTGGCTTCTCTGACTTTGTCGCTAACACAGGCAACATGAGCCGTCCCTCTGATGTACTCGTTCCTTATCCTGTCTAACCTGGTCACTCCTAAGGAGAACCTCAACATCTTCATCTCTGCTACCTCCATCTCAGCCTCTTGTCTCTGTCTCACTGCTACCGTCTCTAACCCATAGAGCAGAGCTGGTCTCACCACTGTCTTGTACACCTTTCCTTTGAGTCTTGCTGGCACTCTTCTGTCACACAACACTCCTGACACTTTCCTCCAACCGCTCCAACCTGCCTGCACTCGCCTCTTCACCTCTTTTCCACAATCCCCATCACACTGAACTGTTGACCCCAAGTACTTAAACTCCTGCACCTTCTTCACCTCAGTCCCCTGTAACCTAACGCTTCTACCTTGATCCCTCTCGTTCAGACACATGTATTCTGTCTTACTACGACTGACCTTCATACCTCTTCTTTCCAGAGCAAACCTCCACCTCTCTAGCTGTTCCTCCACCTGCTCTCTACTCTCACTGCAAATTACAATGTCATCCGCAAACATCATTGTCCAGGGAGATTCCTGTCTTACCTCGTCTGTCAGCCTGTCCATCAGCATAGCAAACAAAAAAGGACTCAAAGCTGATCCTTGGTGTAGTCCCACCTCCACCTTGAACTCCTCTGTCTGACCTACAGCACATCTCACCACCGTCATACTTCTCTCATACATGTCCTGAACTACTCTGACATACTTCTCTGCCACTCCAGACGACCTCATACAGTACCACAGCTCCTCCCTCGGCACCCTGTCATACGCCTTCTCTAAATCTACGAACACACAATGCAGCTCCTTCTGACCTTCTCTGTACTTTTCCATCAACATTCTCAAAGCAAAAATGGCATCAGTGGTGCTCTTACGGGGCATGAAACCATACTGCTGCTCACAAATCTCCACCTTCTTCCTAAGCCTGGCTTCCACTACTCTTTCCCACAGCTTCATTGTGTGGCTCATCAACTTTATTCCTCTATAGTTGCTGCAGTTCTGCATGTCACCCTTGTTTTTAAAGATCGGAACCAGAACGCTTCTCCTCCATTCCTCAGGCATCTTCTCACTCTCTAAAATCCTATTGAACAACCTCGTTAGAAATTCCACTGCTGTCTCTCCTAGGCACTTCCATACCTCCACAGGTACGTCATCAGGACCAACGGCCTTTCCGCTCTTCATCCTTTTCAGAGCCTTCCTAACCTCATCCTTTCCAATCTCTGCTACTTCCTGCTCCACAACAACCACATCTTCCTCCCTTCTTTCCCTGTCATTTTCCTCGTTCATCAGCTCCTCAAAATACTCCTTCCATCTTTTCTGTACACTCTCTTGGGTTGTTAGCACCTTTCCATCTCTGTCCTTAATCACCCTTATCTGTTGCACGTCCTTCCCATCTCTGTCTCTCTGTCTGGCTAGCCTGTACAAGTCCTTCTCTCCTTCCTTTGTGTCTAACCTGTCATATAGCTCATCGTAAGCTTTCTGTTTGGCCTTTGCCACCTCTCTCTTCACTCTACGCTGCGCTTCCTTGTACTCCTGTCTACCTTCCTCAGTCCTTTCTACATCCCACTTCCTTTTAGCCAACCTCTTCCTCTGGACGCATTCCTGTACTTCCTCATTCCACCACCAAGTCTCTTTACCGTCTTTCCTCTTTCCAGATGACACACCTAGCACCTTCCTACCTGTTTCCCTGATAATCTCTGCTGTAGTTTCCCAGTCATCTGGAAGTTCATCCTGACCACCCAGGACCTGCCTCAACTTCTGCCTAAATTCCTCACAAGTTTCTTCATTCTGTAGCTTCCACCACTTGGTCTTCTTTTCTGTTTTCCCTCTCTTCTTCTTCCTGACCTCCAGAGTCATCTTACACACCACCATGCGGTGCTGTCTGGCTACACTCTCTCCTACCACCCCTTTGCAGTCATTAACCTCTCTCAAATGACCTCGTCTACATAGGATGTAGTCCACCTGAGTACTCCTACCTCCACTTCTGTATGTCACTCTATGTTCCTCTCTCTTCTGGAAGTAAGTGTTGACTACAGCCATTTCCATCCTCTTCGCAAAGTCCACCACCATCTGTCCCTCCAGATTCCTTTCCTTCACACCAAACCTGCCCATCACCTCCTCATCACCTCTGTTGCCCTCACCAACATGCCCATTAAAGTCTGCTCCAATAACAACTCTCTCTCCTCTGGGAAAACTCTCTATGACCTCATCCAACTCACTCCAGAATCTCTCCTTCACTTCTAACTCACAGCCAACCTGTGGCGCATACCCACTGACTACATTCACCATCACCCCTTCAATTTCTAACTTTAGGCTCATCATCCTGTCTGAGACTCTTTTCACCTCTAGAACACTGTTTACAAACTCCCCCTTCAGAATCACTCCTACCCCGTTTCTCTTCCTATCAACACCATGATAGAAAAGTTTGTATCCTCCTCCAATACTACGTGCCTTGCTGCCCTTCCACCTTGTCTCCTGCACACACAGTACATCTACCTTCCTTCTCTCCATCATGTCTGCCAGCTCTCTGCCTTTCCCTGTCATTGTGCCAACGTTAAGAGTCCCTATTCTCAAACCTATGTTCCTGCCTTTTCCCTTCTCTCTCTGGCAACGGACCCTTCTGCCTCCCCTCTTTCTTCGACCAACAGTAGTCAAATTTCCACCGACACCCTGTAGGTTAACAGCATCGGTGGCGGTCGTTGTTAACCCGGGCCTCGACCGATCCGGTATGTCTAAAGTGTTGTGGATGATTCGCATGGTTATTTTGGCAATTTTTACGCCGGATGCCCTTCCTGACGCAACCCTCTCTATTTATCCGGGCTTGGGACCGGCACAGAAGTTACTGGCTTGCAACCCCTGTGGCTAGATTGGCTCTTTTTGTTACTATTAAAGCACTGAAAACACAACTTGGGAAGCAACTCTTAGCTTTGTTTGGTTTAGTCCATAATGTTTGAATATAAGTTGTTTTTTTTTTTTAAAGAGGACAACAAAAACCAGAAAACCAGGACCTGTGACACACACATGCACAAAAAAAAAACAAAGAAAGACAGAAAAAGTACCTAAAGTTAGTTAAATGACTGCATGTCAACAAATCCGAGAGTTCTGCAGGAAAAAAACGGACTAAACACATTTGTACAAAAAAACTAAATGACCTCAAAGTATTTATGAAGGATGGCAGGAAATTTATTTCAGTAATTAAAATCCAATTACATTTTAAAACCTTAGGAACCGATAACAAGCTAAAAATAGATTTTATTCACTTTTTTTTATTCCTCAAGTCCCTCATCATCTTGGCTCTGGACAACAACATTTTGGGCAGTAAGTCTGTTGTATTACACAAGTTAATGGACATGTAATGAAAATTGGGGTGCACCCTTATCAGGTCACAATTCAGTTGCAGGACCAAACAATCACCCAAACTCACACTCAGACCTAGGGGCAATTTTAGAGACACCAATTAACCTGAGCAGCATGTTTTTGGACTGTGGGAGGAAGCCAGAGTGCTTGGACAAACCCTCAAACCACAGCCTTCTCACTGTGAGACGAGAACCACTATGTCACTGTGCAGCCCAGGGAAACCATTGCTAAAAACTTTAATAGTAATGACTTGGCTGACAATATGGTTGGGGCTATCCGGGGGGGTGTCAGCCTGCAATGCACCTTGGGGGAGGGGCTACTTGGCAGTGGTCCCCCTCCCATGGTTGCCGCATGGACACGAGACCCTCCCCTCTTGGTTTTAATTCCCCCTTGGACATGTAGGACCCTTGGTAGGAAGGGTGTTTGGACATCACTGCCAGCAAGCAGGAGGTGTCCCCTCAGTGTCCTACCCGCCAATTTTAACTGCAACTTTTAGTGCACACACCCTTTAACCCCCAAACAATGTACACTCCAACACACACATGCTCACAAACACACACTCTGATCTTCCGTCCCCTACTGTAGTTTTAATCTTAATGTTTTTCACATATGCCCCCCCTTTGGAAAAATGCTAAAGGATGTGTTAAAACACCAAAATACATTTTATTGGAGATAAAGGACTTCAAGATGTTTCAAGGATGTTTGATTTCAAGAGGAAATCAAACATCCTATTCTGGTCGTTCTTCCACAGTTCCCACCTTAAAATATTGGCACGCTTTTTCGGATATAATTTGTCAATTCATCCTGTTATTACTGCATAAGTAATTGTTCATTCATTGAAAAGCCGGAAGTGACCTTTCTACGATGCCGTGACATCACCGGAAGCACAATCACTGGCACGAGGAAGCGGGTAAGGAGTTTGCCCTCGTACCGCCGGACTTCGTGGTACTCTCTGGGTCTTTTGTTCCGGCAACAGTGCCCCACACCACAGAGGAGCTACGTTATGTCGGAGGGGTCCGGTTCTGCGGTGAGTCCAGCCCAGTAACTCCTGAGACACGCACGCAAAGCGCCTAATCGGTCGACCCGTCGCCGCGCGCGGTAGATCGCTCTGATTGGCCAGTGGAGGTGTCCGTCTCGAGACGCGGCCTCCTATTGGCTGAGAAGAAGCAGGGGGCGGTGCGTCAGTTGACTTTACTTTAATGTTTTTAAAATCTGCTATTCTCCGTTTTTACCCCAGCTTTCGTTGGCAAACGCCATAGATCGATAGGAGAGAGGAGAGGTTTCAACACGCGGTTATAATTAACGAACAGATCTGACAAATCTCTCTAGGTTTTCTGAGTTAACGTTGATTCTCTCATTTTTAAACCAAACCATCCTGAAGTGTCTCTTATTAATTTTATTGTGTTGAACATTTGCTGAATACAATACAAAATACAACATTTATAACAATACAATTAAGAAAAAAAACAGTGCTGAATACGAAACAACATGGTTTTGACCTTTACAAAATCTAAACTAATAAAATTGTAAGTAAAATACATTTTTTAAACTGTTTTTCAATAATAACCAAATAAAGCAAGGAAAATAAGAAGAAGGAAATAATACATAACTAAAAATAGAAAACAAAAGAATAAACATAAATAAATAATTAAGATTGAAATGCGAATGTTAATTTAAGTCAGTAATCCAAAAGATTTACAAATGTTAATCTTTTTTTTTGGCCTTTTTGTAATTTTGAAGCAGAAATTCATTTCATGACATGTCAACCCCCCCTCCCCCCCAGCAGAGCCACAGTCCAAACCAGTCCTCAGACTTCCTGCTCTTCGTCAGAGTGGTGCCTCGGCTCAACACCTGTGGCTGTGCTGCAGCGGACAGCCGCCCGCCTGCACAGCCGTGCTGCTGTCTGTTATCTGGGTGTAGCCTGACTCAGATCGCGCTGAGTCAGATGTGCAACCGCTCCACCACAGGTTCCTATTATCCACACAGACATGCATGAGAGAGGAAAAGGTTCTCACGCTAAGCATGTTTTCATCTATTTAAGGCTTTCTCAGTGGTCTTTTAATGAGGAATAGGCTGTTTTTAGCAAAACAAAAACAAACTCGGACATAGTTTCTGTAGAGCAGCAATAGTTCATTTGAAATTCACCTCTGAATTGAGGCCAGGGCTGTTGGCATGAAGCCCCCCCCCCTTCCCATCTTATTACTGAGAGCTCTCTGTCTACACCTCTCCTGCAAGGTTACAGCGCCACCCCCTGAACATAAATATCATCGGTCCAGTTGTGATCCAGATTCCAGCTCAGACCAGGAAAACAGAGACGTTCATGGATCCATGTGTCTGACAGAGGATGATCAGAAAGGGGAGGAGCTGAGAGACTGTTGCTCCGCCCAGCATCGTTTCTACGTCACGGTTATGATCGTTTTCTAACGTCTGCTCCTAATTCACAACAATTTGAATAAAGAAAATTCAGAAATGCAGTTTTAGTCTTAATCTTCTTCATGTATGTCGTCCATCGTTGGAAACATTCTACAACTTGTTAGAACACAGAAGCACCATTTTCATGGGGGGGGGGGTCTTTTAATCTGAAGTAAGAGTCAGTGACCAAAGCTCTCAGCGGTGCCTCTTGGAAGATAGTTGCGGTTGAGTGTTCTGCTGAACCGGACAGCACCAGAACTTCTGCTGACGGCTCCACTCCCCAGAGACGCCTCAGACACTTCAAACCACCAGAACCGGGCCTTGGTTGTCGACCCGTCCATGTCTGCCGGGCAGGATAAAGTCCAAATAAACCCGATCCAGCAGTCTAAGCTGTTTGAGCCCCTCCTAAGGAAATAACGGCGAATCCTAAAAAGCCCATCATGCATTAATCTCACCAGGAGAACCTGGGACCACACCTTGGGGCTGCACCCTTCCGTTTGTAACGGAATAGCTGAACTGCACTCTTATCTTGAGGAAGCAGGGCTGTGTGGGGTGGAGGTGGGGGCAGCGGGTCATAAAGACTGTGACTGTGTGACCGCCAGCTCAGTGTGTCGGGGGGCTGCCGCGGGAACCCGCCATGGAGGAAGGACCTTACAAGTTTGTGAGGGTGAGGAGGGCTGCCGAGCGGCCCACGCCGACGGCCCACGCCGACGGCCCACGCCGACGGCCCACGCCGACGGCCCACGCCGAGCCCCCTGTCTGTCTGCGACCGTCTCTGAACTTCTGTTTGTTTCTGCCAGGATGGGACCGGCAAGGTCAGTCGAGTCATCCGGATCGGAACGCGCAAGAGTCAGGTGGGCTGGTTTTTGCTGCTCTGCAGTCGGGTCCGTTCTGGTCCGGGCTCGACCGCCTAACCTGGTCTCTCCTGCTGCAGCTGGCTCGCATCCAGACGGACAGCGTGGCGGCAAAGCTGCAGGAGCTGTACCCCGACGTCCGCCTGGAGATAGGTGAGACGTTCAGACTCGGCTTCTGTCAGACCACACTGAGCACGTGCAACAAAAGGTACTTAAGTCTCTTCTCGCCATGAGGAACTGGACCTCATGCAGACAAAGTGAGTCCAGGTCTCCTCTCTCTCTGTAGCCGTAACCACACCTTTACAGTTCAGCACCTGTATCTATACTATATGAGCCGTTGGTGCTCTGAGGTGGAGCAGCTACACCCTGATGGTTCTGGACCTTTTAAGAGTCTGCAGAGACCAGAACCTGCAGCTCAAAGGCTCCTGCATGAAGTTTGTGTTAGCAGTCAGACCGGTAGGAGCTGCTGCTATCGACCTGAGACAAGAACCCAGATAACAAGTGATCCAGTCCTGACCCGGGTGGACTTGAGTGCTTTGGTGTTCAAGCGACCCTTCATATGGAAAAAGTCTATGTAAACGCGTTTTAGGCTCCTGTTTTTTCGCGCTCATGCGTAGCTACGACAGTTTCTACGACCGTTTTCGTCTGCGTACTAAACGTCCACTGAACGCACATCGAAAGTTAAACCAGGACCAACCTTGACCAATCAGGGACCTGGATTTGGTAGTGTGGGTGGCGTCCCTTTTAATTCGAGGAAGTGCCAACCGTTTAAAATGTGATGATGGAGGAGAAATGAATAATTGCGGTTTGTTCCCGACTGGAATTCTGTGACTCCAAGTCTTTCGTGTGTCGAGACAGCCGTGGAAGAAAACGTCTGGAGCAGGACTCACCAGACTCACATCGCTTCAGCATTTCACACCAAGCCTCTTCCAGCTGCAGGTGGTGGACGCGCTAGTGAACGGCAGGAGCTCCTCCTGCTCTGTCCATATGTAGCACATCTAGATATGGACAGCATGGGCTCGATGTGTGCTTTAGGAAAGCGCTCAGCACGGTGTTGAACGCGCGTCACACGGCCGGCGTGTCCACAGCTTCAGAGAAACCTCCGCAGGCTTCTGCTGTGGAGGGGCTTCCTGTGTCACTGATCCTCTTCCTCCCTTCCAGTTGCCATGTCAACCATAGGAGATAAGATCCTCGACACGGCCCTGTCCAAGGTGAGCCTGAGGTTGGAGTCCAGATCTGTGGTGGAGACGCATCGGCAGCATCTGACCGACTGACCGTTTTGTGTTCCTGCAGATCGGAGAAAAGAGTCTGTTCACCAAGGAGCTGGAGAACGCTCTGGAGAGGAACGAGTGAGTCCCGTCCCCGGCCTCAGCGGGTCACAGGCCCCCTTCCACCTAAGGGAACTGCTCCCAGCTCCGTTTGGCTCAGGCCTCTGTGGTGTTGTCCTCCATTGGTCTTTGTGCTGCTGGACTGGTGGAGAGAGGAGCATCTGTCAGTGAGAGGATGAACCGATTTTCTGTCCCTCCCCTCCACAGATGGATGATCCTTTGTTCATCTCTGTCTGTGTCATGAAGACATGTTAGTTTATTTCACTGTTGTTATTCACACCTACTTATGCACAAGAACTGATGGAAACGCACAAGAACGTGTTAAAACACCACTTTCAGAGTCCGTGACCAAAGCTTTCAGCGGTGCCTTCTGGAAGGTCATTTGGGTTGAGTGCTCTGTTGGATAAGACGGCACCAGAACCTCTGCTGACGGCTCCACACCCCAGAGACAGATACCGTCATTTTGTCTTAGTTTTTAATAATACTTCTGATATCTTATTGAGAAAACATTGATGTAGTCACAGGATCAAGAATGGACCCAAGTATTCCCTCTAAAGTCAGTTTTATTCCTGTAGCACCTTTGCCAGATAAAATCACAAACGCTGAACAATAAAACAATACAGTACAATAAAAACATAGAAACAATCAACATAATGTAAAACAAAGTAAATAGAAGAAAATGAACATAGAATAGAAATATGGCTCCACTTGAATGCATATGAAGGTTATTATTTTAAATAACAATGAAACCAGTCAGCTGTTTAAAAGTTGACTATTAAAAGAATTGACATGAAGTGACGGGGGGGGGGGATTCCAGAGTCTGGGGGCTATTGTCTGGTTGGGTATCTTTCCACTGCTTCTCATTCTTGTGGCATAATCCTTCACGCCTCACTTCTGGAGGCAGGTTTCTGGTTGTGAGAGGTTCAAGTACCTCCTGATTTTCCCGTCCTCTGCCACATAGCTGATGTTCTGCTATAAGCTGAGCATCCGTTTCCATTCCAGCTTTGGGATTTCCGTGACGGCAGAGCATCACCGGGGGGTTTCTTCACTAAGGAAGGGGTCCCTTTTTTTCCGATTTCCTGTTCCTGCTTTTTTCTGTTTGTTTCCGTCTGTCTGATGTTGTTGTTTGACTGGCAGGGTGGACCTGGTGGTGCACTCCCTCAAGGACCTCCCCACCAGCCTGCCTGCAGGCTTCACCATTGGCGCCGTGCTGAGGTGAGCTCTGACAGCACGCCGGCGAGCCGGCAGCCTGCCTGACAACACCGCCCATCAAATGAATCTTTTTACTCCACTTTACCCGAACGCTTGATACTGCACGTGCACGTGCACACTCACGTCACTGGCTGCTTACTTTGTGTTTTCTTTTGTTTTCAGCTAAAACTTCAGAACTTAAGGGAAGTTTGCTTCCCTTAAGTTCTGGAGCTCCAAACTGTTTTGGATCTCAGTGAATCAGAAATCCCTCATGAACCTGAGTTCCTGTCACTCCTTCCAAACTGTCCTGTGCTTATGCACTGCAGGAACTTTCTTTATATTGCTAAGAAAACAAGTCAAGAATTCCCATAAAAACAGAAACGTTTATTTTTGCCTTCAGCACTTAAAAAATACGCTGATGTGACACTTAGAAAAAAGATTATTTTCATTTTTCTGCTTTTTCTTTTGGTTTAGAAGTTATATTCCACCTCATGACTCCACCATTTTTGAAAGTCGTGTAGAACTTTTGCCTTCAAACTGTATTCATACACTTTCTGGATCCTGGGGGGGGGCAGTGGTTAGAGAGTGATCACGGTGTGTCGTCAGTGATGCATTCAGGGTAACTCTGTTATTTTCAGCTGTAAACCTTATAAAGCACTTTTATGTTGTAGGAGGGAGAACCCCCATGATGCCGTGGTCCTCCACCCCAAGAACGCCGGGAAAACCTTGGCCAGCCTGCCCAAGAACAGGTGAGCAGCGGTCGGGCGGCTCTGTGGCGTCGGGCCTGAACCCACATGACCTCTTGTTGTGCTTGTGGCAGTGTGGTCGGCACCAGCTCCCTGCGTCGCGCCGCTCAGCTGAAGAGGAGGTTCCCCCACCTGGAATTCAAGGACATTGTATCCTGCTGCTCCTGCATGGAAGGCCCGTTGGAGGGAAAGCTGCTGGAATCTAGATTCTTTTTCCTTCACCGTCCCCACAGCGCGGGAACCTGAACACCCGGCTGAAGAAGCTGGACGACAAGGAGGACTTCGCTGCCATCATCCTGGCTGCAGCCGGGCTGAAGAGGATGGGCTGGGAGGACCGGATCAGCGCGGTACGGGACAGGCTACGGATCAGCTTCGGTTCTTCTGACTGTCCTTCCTCACCGCTCTGCTGCTTCTCTGCCCACAGGTGCTGCAGCCTGAGGACTGCATGTACGCCGTAGGACAGGTCAGAGCAAAGACCCGAGCAGAGCCTGGACTCTGGAAGCGGTGTGTATGTGTGCTCATGTGTGCGTGTTTGTGTGTCTTAGGGGGCTTTGGCTGTGGAGGTTCGGGCCAAAGACACGGACATCCTGGACATGGTGTCGGTTCTCCACGACCCGGACACGGTGCTGCGCTGCATCGCAGAGAGAGCCTTCCTTAAACGCCTGGTACACTCGTGCACACACTCATGCACACACACACACACCCTGAATGTGTATTCACTGTCTCTCTGTCGCAGGAAGGGGGCTGCAGCGTTCCCGTGGCAGTGCACACCTACATCAAAGACTCCCAGGTGAGGAAACGGCCCCTGAAGGCACCATGTGTGCAGATGAGCCCAGCTGCTGTGAACAGAAGGTCTGAGGAAACCAGGCTGTAGATGTGAGCTGCAGGCCTGGAGGCTTGTTTTCCAGCCAACCTGCTGCTGTAGCTTCAGTTTGGTAAAACACACCTGATCCAGGTAATCAGCTGCAGGTAGAGCGCGTCTGACAGCAGCAGAATGGTGAATGAAGGATGCCTTCTTCAGGAACACCTTTGTTATTATTTGTCCACCAGGCGGCGCTGCTTCTCCTGTCAGACCCTGAAACCACGTTTCATAATCTGCTCAGGTTTTTGCTGCTTCATGATAAAACAGGAGTCTTTGGCTGTTTACAAAAAGTAATGGATTACTCCTAGCAATGAATTTAAAGTTACTTTCTTTGGGGCGAGAAAGCTGTCAGGGAGCTCAGATCTGTCGTCAAACGTCTGGATTTCCCGATGAACCTAAAGGCATCGTCTCTGTCTGTGCAGCTCTACCTGACCGGAGCCGTCTACAGTCTGGACGGATCTGAGAGTCTGAAGGAGACCATGCAGACCAGCATCTGTTCGGGGGGGTCGGTGAGTGGCTGCAGACCTGAGACGTGCAGAGCAGAGACCCTCAGCAGCTCATGTGTGTGTGTGTGTGTGTGCAGTGCTCAGAGGAGGTGGATGAGCGCCTGCAGAGGGTGGGGGTCACGGCCACCAAGATCCCTGCAGACCTCCAGGATGGGGCCGAGCGTCTGGGTGTGGACCTGGCAGACCTGCTGCTGACCAAAGGCGCCAAGGAGATCCTGACGGTGGCGCGGCAGCTGAACGATGCCAGATAGAGGTCCCACAAAGATTCTGGGAACGTCTTGAACTTAAGCTGAGAGGCTTTTGGGGGGGGCAGGTCTGCAGAGGCCCCTCGGATCCTGGTCCATCAGGACCTGCAGTGTGGACCTGAGTGCAGGCTCGGTTCTGAAGCCCCCCCTTCTGTCTGAGTTCACCTCTGACCTTTTACCCAAAGCAGTGTCGACCCCCCCCCCACCCCCCCCCCCCCCCCGAAATCCCTGTTTAGATTTTAAAATTGTTGCATGTCTGTGTGTGTATGTGTGTGTGGGGGGTGGGGGGTCTGTCTTTGATCTGAGTGTTTTTATTTCAGATTTAAAGAAAATGCTTGGGGGTTCTTTCATTGGAGGGGGGGGGGGTGCAGCTCTGAATAAAATAATGAAATCCACTACTGCCTGGTTTTTGAAGCGTGTTTAAATGGGGGGGGGGGGGGGGGGGGGGGGGCTCAGCTGCTCCTTCAGGGTTTCTGGAGGGGAGGGGGGGGACCTGGTCAGGTGAAGGTTCTGGAGTGGCCGCCTCCATCTGACCTTCATGTTTCTGAGTCGCTCTGCGGGGATCTCCAACGGGCCGTTCCACCAAGATAGCCCAAGGATCAGCCTGCTTTACTGTTGGAAAACATGGAGAACCGGATCCACAACCACCACCAGAGACTTCAAGCTGTTATTGATGCAAAGGAGGCAACACAAGCCATTAGGAACTGCTATGTCAGCTTTAGAACAGGGTCATTTGGGAAGTTTCTGTTGTCGTTAGGATTTATAAAGAGTAAACTGATTTTTCTGATGATGAATGACAAAGAAATCCTCTCTTCTAGGGTCTGTAAACGTATGAGCACACTGCAAGTGTGTGAGCATGTCTGGATCTTGCTCCTCAGCTGCTCCACTGCTGTTTGGGGTTCCACAGGGCTCTATTTTAGGACCACTTGTACCTCCTTCCTCTGGGCTCCATCCTAAGACAACAGTGTCCTTTCATTGCTACGGTACACTGATGATAGATCTATTTTCCGTAAAGAAAGGTTGCTCCGTTACACCACTACTGTCCTTTACAAGACATCAAAGAGACTTTGGCCCTGAGCGTTTTGAGTCTTAGTGATAAAAACCTGAAGTGATTTGTCCTAGCAGCTCCTGTGACGCCTCCACTGTGGAGTTGGGTCCTGGCTCAACTCCACAGGAGCATTCCTTTAACCCTTGTGCTATCCTAGGCATTTTGACGTTGGGAGTTGGGTCATCTAGACCCACTAGACAGTGCTCTGAACCATTTTTCTTCAATGATTTGTGATCTTCACTGGTGTCCATGGATTACATGAAATCTTTCCACTTTTATCCACCTTTGTCATGGTAGGGAGAACACGTCAATGTAAGGGTGGGGCATCTAAGATAGCACAAGGGTTAAGTGTGCAAAACACAATGAAATGTCCAAGAATCTTTTCCTGGTTTCTGCCTGAATTTTGTGGCAACACCTGACTTCTTCCTGATCTTTAATGGGACGCCATCAGTGACCAGACTGACATCACATGACCAGTTCACTCCAACATCGTGTGGCGCTGTAACAAGAGAGCTGACTATGTCATCAGCTGTTGTGTCCATCAACTCAAGAAACTCTGCTGTGACTGTATCTATATCACCTCTAAGAAATATGCACAGTTGTGCAATATCTCTATCTGTGCTTTCATCAATAGTGACCAAAAATGTAGTCAATGACTGGATTCCTTCATTTTGGCACCCAAGTCTCCTCAGAGATGTTGTATCTGCAATCGTAATCCTTGACTAATGCAGAAGTCTTGTGCCCCAAAAAGCAGTCGACCTTTGCTAGCATGATTATGATTACGTGATTAGATTACATGCAGCCTTCAGCAGTTTTCAATAAGTTCACCATACGAAAATGGTTTGGATGTTTGCTCCAACTTGTTTGCAATAAGGTAGCTAGGTGTCACTGCTCCATCACTGACGTCACGGCTTTGGTAAAGGTAGACGGTTATTTTGTCAGTCCAGCTAATAGTTGTTAATCTTCTCTTTTCTTAACTGCAAAAGGTGAAACTTTTCTTTGTGGTGAGTCTCATAGTGGTGCTGAATGTTGTATTCTTTGAGCACTGCGACCTGTTAATGACATACCAAGAATGCAGGTTTTGCATTCAGCTCCATGAACAAATAAAATTCTGTCCATTTTCCTGGAAAGCCCAGCACTCCACTTCAACCTTTTTTCTTTGTAACAACATTTTGCTCATTAGTGGGTCACTATGATCATTCTTATAGCAACATAGCAGCGATGAGGCTTGCGCGGAACCAAACTACATCTTACTCAGACACAAAGCTGTTAGGTTTCACTTTTGGCAGGTGCAGAGATATGCTTTTTCACCTGTTTTGCTTTTCCTTTACTCCCCCTAGTGGCGGAATTGCGCATTTCAGTTATTTCTTTAAAAAATCATAACTCTCCACAGGAATGGACTAGAAACGTGCTTTCTTTTTTAAACATCCTTATAATTTTTATTCTTTATTACTGTGCCAGATTGAACCATCTGGCGGGCCGTATGTTTGACACCCCTGGTTTAACCTCTTAGTTGTTGTTCCTAATGTTTTTGAGCTTTCACTGTCCGGCGCCTTGTTTGACTCGGGTCACCTTCAGGGACCATCAAGTTAACTGAGCTTGAACCGGTGGTGCTGTTTCTTCTGCATCTGAAATGAGGAGTTTTAACCTCCAAACCAGAAGAGGTGCAACTGCAAATAACGATCTGTCACTAGAAGCGCAAATATTTTAATCTTCACCCTGAGTAAACATGTAGGTCTAAGGTGGGAATCTCAGTGGAAATGTAGAGAGCTCTTCCTCTGGACCACGGGGCCCTTCTCTGGACCACGGGGCCCTCCTATGGACGGCGGGGCCCTCCTCCGGACCATAGGGCCCTCGCTGACCTCATGATTCTTTTCTCTCAGATATGAGGATCATCCCTGCTACAACTTTCAAAACAGAATGACAACAATTAAAACATTTGCACTATGGTTTAATAATCTTGGCTTTTTTATTTCAAGTGCTTCATTTTTTGTTGCTCAGTGTTCTAAAAGCGTGCAGGTCAAACATAACTGTCCTTATAGGACCTTCTCAGAACATCCAACAGGACCCAAACGTGACATACACCTGTGCACGGGTTACTAAGAGGGATCAAGCAGACATGCAGATGATCCAAGAGTGAGGAGGTTCAGAGTGACAATGATTTGGGAGAAAAGTGCATTATTTAAGTGCTTAGATCATTTCAAAACTTCAGAACAGGTATTGGATTATCTTAATAGAAACAAGACAAAGTGTTTTGTTGCAAAAAGTAGATGAGTGTGGACTCCACAGAAACACAGACAGGAAAAGCCCCCTCCTGTCAGCTCTGTGTCCACTTTGCCTCCATCCCTGCTGAGGCAGGGTTTTGTTTCCTGAGCTCCGAGTCCACCCAGTCACATCCTCCGGTGAAACTGCAGTAGCTCCTGGTGACATGTCAGAGGACTGTGAGCCCCCCCTCCTGAGTGACAGGCTGAACTTATGTCCAAAACTGAAGAGGACAACCCAGAGACATTAGACTGGACGTAGCAATCAACTGAACCTTCTTCCGTCTTCATTTTCCCGAATCAAATGTGGGAAGTTGTGGCGGAATGGGGGGAGGGGTTTAAGGGGCGTACCCCTTCATGCCTTAGTGCCAACTGCCCTCACAGGTGTATGTGTGCTGTCTGCAGGGGAAAATGGGCCAACTTTTGTAGGGCATGCAGGTGGCCTGAAGGGAATTTTACAGTTGTAGATCCATCTGTGAGTTAGTTGAGCCAAAATGTTTGTGTACATTTTTTTCTATGGGGCTGCTGGAAGTGACAGGTCTTAGCAAAGACGTAAACAACTCATAAGCAAAGGGGAAGTAGGTGAGACACGTCATACGGATTTCTCCTTTTTTCACCCCCGCATGAGGGGCTGGTAAATGCTGTTCCCGCGGCTTCATACTGGCAGCCTGAGTGTCAGAATGTAGGACAGCGTGGTCTGTGTGGACATCCTATGGGCGTCTTACAGACACTTGCGTATCACGTGCACACCCTGTGGGTGCAGCATTTGTGTTGGGTCAATAAGGAGCCAGTATTGACCCTGTACTAACGACTAGCATGTGGCGTAAGAACACGGCACAACAGAATAACCCGTTTAGGATGCACATACCACACGCACGACAATGGTACGTTCCATTTTCACAACATCCCTTAGGATGGGCGCACACGCCACAAGGCTGCTTTAAAACCCTTGTGTTATCCTAGGCACTTTAGCATTGGGAGTTGGGTCATCTAGACCCACTAGACAGTGCTCTGAACCTTTTTTCTTCAATGATTTGTGATCTTCACTGGTGTCCATGGATTACATGAAATCTTTCCACCTTTATCCACCTTTGTCATGGTAGGAAGAACACGTCAATGGAAGGGGGGGGTCATCTAAGATAGCACAAGGGTTACGGAGCAGCCGCTGTCTCTAAGACCCTCTACAGACAAGGACAACCCAAAACAGGTGCTGTGGGTTTTTGAGGGGGTGGGTTTTGATGTTTTTTTCGAATCTGGGTTTTCCTGAAGAAAATCTATTTAGTTGTGATCCACTAGTGTGTGAGTTTGATGTTTGATTTTAACTTATTGACTTTACTTTTGCTTTTCCCCTCATATTTAGGAAAAGATTGATTTTACATTGAATTCTGTATCTGAATCCTGACTTTGTTGAAGCTCGATGTCCTGGTTCACTTCAGGTTTTGAGCTAATCGTCCAGGTTGCAGTTTACAGCGGAGAGCATGCTGCTATTTCATGTCTTATCATGTTTGTCTGAAGGGAAAAACAGTTCTGGAGACCAAAGCAGTGGAGCTTCAGTCAAACTAATAACTTTTGATGAGTGTTGCTGTCTCGTTTCATGGCTGCATTTAGATGAGGTAAAGTTGTGTATGTTGACTCCAATTACTCCCACAGTAACTGGCTAATGAACACAGGAAATGCTGAGGTCAGTCCATGTGGCAGCAAAATGAGAGGAGGTGGACTCCCACATGAGCTCCTGCAGTCTGTGCACAGAGAACAGAGGAGCAGCTATCTCTCAGACTTGACCCTGTAGCGCAGGACGAGGTAAGTGGCCAGGCGCAGGACGACAAAGAACACACCAAGGACAATGAAGTCTTGGTGAAGCTTTGCTTCCTTCACGTCTAGGAGCTCCAGGACCTCTTCAGGTTGCTGGAACTTGCAGGTCTTCCCCGGACACTGGAGGTCTGAGCGGTTCATGCTATAGATTGACAGGATCACTCCTTCAAAGCCGTACCTGTGCAGACATACAGACCTAATCAAATGGAGCAAACCTGACAATAAACTGAAAGGGTGATTGTGCGATCCACCCAGTCGGAACAGCAACAGCTGATCACGGACGGCCTTCTATAGAGCAACAGAGGTGAAAGACGCGATCCACAGACCTCACGTAGGACCCGTGGGAGATCCACTGAAGATACTTGGGGATTGTGTCAAAGTTGACAAAGAATCCAGAGAACAGTAACACAGGGACGGCAGTGACCGGACCCACAAATGTCGCTACCTGCATGGAAGCCAAAGGACAGGGTGGGGTTTCAAATGAGTACCTGGAGCAAGGGATTCTGTCCTGAGCACACAAACCTGCAGTGATGTGGAGGCGGCGCCCACAAGCAAACCCAGCGACTGGGCCACCAGGGCGATGCAGACCGACAGAGCTATGAAGAGGAGGTAGCGCACAGCCTCAGGGGGCTGCTCTGTCATCCAGTACACGATGGTGCAGTACATGATGGGGCAGATCACCTGAAATTTCAACCCCGTTATCACATGGAGACCCCCTCAGACTGCTTTAGTACCACTCCGATCATCTTTAGGTCTGTGTTCAAAGCCTTCCCAGTGCTGTTTAATCATGATTTTGCTGTTTTCAGACGAAATAAAAAACCTGTGTCATCTTCTAGGACATAGTTACTGCAGAGCAGCAGAAATTCATTAGAATTCACCTCTGAATTAAGTGACTGTTGCCGCCGAGCAAACCCGCCCCCTTTCCGTCACCCATAACTGAGGGCTCTCTATTGACATGCTCACTCGCTACCTTACAGCCTCTCACAGCCCCAACCTAGCTTTACCAGTGCAACAAAAATCGTGATCAATACCAGATCTATCCATCCGTCCAGTTCTGATCCAGATTCCAGCTCAGACCAGGAAAACAAAGACGTTCATGGATCTATTTGTCTGACCGTGGCCTTACCAGCATATTTTCTACATTTCCATTTTCAGATGGCATTCTTTTATCTGCTTCTGATTCACAACAACTACAGTAAAGAAAAACTCAGAAATGCAATTTTAATATTAATTTTCTTCAAATGTGTCCTCCATCGCCAGAAAAATGCAACAAGAACATGTTAAAAACACCAAAAACACCATTTTCATTGGAGTAGAGCTTTAGAAATGATGAAGACAAACAGGCTGCATCACCTGTGGAACCAGATGTTTTACATTTACTCAAGTGAACATTTTGAAAGTGAAACTGACTTCTCGTGTCAATGCCAACATTTTTACAGCAAAGATAGTAGGCAACAAGAACACAGCAGGACATTTGACATGCACCAGAAACAACAGGAGGATGTGAAACAGGAATACGCAGGCTTTGTTTGTGTCAGTGTGTCTCTCTAAAACCTTATGGGAGAATTTCACATTCCAGTTTGCAACAGCAAAATGTTGGAATCTGGTCAAATACAGCGATGATCACAAAGCATGTTGAGATGTGTTGCAGCCAATGGGACTTTTCACAGTGAAACATGGAGCTCAGTGCTGGAAACAACAGATAGTTCACTGTTTTAGGAGAAAAGCGCTCACTCTTCCTTGATCAATGAAATTAGTCCCTCCAGGTTGTCATGAAGGTCAGAAAAGAACTGAGCACTTAAGAATAAAGACTTTGTGTCTTTCAACTGAAAAATGTAAATCAAAGTTTTCACGAGCAAAACTGGGTGAACTCCAGAGGATTTGTCCGTTTTGGGAATCATCTGTCAGTGCTCAAAGGTACGCAACACCTCCAACTGACCTGTTTCCTGGACTAATGAGCAGCTCTGGGGTGCGGGGGCATAGTGTGTCCACCCTGAGACTGGGAGATGGTGGGCTCAGATCCCACCACTAAGCAGGGATTGAACGGTGATCCCCCTGTCACCCCCTTCCCTTAATGGTCATCTACAAATGTTGTGATTCTGGTTAAGCAGTCCTCACTGTCATTCAGCAGAGTCTCCCAGTGGCTGAATTAGTCAGGTTTCTCCCCATCCTGCCTTGCCTGTGTGGTATCCTCACAGTGAAATGTAGGGTTGTGTAGTTGTATTGATTAGCTTTGACAGATTAGGAAGTTTGTCGGCACTCTGGCTCTCAGCTCAGTCTTTCTGAAGCCAGCGACTCACCTGGAAAGGGATGTCAGCCATGGTTTTGGCCAGGTAGTAGGCTTTCAGACTGTACCAGTAGTTAAGATGCTCCCTCAGGAACACTGTTGTCTCCAAAGGAACTGCCAGATGGAGCATTGCATCTTTAAACACTGGACACAACTCAGACAGTGCGCTGGAAGACGACCTTGTTGACAGCAGAGATCTAAAAGCACTGATCGTGAAACTGATACTCACAGGTTAACACAGTTGGCATGAGAGCTCCAAACATGAGGAAGAGCATGGAGAAGAAGAGAAATCCAGTGTTGTTAAACACTCTGCTGGCATCATTGCCAATGTTTAGATACAGCAAACCTATTAACACACCTATGCAGATGTGGGACAGCAGTCTGAGGTGGGTTAACACCTGAAAGCAGGAACACCAGTCGGTCAGTCTCTGACTCCCTGACTGCTTCAGTTTCTCCGCTGTGGGGGGTGACCTACCTGATCCCGACAAATGGTGATGAGAGTTCTTTTAAAGAGGATCCAGAACTGTGTGAGGGTACCTGTGGCAAAGGTGTGCTTCTGCGGGTGCCCAGTGTCCTGAGGGAGAGCATCATCACGGTGATCATTGATGTTACTGCAGCAGCTTCGACCACACTTCATTCAAACACGTCTATGCACCCATGCTGGATCTGCATAGAATACGTGAGGGTTAATGGCCGTCCAAGTGTGCATTGTCAGAATGAATGCACTTCACAGAAGCAAACATCCTCCAATGCACACTGTGAAGGCCATGAACCCGCTTATATCATGGTCACTTACAAAAGAAATAAAATATTCAATCAGTTTTTAGTCATTATTGTTATTTTTTCGGTTTAGATCGTTTTCTTCACAAAAAGCGGACTACTTGTTAGCTGTCACGTTACTATGACAACAAACCGCACCACCGCAAAGGAAAGTGATATCCATGCTGATGATCACGATGTGTTAAATAAAGCATCAGTTCAGAGAGAAGGTTCACCTCTTGCCGCTTGTTTTTGTCCAGAGGATGCAGATAAAGTTTGTTTTAAAGAAGCCAGCGCAGTGATACAGAAAATTTAAGCTATGTGACCGGAACTCCTTTATTAAGTGTGCATTATCACCTTTTAATGCACACCCAGCAGCCAATCAGAATCGAGTATTCACCCTGACCATGGTATAAGTTGTGTTCCGTGTGTTTTTCACTCATGCTTTCACATGGAATCTCTTTTGAAATGAACAGAACAAATCCTGCCTAACCTGATTATTGTTTCATTTAATTTTGTAACCCTTGTGCTATCTTAGATGACCCCACCCTTCCATTGACGTGTTCTCCCTACCATGACAAAGGTGGATAAAGGTGGAAAGATTTCATGTAATCCATGGACACCAGTGAAGATCACAAATCATTGAAGAAAAAAGGTTCAGCGCACTGTCTAGTGGGTCTAGATGACCCAACTACCAACGTTAAATGGCCTATGATAGCACAAGGGTTAAAGGAGCATTCCCAGCACTGCTGGTTGCATGAGTTAAAGGCTCATGAAACTTGCACAGATAACGAACATGAACTACTTGTACCATGCAGCACTTGATTGTACAAATGGATGTGCTGTTGCAGTCACAGTGGGCCTCCTTCTCCTCCAGTGCACACATGCCATCCTGAACCGCCTCAAACAGCATAGAGTTCAGGTCTCCGTGTTCTCCTGATGCCACCTCTATGACTGACAAAAGGCATGAAAGGAAATGTGGACTGTAGTATGCTGCAGACATCAGCTCAAAAGAAAAGAGAGCAAATGTGAAGGGAACCTACTGAAGTCAGCTGGGTTGTGGTAGGTGGGACAGTGCAGGCCGAGAGTCTTGAGGTAGGGAATGAGATACGGTACTGTCCCTTTGTAGATGCACTGACCCTGACTGAGGATGTACAGCTGTGGAGAAGGAAAAAGTCCCAGAAATGTCACAAGAAACAGGTTTTTCTGAAAACATTGTGACTGCATCTGAAACGCAGGCATCCATTCAGTCATTCTGCAGTCCTTCCATCCACTAGCAGCTTCCAGCTGCTGAAGAGGAACATCAGTTTTCACTGGATTTTACTGGCAATCCCAGCTGAGCTAGTCTGTAGTTAGCATGACGATGGAATGACCCAAATCAATAAACAGACTTAAAAAAATTATAGAAAACGACTTTAACAACCTGTTGAGGCACAGAAGACATTCTGGAGAAATGGAGACAGCAGGTAAGCTCTGTACCCCTTAAGGTGAAATCCTCTGGAGCCATTCACATCACATTCCACAATCATTTAGGTTAAAAATGGAACAACAATCTTCTTTTTCACTTGCTGATTAGGAGCACAGCTTTAACTTTCTGCTGAAAATTTAAAGTTTGCAATAGAATCTGATCTCTGAGCTGCGGTGTGACCAGCAGACTCTCAGAATAGAAAAGAGAATTTTAAGAGATCCCTCCTTCGTGTTCATTGGTTTCCCTGAAGACAGAGACGTTGCTGTACAGCTTGTAGGACACTGAGGTGCAGAACAACCTACTTACAAATCCAGCTCCTTGATGCTCGTCATTCTGCCTAAACCCGTTCTTCAACAAACTTTGCCTTGTTTTCTTGTAAATTTTTGAGATCATTTAAGTTTGTATTTTTATTCATTCATTATTAACTAATTGATGTGGGTAAGTTTCAACTCTTTCTTTTGTGTAAAGTGTCCCCACATCATTCATTCTTGGTAACAATAAAGTTATTGGAATTTAATTTTACCAGATAACACTAAATTAAAAAACAATAGATCACATTTGATTTCTGCATACACACCTTGTCAAACATCTCAAACAGCTTGGCACTGGGTTGGTGAATGGTACAGATGATTGTCCGTCCCCCCAGAGCCAGAGAGCGCATTAAGGACACCACCTGGTAGCAGGACACGCTGTCCAAACCGCTGAGAACAGAGACAACCTCATTGAGCAGCTGTGGCATCAGAGCAAGAGAAGGCACCACATGGCAGCTGCTGACGGCAATAGATATGGGGGAAAAAGAGTCTGTAGAACCATGGATTACAGATTACAGTGAAGAACAAAAGCTGTTGTTATGTTTCAGGCATGAAACATGGGTCAATGTGGAGACGGGTTCTCTAAGCAAGAAGCAAAAACCCTCCTGAGTGACTGACCTGAGTCTCCCTGACAAACACAACATGCAACCTCAGATGAACTAAAATTATACAAGAATTATTTTTTGTTGTTGCCGGGGGGTGGGGGGTGGATACAGATATATGAACACTTCTGCCACCTGCTCTACACTCACCGCCCATTTTGTTAGGCACACCTGTTCAACTGCTCGTTCTAATCAGCCAATCACATGGCAGGAACTCAATGCCTTTAGGCATGTAGGCAGGTCAAACCAGCATCAGAATGAGGAAGAAAGGTGATTGAAGTGATTTTGAACGTGGCATGGTTGCTGGTGCCAGATGGGCTGGTCTGAGGATTCCAGGAACTGATTATCTAATGGGATTTTCACCCACAACCATCTCTAGAGTTTACAGAGAACAGTCTGAAAAAGAGAAAATATCCAGAGAGCAGCAGTTCTGTGGGCAGAAATGCCTTGTTGATTCCAGAAATCAGAAGAGAATGACCAGACTGGTTCCAGCTGATAGAAAGACAACAGGAACCCAAAGAACCACTGGTTCCAACCGAGGTCTGCAGAAGATCATCTCTGAATGCAGAACACGTCCAACCTGGAGGCAGATGGACTACAGCAGCAGAAGACCACACCGGGTACCACTGCTGTCAGTTAAGAACAGGAAACTGAGGCTACAATTCAATTCAGTTCAGTTCAATACAATTTTATTTGAATAGCCCAAATTCACACCAACAGTCGTCTCGATGAGCTATGTAACAGTAATTGAAAAAGTTAAACATTAAATCAAAAGGAACATGCATGCATAGAATTCAATCGGAAAATACTAAATTGAGCTAACTAAACAGACTAAACTAAACTGGCATCCTGCCCTTAGACCCCCCTTGATGGTAAGGAAAAACACCTAAAAAAAGGGGAAGAGAAAAGAGGACAAAACCCCAGTGCACCATAGTTACCCCAGCTTCAACTTCTAGAAGCCTACCAACAACTAATTCTTATTGTTATTAAGTTTAATTTAAACATATTAACACTAAATCAAGTAATCTCAGCATACTAACTAGCCTAACAATAAGCTTGTCCAAAGAGGAATGTTTTCAGTTTCAGTTTCAGTTTCAATTCACTTAGACCTGGAGTGGGCAATTATTTTAACTCGGGGGCCACATAGGGTTTTAAAATTGGATAGAAGGGCCGGACCAGGAGCAGATGAGTGGAGTGAGAAAGAAATAACATGGAATCTGGATGAAAACATTTGGATGGAAAATTATATTCTAAAACAGAATATTTTAGAGTTTTTAGTTTAAAACTTTTGTTCCCATTTTAGATCTCTTTTTTTGTGAAGCTCTTTGGTACCTTCAAGGAGTTGTAAAGTGCTACATGAATAAAGTTTCATTCATTCATGATCCTTTTAATAAAATAAATAACATTATTTATGAAAAAAAACAATGACCAAATAACACTCTATGATTTTCACAGACAAAAATTCAGGAAAAATATACTGATACATTAAAAAAATAATAATAATAAATAGTCGATCCTTTCCCGTCATAATCCTAATAAAGACTTTGAGGGCTGCAGCTCATCACTCGTCTAATAGTTTGTACTAAAACTGAGCAGCTGTGTCCTGCACGTCTGTTGCTCATCCAGTAATAATGAAAAAGCACCTTTCTCTGTCTCCTGCTGCAGCTACGCATATATCTGTTACCTTTTCACCAGTACAGAGTTCCCTCGTGTATTGCAGGAGTTTCATTCTCAGAAAGAATGAGCTGAACCAGGAAAGATGAACTGCGACATGGAAAGGAAAGACTGTCTTCTGGTCTGTTTGACAGAGATTTTAGAGGGTTTCAGGTTGGAGCACAGACTGCAGAAGGAGGGAATACAATGTCACGTCTTGATCATGTGGCCAGATAAAAAAAATAAATAAACATGTGTCTCTGATATTGTTCAGTGGGCCGGACCAAACATGGAGACGGATCCAGCCCGCGGGCCGTAGTTTGCCCACCCCTGACTTAGACTCACCAGAACTGGAGCACAGAAGATGGAAAAACTTTGTCTGGTCTGATGAGTCTCCATTTCTGCTGCGACATTCATATGGTAGGGTCAGAACTTGGCCATAACAACATGAAAGCATGGATCCATCCTGCCTTATATCAACGGCTCAGGCTGGTGGTGGTGGTATTATGGTGTGGGGGCTATTTTCTTGGCACACTTTGGTCCCCTTAGTACCAATTGAGCATGGTTCCAACACCACAGCCTACATGAGTATTGATGCTGACCATGTCCATCCCTTTCTGACCACAGTGGACCACCTTCTGATGCTACTTCCAGCAGGATAAGGCTCCATGTTATAAAGCTGGAATCATATCAGACTGGTTCTAGAACATGACAATGAGTTCTCTGGACTCAAACGGCCTCCACAATCACTGGATCTCAACCCAATAGAGAACCTTTGGGATGTGGTGGAACAGGAGACCGGCATCATGTTTTCAGCAGACAACTCTGCACCAACTGTGTGATGCTGTCATGTCAACATGGACCAAAGTCTCTGAGGAATGTTTCCAGAACCTTGTTGAGTCTATCCCACCAGGGATTAAGGTGGTTCTGAAGGCAAAAGGGGAGCCAACCTAGCAAGGTACTAGCAAGGTAATAAAGTGGCCGTTGAGTGTGAAATCTATCATTCTGACTCGGTCTACCACTGATTCCCCTGAGATTTGACTCATGTCAGGAGCTCATATCCTACTTCTGACTCGTCTCCAGAATTCGTCTCACCTGGTGGGCTCATCAAAGAACATGACCGGGGGGTTATTGACCAGCTCCAGAGCAATAGCCAGACGTTTGCACTGACCACCGGACAGCGAGCTGGTGCGAGTGTGAGCACAGTCCAGGAGTCCCAGAGCAGTCAGGATTTCTTGGACCTGAGCAGGAACAGAGCTCTTAGTGCACTCTAAACAGCAGAAACATCCTGTAAGCTGCCTCAGGGCTGCAGACTCAAAATGAATCAGAATGAGGCCTGTGGCTGGAGATCTGATGTGTTGTTGCCGTGTTGCTTTCACTGCCCTCAAACCCGCAACATCAGTTAGCCAGAGATCATAAATTGTTTTTTTTTAACATGTTCTCGTGGCATTTTTCTGATTATAGAGGACATTGGAACGAAATAAAAACTCAAAATAGAATTTCTGAGTGTTTCTTTAGTCAAATAGCTGACAATCAGGAGCAGATATAAAAATGTTGTATGAGAAAGATTGTATCTGTTACATAAAAAATACACTAGGTGGGCCACAAGGTCCCTGATCCAAGCCCTCAGCAACTGGGAGGGGAAGAGGGCAGGGTTGCTAATCAAGTTGTGAATTTCTGATGAAATTTTCAACCTCATCAGGATGAAATGAAACAACGTCCTAGAAAACGGTACACCAGTGGGAACGCTTTTACAACAGATGATCAGAGTGGAAATTTAAGACTTCAGACCTTCATGTCTGATAAATCTGATCGTTCAAGTTAGCCTAAAGCTTAAACTCAACTCAGGTTAGTCTGGGTAATCCTGAGCCACGCTTTCTGTTTTAGACTGTTTTTAGACTTCAACTGTTTTAACCCTTGTGCTATCATAGACGACCCCACCCTTCCATTGACGTGTTCTTCCTACCATGACAAAGGTGGATAAAGGTGGAAAGATTTCATGTAATCCATGGACACCAGTGAAGATCACAAATCATTGAAGAAAAAAGGTTCAGAGCACTGTCTAGTGGGTCTAGATGACCCAACTCCCAATGTTAAAGTGCCTAGGATAGCACAAGGGTTAAGGTGGAGAAGCAACAAAGAAAAACTCAGAAATGGCACACACATCTGACAGCGTGGACCTTTTCTGCTCACCAGTTCCATCTTCACATCCATGCTGTCGTCCAGCTTCAGGTTGGCTGACACCTGCAGCAGAGGTGCAATGCTTGATCAGAGCCAAACTGACGTCAGAACAGCCAGCATTCCAAACTATCATGAAACTGGATTTGGTTTGGACAGATCTCTGGCTCGGTGAGAGCTCACCATCATGGCCTCTGCAGCTGTCAGGTGAGGCAGCAGTATGTCCTCCTGCATGATGTAGCAGGACATTTTCCTGAAGGTCCTCAGATCTCGTGGTTTCCCGTTGACCAGAATCTGACCCTTCATTCCAGTTTCCCTGAGCGACAGCAGAAGCCACATTTCAACGAGCACGTCAGCGTCTAGGACTAAAGGAACAGGTGGCATTTTCTCACCTGTACCCAGCAAGAAGATGCATTAGAGTGGACTTGCCGGCTCCAGATGGTCCCATGATACCTATCAGCTCTCCGCTGCAGAACCTTCCAGAGAGACATTTTAGTAAGGCTCTGAAACCTGGAGAAAAGAGAGGAGTGGGCAGTAAAGATTTCATATTAAAAGCTGACTATAATACACAATACGCTCCTGGAGCTCCTCACTGAATTTACCCAGAAGACATGGTTCAAGTTCTTCATGATTACTGATTACAGATTCATGCTTTGTTTTTTTTTTGTCTGAGTGTACATCATTTCCTCCCTTTTGATTCTCTTTCTTACTTCGATCTGAATAAAGTGCTTCTGCATTCACACCATTGACTGCATAGAGAACAGGACGTCACCAAATCAAGTCAATCCAGTCGCCATTTTTGGCGAAATGGATGCTGTCATGTTAGGGCCAGACGACGTCAGTAAGCAGTGATTGGTCAGACTCAGTCTGAGTCAATGTCTCTATTGCAACCACTACCGCCAATCAAGACTGAGCTTGTTGGAAATCCACACATCTCCCACTGAAAGCAGCAGAATCTGTCAATCAAACATTTTGACTGTTCGACGTGAGACCAAATATTTTTGAGGCCTCTGATTGGTCAATTTATACCTTGAATAACTTGCACTACAGAAAAAATATAATGGAAAAAATTAGGAAGATGCTGTAAAAAGGTGTCGGGGCAAGAATGGTCATTCTGACCAACGCACTGACTGAGTAAAAGCTGTTTATTCCTCAACTGAAATCAATGGGAATTTGGCTTCCTGCAACCAGGAGGTACTTCCTGTTTGGGACACGAGGGGGGAGGGGTCACTCAGTCCACTTCTCTGTATACAGTCAATGATTCCCACCAAAGTGAATCAGACAAGAGTTCATCTGCCTGTGAGAGAAGACCCCATTTCTCTAAAAAAAAATGTGGTTCTACTTCAGAGAATCAGATTTAGCTTGTTTCTAGTAAAAGGTAGTTATCAAGGTGAGCTGAGAAACCAGCTTTGGATCAAACCCATTAATTTGTCAGTGCCTCGACTGATCCCTGACTAACAAGTGCATCTTGTTTCCATCCAGAGTCCTTAAAGGTTCTGTCTTAGGCCCACTCATGGTCCTCCACCCTCAGAGTTTAGGCTCACTGTAGAAGTGACTTCAGTGGCTTTACTCTGAGTCAGTCCAACAGTAGACATGTTCCAGCTAAACTTGTGTTTGCAAATGCGTCTCTACCTGTCCTCCTCCACCACGAGCCCTCCTGGATGCTGTAGGAGACGTTGAGGAACTCCAGGTCCACGGACGAGCGCTGAGGTAGGTGAGAGAAGTTGGGCGGAGCTCCAGACTGCTTCTGCAGCGTCTTCAGGTTTAGCCCCATCAAAGGCTCTGGCTGTGGCCGAGGATGGCTCCTCCCATTACAGGGGAGGTCCCCCTCCATGGGCACATGGGTTGAATCCGGTTCCAACGCCTTATTATCCATATCTGTAAGTGTGGAACAGCGGCATCAGAACTCATCTGTCAGATTTGGTCAAACTGAGGAATGTGTTGGTGAGGAAAATTATTTCCTTCATTCAGATGAAAATACTGTCCTTTATAGACTAGTGCTGCTTCACTTTCCTTTTTAAATGAAAACATTAATGGATACTTTTTTCCCCCCACATGAATATAGTTGTGAATGAAGAAGAAAAGAAGGAGCAGCTGTGGAGCCCTGAAAACTGACAAAGATTGCACCTTTTGAATCATGTTTTAAACTAACAGTCCACATGCACATGATGTCATATTGGCTGAAAGACGTACAGAGACTTGAATGAAACTCTGAGAGAAATAATTCCATCTAAGCTGCTGGAAATCATACCGATAATAAGAAAATGTTGCAGATTTCACTGCATAGCTGCTTAACTCGCGTTTCCATAAACGGTTCATGGGAAGTGTCCTCTTGGATTTGCGTTGCCGAGGGTGAACATAGCCCATGGCCTTTACTGATCACACTGATCAAAGTTGGTCCATTAAGGGGAGCAGACTCAGGTCCAGATGTTCAGACTCCGCCCAGAACAGATCATGCAGCCTGTTCTTCCTTGTCTGTGTCTGGTCTGTGCTTCTGTTCTCTAAGGATGGATTCCCTCTCAAAACCTCCAATCATCTCCATTTTTCCCATTCCAGATGAGGTACCGTGTGTGACGGCTGCTGCCGCTGCAGTTGTGGGTTCTGGTGTTGGATGGAGCCCCTCTGTGTTGGAGGACCCCCCGTGGTCTCAGTGGGCTTCCTTCACTATTAGCAGCAGAAGAATGTGGCTGTGATGGGGGTGGACATTGGAACAGCCTTAATCCATCCCTTTATCACATTCATTTGATCACTCCTGAGGGTCTTAATCCGCTCGGGGATTAAAACTAACGCTTTTTTCCCCCTTGATCTGCGGAGTAATAATGGGAAAGAATCTGTACACTCAGGTAAAGCGCCAAGCACGAAGGCAGTGTGGGAACCGAACCTTCGACCTCAGTCACACCTCTGTGAAGATGACCTCACTGACACAGAGCCCCCGGTGTCAGAGGAAAGGATAAAACATGAATTCATGAATGCTTGCAGATCACAGGTTGGGCTGGAGGGAACTGTCAGAGGTGGGGGGTTAGAGAGAAGAACCCGGTGACCCAGTCTTGTTCTGCCTTGGATTATGTGCTGAAAGACTTCTAACGCTAAGACCTGCCACGGCGCCGTGATCAAACAGGTACAGGTTCACATCACAGGCGTGCCTGTGGGTGAACCCCCCACCCACAGAAACCTGGAACATCTCAGACACTCCTGGAGACCCGGTCCGTTTTCTGCTGAGGTCATTTCTTCATAGCCCCCCACCCCCTCTGAGGGATGTACAGCTGTCTCTGCTCCCAGCAGCTAACCAGCTCTCCATTTTCACAGCCCCCCCCCCCCCAAAAAAAAAAATACACTTTCCCAGGAACTGGGGGCTGGTGGACAGAGATAAGCCTAATTTTCCCCGAGGGTAAAAGCCCTGAACCAAAATCCTAAAGTTGAACAAACCAACCGTCTGTCAGACGTGCTGCAGAGTTTACAGTGCACAATTTTAACAGTAAAAACAAGTTTCTGTTTCTGAGGATGACCCCCCCCCCCCCCTTTTGCACAGACTGTCACCTTGGTTTCTGTTTGCACATTCACCCTTCTGGAAAAAGTGACGGCAAGACGTCATTAACTATTTAGACTGATTCCATCTTTGCTGGAATCACAGCAGAGGGTGGAGCTACAAAGCATTAATGAAGGGGGCTAAATACTTTTGCACGCCCAATATTTCAGTTTGTTATGTGTTAAAAAAGTTTGCAAAATCCAATAAATGTGGTTCTACTTCATGATTGTGTTCCACTGGTTGTGGGTTCTTCATGAAAAATTACAGTTTTATATCTTTATGTTTTCAGCCTGAAATGTGGCAAAAGGTTGAAAAGTTCAAGGAGGCCGAATACTTTCACAAGGTACTGTATCCAAAGTATTAGCTACATTACTCTTACTCAGTGACAATGGGCTGTATCAGTTTAGGAATTCTAGAACAGTTTGTTCTAGAGATGAAAGACAAAACCTGTGTCTGCAGACAAAACGGAAACAATCAGCATAAAGCGGTGAATAAACATTTCTGCTAATAAATCTTCAGTCCTGTTCACTTCTAATTGCAGAACGATCAGCCTCAGACATCCACATGTGAGGAATGTGGTTCTGTTCTTTTCAAAGCTTACGGGTGGTGTTATTTAGAACAACTGAAATGAATTGGCTAAATAAAAGAGGTGAGACTTATTGGTATATCCTTTACAAAGCCTGTAATAGGTTAAAATATTGTATATTTCTAATCAGTTTCAAGGACTCGTGTGTTTGAAAACTTTAGCATGTTGATTATTGACAGAAGTTCAGCATCCCACAACATTTGTTCTGCAAATCAGTGAAAATACTTCAGGCCTCAAGGCCCCCCATCCTGGATGCTTAAACACACACCTGCCTCTGCAGAGCTTGAGAAAGAGCTGAATCAGGCGTGTTTGATCCACATTATGGTTGCCCAACACCATCCTGCATGTTTTTCCTGTTGCCATTAAAGGCAGGTGTGTTGGTTAACAACGGCCAGGATAACTCAGATGGAGGATGCTCATCTTCCGTCACTGAGCATGAGTGACATTTGGACTGACAGGCGGTTCTTTTGGTAGCCGACTCTTCCGGCTTTTCCTGCTCCTAAACACACCTTCATTCAGTTCCATTTGAAGTCTCGCCCTCCAGGTCCAAAAAACCCCACAGAATCAGAACTCTGCCTCCACCAGCTTAGTGGATGTTTTGCCCAGTGAAAGGGTTCGTTAGAAATGGATCTAGACCCTAAAGGACCAGCAAAAGAAGTTCCTCTGTCCAACGGTTTTACCACCAGAGAACCTCCACACAATACAAGTTTTAAGCTCCTCCTCCAGTGGGCGGAGCTGGTTGCTGGGGGTCATTTTTTCACTAAGACATTCATTCTTCTTAACAGCTCTGTGGCACGAACGCCAGACTGTTAATGAGAACAAGGTTCTGCAGTGAGCATCAGAACTCTGAAGGAGAACCTGAACAGAGGGAGGAAAGAAACTAAAGTTGACTCACACTTGATAAAATGTCTCCCCAAACGGGACATGAAGTTTTTCTGTCACCCTCAGGCAAAAGTTTACATCCAAACATTCCTGTGAAGCTGAACCCTAAAAGAGTCAGAGATGAGAGGAGGAGGAGGAGGAGGCAGAGAGAGGAAGCTTACCTGGCTGTCCCTGATGAAGAACCTTGTTCTTCTGTCAGGAGCTGCCGCCTTCACACTGCAGCATCTCTGGGAGGAGGGAGGAGAGGAGGCCCTGCCCATGGGGGAGGGGGCTGAAGCCCCCACATCAAAGTATTACAATGCAACAAAAGAAATCCTGTTACACTGCAAAGCTCAATCTAATATTAGTTTTATTAACTTTAAAGTGATTCGTGAAACTGTTAAAAAAATCATTTCAAATGAGGAGACAACAAAAGACGATCAGCAGGATTTCATGCTGGGGGGTTTGTGTGGGTTTACCATCATATGTAACCCTTGTGCTATTGTGCTTTGGAGGCACTTTACCATTGGGAGTTGGGTCATCTAGACCCACTAGACAGTGCTCTGAACCTTTTTTCTTCAATGATTTGTGATCTTCACTGGTGTCCATGGATTACATGAAATCTTTCCACCTTTATCCACCTTTGTCATGGTAGGGAGAACACGTCAATGTAAGGGGGGGGGTCATCTAAGATAGCACAAGGGATACAAAAATAAAAAACCAACAGTGAGTATGAAGAACATTCAGTTGGGAAGCATTTAAGCAGAGAAAACTGGTTCCACCGTTGAATTCTGGACCTCAGCCCCTTCAGAGAAAAGCTGGTCAGCTGATCTGGGGCTCCTGAGAAGGGGGGGATCTGAGTCATACGGGGGGGGCTTTTATTTCACTATTTAATGCATTTGATCACTGAAAATGAACTAATCCACCAGGGATAAGGGACAGGAACATTGGATTGCTGAAACGTTAAGGAATTGTGAGTCAAAAATGGAAAGTTTGATGATTTACTCGCCTTTGTCAGCTGGAGCTTTTTCTGTGCCGATTACAAATATATATAATTTGTGTGTGTGATAGTGACCAGGTCAGAGAGTAAAAAGCACCCTTCTGTGGATTTCTAGGTACTTTGGTTTACTTCTTGGGATCAGATTTTTATTAAATAAAAGGTTGTAATTTGTTGTGTTTTGTAACCAGATGTGTGTGTGTGGGGGGGGGGGGGGGGGGGGGGGGGGGTCAAGGTGGACTGGTTCTGTTGCTCACATGAACCCAGCCACATCCTTTCTGAGAAGCCAGCTTTGCTTTGAAGGCTGTGCAGTAGGGGGGGTCACCAAAAATGGATACAAAGATTAGTTTTAGTTTTAGTTTGAAGGAAATTTCAAACAAAGTGAACATACAACACATGACATGATGATGCTTTCAAAGTTCAATAATTGCTTAAATGTTGACTCTTGCATTATTTTGAGGCACAATAGAATCTATACCTCGAAGATTCTCCCATAGCCTCTTTGCCTTTGCGGACCCCTTTAGGGGTAACAACAGTAAACAATGCACCTCCATCTTAGCCTGTCCTCTGCTTTGCCTTCTCTACATCAATGAGTCTCCTCTCTGGTCTTCTTCTAGGTTCCTGGAAGCTCCAACCTCAGGTTCAGAATCACTGTCCCTCCTTTCAACGTGTCCAAACGTCTGCATCTGCTCCCCTGCATGGTGAAGGTCCACCATGATCTGGTCCTGTGACGGATCTATTCCTGATCCTGCTCCCAAAGAGAGCCATGGTGTCTTCATCTCTGCTACGTCCAGCTCTTCCTCCTGTCTCTGCATCAGTCTCTGGCGTCTCTCACCACAGTCCTCTACGCCTTTCCTTTCATTCTTGATGACTCTCTTGTCCAACGTCACACCTAAAACCTTCCTCCACCTGTTCCAGCTTACAGACGCCTTCACACCTTTTACCCGCATCTGTTGCTCCTATCGGTTGACCCTATTGAGAATTCTGCACTTTTGTGTTCTTTCTTCAGTTTCTGTCATGTTCTGTTTTCCTTGTCAGTTTAGGTTGGCAATCATCCACAGGTCAATTGGTTGTGTTAATGACCCCCAGCGTATTTAAGTGTCTGCTTTATAGGTCGTCACTGTCAGGTCTTCAGCTTTCGGCAAATCCCTTCAGGGGTCGCCACAGCTCATCGGCATTCGTGGGTTTTGCTGTGTTAAAAATTGATGTTTCTGCCCCCCAGCCTGGTCTCCTGCATTTTGGTTCCTGCCCCACCAGTTCCAGACACGTACGGTACTTCATTTGAGTTACTTTGAGTTATCATTGACTTTCTCGAGCTTCACAAAAGAGGAGTTCAGATGTTTCTATGCAAACAGGAACAGAAAACCTGCTCCTCTGTCATTTCAAGCTATTTGTAATGTGAAAACAAAGTAGATTAAAAACGTCTGAAAATGACCAAAAGCTCAGTTTGCATTTAAAACCCAAGAAACACAACCTTAAATCATTTTCCCAAACATTTATATGTTTTTTAAATAAAAATGTTCAAAATCAGACATCTTGCAATATCTTTCATTTCCTGTCCTGTTTTAAAGAGAAGCAGAGATTCTTGTCTTTAGACCTCCACCGCATGAAGACATGGACTGTGATGCTGCTGTTTGCTGAGGTTCTCGTCCGTGTTGCATCATGCCAACAGTCGGTAGCAAAATGATGAGGACCTTTTTATATACAGTATCTGTACTTGAAAGCATCATCCATACGGTCTGTGTGTCTGGTTAGTCTGTTCAAAACAAAACAGCATTGGTAACATGGTGAAAACAGCTATGAAGGTCATAGGTACACGGGAAATTCCATCTTTACAGCAAATGTACGAGTCTTCTGTAACCCGTCTAGCTCAATATATCGTCAGAGATCGTATTCTGTTTTCTGACTATGAATTACGGACGATGTTTCAGAGCAGGAAATACAAAACCAGCAGGTGTAAGAACTGGTTCGTTCCATCAGCCACAACACCGCTGAACAAACACCCACAAAAGTAACCATTTTGGTGGGTGTTGTTATTTTAGTGGGTGTTGTCTTATTGTGTATGTTTATTCTGTTGTGTTCTTTGTGTTGTAGCTGTGGGCTCCTCAAGACAAATTTCCCTCATGGGACAGTAAAGTATTTATTGATTGATTGAACAGTAAAAAAAATTTAAACATCAAGAGACCCCACCTTTATCCAACAGTAGCTGGGATAGGCTCCAGCAACCCCGACCCCAAAAGGGACTCAGCAGGTTCTGAAAATGGATGAATGGATGGATTCTGCTCTTAAGAACTTTCCTCAATAAGAGGATTTATATCCTGAAAATAATGACTGATTACACTGGTTACCCTGCTTTTTAGGGTCTTCAGTCTTCCTGGAGGTGGTGAGTTACTTTGTCGACTCTACAGGATGGTGTTTTCTAAGAATCGCAGATCTTGTGAGCACAAACAGGACTCAGAGAAGACTCAAACCTTTGAGTTTTTTCGCCTCTGGAGCAGAAAAGGAGTTCAGGCAGAGAAAACTGCAGCAGCAGCTGCTCAAACAGTTTTGGGATGAATGAACTCACAACTGGAGTCTTTCTTATAGCCATGCAGCAGATTTTTTAAAAATCTTTTTTTTGCTTGATTTTTTTATTGCTCTTATTTAGACTTTACTTTTCTGAAGATCTATTGACAGGATTTCTTGGAAGACGAAAATGTTGGGGAGAAGAAGAAAAAGTTCTGCTATTAGATATTCAGTCAACACAAGAAAACACGCTGATTCATTTCTTCTGAGTCATGCTAACATCCAGCCTCAAGTGACAGATGGTTTCCAACCAGCAGCTTAAATGAACAGAAACTCAAACAAATTCCCCAAAAGGCTCATGGGAAACCCTCAGAGTTTGGCCACCTGTTTGGTGAGCAAACAGAGGTGACAGAATAAAGAGCTCCATCTGTGGGTGGCGGCCGGATGACGAGGTGAACCATGAAAGAGCCAGCTCTGATCGCTGCAGCCCTGCTGCTGCTGCTTCCTGCTGCTCTGACTCAAAGTAAGCTCAAGCTGATGACTGTCAGTGAAGAAGTTCTGTCTTCTTTCACGTCTGTCTCCCGCCAGACTTTGATCCAGCTCCCATTCAGATTGTGGTAAAGAACAGCTTCCTGGAAGAGGAGCCGCTGGCCTTTAATTCCCATGTGGCGCACAGAGGGATCCTGCTGGGCGCCATGAGGACGCTCATGGACTCTGACACCAACTTCAAGTAAGACCATCTTAATTGCTCATCTGAGTTTTAGACTGAGTGGTCAAGCACATTTCAGCCACGTGTGAATGGCACGGGTGCTGACACATGTGGTGTTGGGTGACAAAAGTGTGATGGGATGGCGTTTTCTTCAAGGGTTTGAGCTAATCCTTTAACTTTTACTAAAAAATGGTCCTACAGCTTTAGGAGATATTGTAGACCAGGGGTCGGGAACCTTTTTGGCCAAGAGAGCCATAAACGCCACATATTTTAAATGTAATTTCGAAAGAGCCATACAATAATGTGGTATCTCTTTTCCACACTGAGGCACGGAGACTCAACCTCTTTTAGGGTTCTTTATTCTGGTTACTGTAGACCGCAACAAACGCCGTACAATTAATTCAGCAACTCCTAAATCTCTCCCGCCGAGACGAGAGCGCTTCTCCCAACTTTATATTCCTTCACTGCCGCCTCAGCCCTCCCATTTCCCTTATTCGGCCCATGGCTGAACCCCATTGGTCCAAACTACCTAACAACAGGCTGAGCGACAGAACTGAGAGCCAATCAGATCTTTGCTTCAATGAACTCCAGAACTTATAACGCGGCCCAACAGCCACCCAGTCCAACTCCGTCCGCGACAATATGTTTAAAACTAAATATACAAATGAATGTGTTTATTTGATGTAATTTCAACATTTTTAAAGTACAATAAGTCTGTGGATTCTTTTTAATAACATTGTTATTCTGTTGCTGATAAATGATGTGTATTTCTCGTGGTAGTTTTGCTGATGGTCTAGTCTGGTTTATAGGTGGTGAGTTTCTGCTTCATGCAGGCGTTGAGACTTTAAACGTGATCGTAGGTCTGAATGTTTTGTAGATGTGAGACAGACTGATCACATGCACACCTGGAGCCAAACACACACTCACACGCTGCAGTGAGTGACGGGCAGCGGGTTTTACGTTTTTATAATCCCTGCGCGATTCACCTGCTGCCGGTCCCCGCAACCCCCCCACCCTCTTCTTTCTTCCTCACACATCCCGTCCCCGCAACTGCGCGCTCTTTGTCAGAGACGGGAGCAAGCAGTTTTAGGCACGGCAATTCACAGGTTTCCGGGTGGTACAAACTCTGTGAAATAATAGACAATTGTGAACTTATAGTGCTGGCACAGATTTTTCTCTCCAAGCACCGCTACTACTGCGCGCCTCTGGCATCGCATCGCGCCCGAGAAGGACTGGTCTAATGAAAAAAAAAAAGAAAGTATAATTAAAGATTTGTCTGCGAGCCACATGTGACCATCAAAAGAGCCATATATGGCTCGCGAGCCATAGGTTCCCGACCCCTGTTGTAGACGATGCTTTCTGTCCCCTTTTCTAGGGTGACTCTAGTTGATTTCATGTCCTGCAGAACGACTGTGTTGCACAAAGCAAGACACTACCCAAATCTGTGGTCTATACCATGGAATCAATATCATTATCTGAGAATTATTTGTGGAATGGAACTGCCTGCTTTAACTACAACACCATGTTCACAACTTTTCTCTAGGGCCTCGGCAACGTGTATTCAAGCGGCCACTGTCAATGAAAAGTTTATGTGACTGGGTTCAAATGCCTATTTCAGATTCAGCGTTCAAAACTCTCGCATTCAAACGCTGTGCAAGTTTCTACAACCATTTTCGTGCTACAGTTCAAGATACAGAGCCATTGAATGCACGTTGAAAGTTAAACCAGGTCAAACTTCGACGAATAAGGGATTTGGTAGTGACGTATGAGTGACGCCCCTTTAATTCACCAAAGTGCCAAACGTTTGAAAATTAACCATTGAGGAGAAATTCCTAATTCCGGTTTGAGTCCGGCTGGAATTCTATGACTCCAAGTCTTTCTTACATCGGAATAGAGCAGTGACAGAAAAAGCCTGGAGCGAGATTCACCAGATTTGCACCGCGGTGACATTTCACACCAAGTCTCCTCCAACTGTGGGTGGCAAACATGTGATAGTAAACTGTAGAAGAAGAAAAAGAAGAAGAAGCCCCTCCCTTTTCATCCAGTGTGAACACCATGGGCCACACACACATCACATGTCTAGTGTGTCCAATGAAGAATCTACTTGGTGTTAATAATGTTTGGATCTAGGTTCACCTACAGAGAGGATCCAAACTATGGTCCACACCTGGAGAGTATCAATGGTCTGGCTGGAAAGGATGCAGACCAGACTTACTGGGAGCTGCTGGTCATGAAACCAGATGGTGCCATCACAAGACCCGATGTTGGTGAGCAAAAATCAACATTAGTTCCAAACATCCTGAGCTGATGCTGAAGATAAGTCTATCTCTGTTATTTTAGGTATTGGATGCTACATTCCCAGTGCCAATGAAAAAATCATTTTTAACTTTACAAAGTGGACAAAATCCGAGACAATGCCATGAGGATCAGCAGGACACTGAGCTTTGTGCAAGGATCAAAATAAAATGAATAAATGAATAAAATGAATTCAGAATGGTCTACAAATGTGTCTGCAACTTCATTATTTATCCTCCCTCCATCAGTTTATAAGATTTTACAATCAGTTCCCTTAAGAAACAATAATATATTTCTAAAGACATTGGGCAACAATGTATTGAGAGATGTATTCCATATATGGAAGTCATGCATTTTTCAGTTTAAAAAAAACCCAGCAATTATTCATGTTTTCATATATAGTAATATACTATGTGATATATAGTGATTTACAATAAAATGTCCTGCAATATATTGACTGATATACGTAAGGGTTAATGGCCGACGAAGTGTGCGTTATCACTTTTTAATGCACTCCATGGAAACCTGAAAAACAAAGTGCGTTAAAAAGTGATAATGCACACTTCGAAGGCCATTAACCCGCTTATACCATGGTCACTTACAAAAGAAATAAATAGTAACCAGGTTATAGTCATTATTTCTTGTTTTTTTCCAATTTGGATCACTTTTCTCACAAAAAGCGGACTATTTGTTTCGTGGTGCGGCCACGGCCAGGATAACGCCGGAACTTCTTTTTTCACCGTGCGGTTATCCTGTGGTATATCACTTTTATACCAAGGTCTGGGTGAATACTCGATTCTGACTGGCTGCTGGGTGTGCATGAAAAAGTGATATACCACATTTACACGACTGGCGCGACTGGCAGCGGAGCCGCCATCAGTGTTTGAATGTGTGTGTTCATGGGTGAATGGGACTGGGACTGTAAAGCGCTTTGGGCCTTCGAAAGAGGGTAGAAAGCGCTTTATGAGTATATGCCATTCATTCATTCATCATCATTCATTCATTTTCTTAACCACTTTTTCCCTTTTGGGGTCACGGAGCCTATCCCGGCCACTTGTGGGCAAAGGCAGGGGACAACCTGGACATGTCGCCAGTCTGTCGCAGGGTAGAATGTCCTCAAACACACACCCATTCACTCTCACACTCACACCCAGGGACAATTTAGAGTTGCCAATTAAGCTATGAAGCATGTTTTTGGACGGTGGGAGGAAGCTGGAGACCCTGGAGAGAACCCACGCATGCACAGGGAGAACATGCAAACTCCACACAGAAAGGTCCCCCGTTGATGTAGTTTCTCACGTCCCCCAGCCGGGACTTGAACCGGAGGCCTTCTTGCTGTGAGGCAAGAGCGCTAACCACTGCGCCACTGTGCATTTACCAAAAATATTAAGAAGTATTACCATTTAATTTTTTTTAGAAACAATTGTCTACACCCACTTCATCCTTTTAAAGGTTGTAAGATTGCTGGAACCGGTCCTAGGCCTGTCTTTGGGTGAGAGGGTGGCATACCTATGCTGACCTGCAACCCACTGCAGGACCGCATACAGCCTCTCTTCTGTGGCACTGAGTCACCAAACTACAAGAAAGTCCCCCACACCTCCAAAGACAACAGGCTAAATCAACACAGGAAGGAGCTGGCGGGGATTTGAACCAAAGATTTTTAGAATGAGGCGACACAACTGTCCAGCCCCAGTTTAACCTTTGTGCTATCTTAGATGACCCCCCCTTACATTGACGTGTTCTTCCTACCATGACAAAGGTGGATAAAGGTGGAAAGATTTCATGTAATCCATGGACACCAGTGAAGATCACAAATCATTGAAGAAAAAAGGTTCAGCGCACTGTCTAGTGGGTCTAGATGACCCAACTCCCAATGTTAAAGTACCTAGGATAGCACATGGGTTAAAGTAATCATAAACATTCTGTGAAATGAAAAGGAAAAAAGTTGTATTTGTAAAATATGAGTGAAGGTGATGGTGAAAACGCCAGGCTGAAAGCAGAGTGACAGCTTCTTAAAGAAATAAAAAGAAATAAACTGAAGCATGACTAGCATGACTTGAAACTGAGCGGAAACATTCTGCTCTGTTTTAGAGGAATTTTGAAAAAATGAAATGACGTTTTGCCCAAACAATATGGTATGGTAGATATGGTTAGGAAGGACTAAAATAAAGTTTAGCTGTGTTCATTTAGGTTTGATGAAAATGTGGTAGCCTTTTTTTTGCATCAACACAAGTGATGTCTATTACGGTTTTTGGCTGGGTTTTATGTTTCTGTAATAAATTGTATGTTTCTTTAAAAAAAAGTCATTGTAGAAAATGTCAGAAAATGTGTTTAGAGGTTAAGCTGCTTTACGGCTCTTGAACCTTTTTTTGGGAAACCTAACTTACCCTCTAACTTACCCAGACACCTTACATAACCTGCTTTCTGGAAAAATACATAAAATTCATGTACCAAAACAGTTTTTCTCTATCTCTTTTTTCAAAATTCTATTTTATTCTATTTACCAAGACTATGTCCCACCAAGGTGGGGTAGCCTAGACAGGGCACACAATTTTAACTCCCTCCGTCTCTTCCCCAAACCCTCCTCCTTCGGTGTGTGAGTGCGTGTGCGTGTGTGTGTGTGTGTGTGTGTGAGTGTGTGACTGGTCTAAGGCCTGGTCTGAGCCAGATAATAAAAATAAAAGAAGAAAACACACAAAGCTATCAATAAGCTTTAGGATCTAAAATAATCTTACCTTCAATGAACAACTTGACCCTCATGTGCTGTTGTCAGTCAAATTGACCAAACATTTGATCTTGAGAATCATAGATTGAATAGCATTAGCCTATAGAGTGAGTGTTGATTTTACCCAGAATAAAATGAACACACACACACAAGGGCTGCACGGTGGCGCAGTGGTTAGCGCTCTTGCCTCACAGCAAGAAGGCCCCCGGTTCAAGTCCCGGCTGGGGGACATGAAAAACAGAACATCAATGGGGGACCTTTCTGTGTGGAGTTTGCATGTTCTCCCCGTGCATGCGTGGGTTCTCTCCGGGGTCTCCGGCTTCCTCCCACCATCCAAAAACATGCTTCATAGGTTAATTGGCAACTCTAAATTGACCATAGGTGTGAGTGCGGGAGTGAATGAGTGTGTGAGTGAGGACATTCTACCCTGCAACAAACTGGCGACTTGTTCAGGGTGTCCCCCCTGCCTTCGCCCACAAGTGGCCGGGATAGGCTCCGGCAGCCCCGTGACCCCGAAAGGGATAAAACGGTTAAGAAAATGAATGAATGAATAAAATGAACACAATTTTTGGAATGATTAATTGAAATTACCCACAGTTCTTCATCTTTCAGTTCTTAATTTAGCAATTAATCTGGAAGTTTCAGCATCTTTTTTAGTTTTTCTAAGTTCTTTTTAAGCTTTTGTAAACTTTGAGAATACACCCAACATTTTAGATTTGGTATGAACCTTCAGCTATTTCACTATTAGGATAATTGCCGAAGTGTTTTATCCAAATATCTTTAGCAATGTATGACATATTTTTGTTTAAGTAAACCTCTTGAACTGTTGTAGCATTGACCTCATCGCTTCAGCAGTTTCAGTTAACAGCTTCAGGGTCTTCAGATGCATCATTCAGCTCAAGCTGGTCGCGTCTTAGATAAATCCAAAGCCTTTCCACACATTGGACTGGAATGATGGATTGATCCGCTTTTGCTGCATCACATGTGTGTTGTCCGGTGAAGTACTTGGTCGTTTTTACATTATAGTCAAATAAACCACTGTACCTCAATCCAAATGGTATTTTCCAATATCGATCATAAACAAATTATTTGGTTGAATGCTATAAATCCTTCAACCATTGTTTTCCTCTTTTTCTTTCTTTATCCTAGTATCTTCCTCCATCCACCGATTCAAATGTTCAGCTCTTTCAGCTTTTTTCAGCTATGATGTTTGGTCCTTTAAATCCTTGAACTTTTCCAGATATTCCAGGATTATATGGATCATATGTCCTGTACCTGGTTAGTGGTTTAATAGCATGGCGCATGAGTTGTGGTGCACAACTTTGCTGGTTTGACACCTGAGGCCTGCATTTTTTCAAAAACATGTCTTTTTTATAATTGTGCTTTTACACTTTAGTTATAGTCAACTTTGATAATTCTTTCTTTTTGCCAATTATTACCCTTAAAGTTTCATTTTCATTTCATTCAATTCAATTCAATTCAATTTTATTTGTATAGCCCAAATCCACAACAACAGTTGTCTCAATGGGCTTCATACAGGTAATTGTAAAGTGAACATACAATCAAAAGGATCATAAATGCATAGAATTCAATAGGATAATATTAAACTAAACTACACAGACTAAACTAAACTGGCATCCCTGCCCTCAGACCCTCCTTCTCTGTAACGAAAAACTGTTAAAAAACCTGAATCCGGAAGAAACGAAGAAACCTCAGGGGTGTCCACATGAAGGAGGGATCCTCCCCCAGGACAGACAGGCCATGTACCAGAACTTTGAGAGAAGAATTAACTTATTTAACTGTACAATTACATGTTTAAATAGTCCAACAGATGAGCTTCATCCAGATGGAGTTGGGGAACGGCTGGGGCACCAGAAACAGGATTAACAGCCAGGTGTAGGAGCAGTAGTAGGGGCAAGCCAGAGACGAGGGACACAGTCAGAAACAGGAGCATGGATGAGCCAACTGGAATCTGGAAGCACTCCCAGAGGGACAGTACATGAATCGCACTGCACCAAACAGAGGCATGGAGAACTAAATGATAAATAATGATCAAAAAGAGAAGAGAAGGAGAGTAGAAGTAGACGAGAATAGAGGACAGAACCCCAGTGCACCATAGTTTCCCCAGCTTCAACTTCTAGCAGCCTACTAAAAACTTCAGCAGTACAGCATTCAACCCTACATTTTCTTCTGGAAATGCAGCTCTTTGTGGTTCTTTTTCAAACACATTTTTTAATGGTATAGGTTGATATAATTTAATTCAATTAACAACTTGCCTCAGACAGATCTGGTTGGATCATAGGAATGGAAACCATTTATTTGATTACGTTTCGATTAATACATCCCTAATCTAAACTGAACACCTGTTCTTAAAATGTGTTTGTAAGAATGTTGCCTAAATGTTCATGAAGTGTTGTTTTCCATTTAATATTGTAATTTGTCAGGAAAGGATGTGATATGTTTGACAGGTGCTGTGAAGGCATTCGTTTGGGATTTGGGGTGGCATTCAGCTACATTGGTTATTGCTGAGTCTGATCATCTGTAAAAAGTCTGTCAAGTTAAACGTTTGATCGCCTTGACATACAACACTGTGAATTAAACATTTCGTATCAGTAGATAAAAGTGTGAATTTAAAAAACAAAGAATATAAAAATTTGAATGTTTAAATGGATTTTCCTAAGGTGCTTCTGCCTTATGGTATAGTGGTTAGCCCTCTTGCTGTACAGCTAGAGGGTCCTGGTCCAGATCCTTGGTGGGTTTCTCCTCTCAGGTGCTGCATGGTTTCCTTGGGCATTCATGGATTTTTTTTCAGGCAGTCCGGTTTCCTCCCATGTTTTAATAGCACCTTCATAGGTTGACTGATGATATAAATTGTCTTTAGATGTGAGTCTGTGTGGTTGTCTTTGTGTGGCCGGATGATGGATTGGCAGCCTGTCAAGGGTGTACCCCGCCTTTGGCCCACAGTAGCTGGAATGGGCTCCAACATTCCTGTGACACCGCACGGAAATAATCAACTATGGATGGATGCTTCTGTTGATTTTACATCCTTATTCTGAAGAAAAGCACAAAGAAAGACTCCCATAGGTGAAGTAATTAACATAACAACAAAGTTGGTATTCTGTGCCACTGCGCGTCATCAGTCCCCAAACCTGCTCCATAGATTAATTGGTGGTTTTCTACTGTTCCTCAGGTGTGAATGTGTGTCTGTGTGGCCCTGCTATAGTCAAATGTCCAGGGTGTCCCCTGTCTTTGCCTGGGTAGGGTCCCGCATCTTGTGACCCTGAGCAGGAATGGCCAAGTATTAAAATAAATGAATTACGCCAAAAGAGTTCTTTACTCACTAAACTGTCTCGGCCCATAACTATCTGGTCTCTGCTCCTTTCCCAAATAAATGTATGGAAAGCAACTCTGTGAGGGTTCCTAACGCCTCTGAGCACATTTGAGGCCTGAGGTCACATTGACCTTTTCTAAGGCCACAGCCAGCTCACTATCAACACATTAATTTGGACAATTTCTAATTTTAATTCTGTATCTATTAGTAAGACATTCTTATCAGTGAGATATTAATAACTTGGAGCCCTTCAAACTAAGACAGGACTGGTTTGTTTTGACATGAAGACCCTGACGTGTCTATCTGAAAGGGAAAAAGTGACATAAACATCATTAAAAGACTCAAGTCCCTCTTTGTACTAGTGTACTTTTTATTACCCAGTTGAAAAATGTTCAGCACATGTTCGTAAGAGCTACCTTAAGTTAAAAAAAACCTGTTTATTTTTAAGCAAACAAAGCAAATATAATACGCAAAACAATACAATCAGCAGTTATACATTCATACAAAGACATGGCTCATAATAATTAGACATTAAATTAAATATTGCTTGAAAGGGAATAGAAGGAAGCGAATATATATAATCCCACCCTGTTCTACTGTAACCATTTTATTACATGATTTATCATTCTTGTGTTCATAACTTTTATTAGACATCTATGCCTTATTAACACAATTCCAGCTCATTAAGAATACTTAAGGATCAACAAATCACATGACAACGATGAAGTACTTAATAATTATGTAAAATAGACATAACACTGTATCAGAAATCTTCACAGCACATGCAGATCAATTATTTAAGATATATTCAGATTATTTTCATCAGTAAAATCATGAATATGATGGAGACACGTCTCTCTCTTCAGCGCAGCGGCGTTTATTTTGAGGTGTTTTTTTTATTTCCGTCTGGAGACTTTTATTTTGAAGAACAGTGTGAGCCAGCTTCCGTTTCCATAGTAACGTTAGCTGTGCTACCAGCTAGCTGCTGACTGTCTTCGGTGTTTCCTCGTCTGGGGGAAGACTCCGTCGGTTCTCGGTGTGTCACGTTCTCAGGTAAACGGTGCCGCGTGTGCACGCGCACGCGACGGATCAGGGATCACCTGTAAAACGTGGGGCGCGCGTGGCAGCGAGCTCTAAAATGAAGAGGTGAGTCGTGGTGGGAGCGCGCGCCTTTGTTCCTGACACAACCAACGCTCGGTTCTGACGATTCTGCTTGTGTTCGGCAGCCAGCAGAAAAGCCCGGAACCGGAAAGAGCCGTCATCGTCAGCGAGGAAGGTAAGACCAGCGCCAGACAGACTGAGTCGGAACCGGGCCGACCGGGTTTGACTGTATTATTACATCATTGTCCTCCAGGTTCCGTTGCCACCGCTGAGGATCCGGCTGCCATCACCAACATCCAGTCCGCCGCCACCTTTCCAGACCAGCCCGTCAAATACCTGTTCAAGACCGAAGGGGCGGGGGGACAGGTAGGCCGGAAACAGACTGGTCCTGAGGGAGGGGGGTGGGTGCACCTGCATCTGAGGATGCTCAGCGACCCTCTCTGCTCCACAGGTGACCTACAGGGTGATCCAGGTGGCAGATGGGCAGCTTGAGGGGCAAACGGAGGCTGCCGCCGCGGTCAGCCTGGTGGCGGGCTTCCCTGCGACCTCCCAGACCGTTCCACAGGTGAGGACAGCGCTGTGAACAACAGGCCTGTTCTCCATGCGCAAGCACCAAGAACCGCCAAAGACCCGTTTGAAGGTTGTAGCAGCAGAACATTCTGTCCGGTGTCTGTTCCTCTGTGGTTCTCTCGCTGTCAAACCTCTCCATCCATCAGCGTACATGTCAGTCAAACTTCAAACTTTATTGATTTACATATCGCCTTTCATTTAGTTAAAAACAAAAAGAGCTTAACATAAAAGCAGATAAAATAGTCATAATAAATGAAAATGATTAAAAACAGAAAACACAGGACAATCACACATAGATGGGACCCCCTCCCTCACCAGATTCCTCCCTCCGCCCACCCCGTCCCCCAGTAGAACCCTGAACACACAAAGAACTGCAGCTTAAAGAAGGTCTGGCTCGGTTCTGCTGTCAGGAAGTGATGTCACGGGGATCCATTTATTCCAGGGCCCAGCCCAACCACAGGGGTCATCACCACAGCGCCCCCCAACACAGAGCAGCCCAGGGCCCCCTCCATGGCTATTAGACCACAGAGCAGGACCCCAGCCCGCCCAATGAGAACGAGCACCGCAGCAACAGCACCCCCTACAGGTGAAGCTGGTAGTGCCCCAGAACAATGGATCCCCAAGAGGAACATTAGAATAAACATTATGATAAAATAACAACAATAAAAATAAAATAAGATCTAAGAATATTAGTAATTAAACTTCAGCCTCTTCTTAAAAACCTCTGTAGACTCTGCAGACCTGAGGCTCTCTGGCAGGCTGTTCACAGGCGAGGAGCGTAATGGTGGAACGAAGCCTCACCGTATGTTTTGGTCCTCACCTGAGGAACAACTAAGATGTCCATGCCAGAGGACCTAAGGGTCTGCGAGGGCTCATACTTTAAAAGAATATCATTTAAATGACCATAAAAACATTTACAAACCATTAAAACCATTCATTGGAGCCACACAGACGCTTGCTGTGATCAATGAGGAGCCTGATGGCGTCCATCCGGAAGAGACCAATCACACCCCGGGAGGACACTAGCCCAGCCCCCAGTCCCTCCCACTGACTGTAAACGGTTCACCGGCTCCAACCAAACAAAGCCAATTCAGTGGCCATTTTTCCACAATACGGGCGCCGACATGTTGGAGTCAGACGTCATCAGTAATCAGTGATTGGTCCGAGTCATCTTTTCCATGGCAACCACTCTCCAATCAGCAGTGTCTTGGAGATGGGTTTAGGCTAAAATCAGTGTGATGATGATTGACAGACCACACTTTGAAAATAGATGGAAAGATGATGGGAGTGGGACTTTGAGGCTCAGAGTTTCTGTGTTGGAGCCACGGCAGCCGGAAGATGGAAATCTGTGTTTGGCCCCAAAGGTTTGCTAAAGTCCCCCCAAACGGTGCCTCGCTTGGACATCAGTCTGACGGGTGACTTAGTCTTAAGTCAAAACCAAACCGTTTTGGGTTTTTTAGGGGGGTGGGACAGCACCAGGTGAAGGCCATGACAGAAGGATCCCAGCTGCATCCCACAGACGGGATCGGTGTGGTCTGGATGGGATTTAAAGGTTTTTTGGGAAAGTCACAGGAGACACCTTCAGCCGCACACTGGGACAAGTCCCCCTCCACGGATGAGAAAGGAGTGTGGGGCAAAGCAGAGCTGTTATCCCCGACAACGCGCGGTCGGGGTTGACCATCCCTGCTTCCTGTCAGAGCTGGAAAAAGTTTGAGATGGAGACGAGAAGCGGACCCCCTGACTCCTGCTGTGCTGCTTTTTTCAGGCCGTCTTCTCCCAGCCGGACGGGTTAGAGGGAGACGGCAGCGCAGAGGCCCAGTACACCTACTACCCGGCCACCATCGCCGATGCCAACACAGGCACCATGGTGACCACGGTTCAGGCCTCCGACACTTTGCTGGGACAGACCACCCCCGCTGGTAGACACTGAGCACGTGCACTCCTTGGTCCTCTTGACCCCCTCATGCTGCTCACTGAGACCTGCTGCCTTTCAGGACAGGTGTACGTGATGATGTCACCCCAGGAGGTTCTGACGGGATCCAACCAGCGGACAATCGCTCCACGCACTCAGCCGTACATCACGTAAATGCCTTCAAAGGTTTATGCACTTGGGGCCCTGCCCGGTAAGGAGGTGTGTCCACGCCTGTCCTCCCTTGTGTCTGCAGGAAACAGGAAGCTCCTCGCGCCTCCAGGGATGAGAAGCGGCGAGCCCAGCACAACGAAGGTGGGTACCGGTGTTGTGTGAGAGGCTGAGCGGGGGTTCAAATCCAGGTCTGACTCTGTTTGCTCAACAGTGGAGCGCCGGCGCAGGGACAAGATCAACAACTGGATCGTGCAGCTGTCAAAGACCATCCCAGACTGCAACATTGACTATACCAAGACTGGCCAGGTGAGTCCGAACCCGCTGTCCGCCAAACCTGAGCAGCACCGCGGGCCTGACCCTCTCCACTGCGTGTGCTGTTGCAGAGCAAAGGGGGTATCTTATCCAAAGCCTGCGAGTACATCAAGGAGCTCAGACAGAACAACATGAAGCTGGCAGAGGAAGTCGGCGGCCTGGACCGGCTGCGGGTCGACAACCAGCTGCTACGGCAGGAGGTCAGTGTGTGTGCCTGGGACCGGGACAGTCGGGCGTCCCTACCCCGTCCTCTGTTGGCTGAAGCTCTGTCCAACGGTTGTCCAAACCTGGACCTGGAAGGCTGTTGTCCTGCTACAAATGCCTGTTGTGTTTACTGATGAACCGGGTCATACCAAGTTCTGAATGATTGAGCACATGTGGACCATGGCGATATGGCCAAAATCATGTCAAATTTGATTTTAATCAATTTTTTCATCTGCTTTCCTTTATTTAACAAAAATGACAAATTATGGAAAATATTGAACAAAAGCTGTTTTATTTGAACATCTCCTTAGGAAATTGGCTCCAACACAAAGTTCAGCTAAATCCCAGCTGCAAGATGTCTGCAGATCAAAGCAGCAGATGTTTGTGAGCTGTTGCTAGCTTGATCATCTCACAAAGAGAAATACTAGAACGACTCTGCAGAACATTTCTAGGAGCAACAGCCTAGAAACGGATTCAGCTGTTTGTGGTTTGATGCTCCAAGTTTGAAGTTACAACCAGAGACCAAAATCTGATTTTGTTGTTTGTTAGATAAAAAAAATGTACAGACCAAATGATTCCATTATTTTACAAAGAAAAACTATAGGTGTTGTCTAAAAAACTGATATTATGTTAAATGCAAACAAAGATGAAGTCACAACATCATGAAAACATTAGATAAAAACATGTTTTTTTTCAAAGGAACTCCTGACTTAATTTCTAATCCATCTTTGTTCTCTGCTTTTGGCGTTTTCACGCTGTCTATGAAATGTTTGATTTTTTAATCCCAAATGAGTTGTTTGAAGATTCAAAGCTGCTGAGAAAAGAAGGACAGATTTACTGAAGGGCAGCAGACTGACAGAAAAAGCTCTTTTTTTCTGATTCTGCCTCTAGCTTTTTTCAGCTCAACACCGGCTCTCTAATGATACAAAGACACTACGAATAAAGCTTCATACAAAGTCTCTCTTCTTATATTAATAAAATACAGTTTTACAAATGTTCTATGATTTGATTTTGTTGCTTTTATCCGCCATGTCTTAAAGTACGCTCCGTGAAAATAAAGTCTGACT